>NC_056741.1:1307423793-1307766293 GCF_019279795.1 Protopterus annectens | reverse complement strand
AGTTGAAAGCTATGCAGACAGACTGCATTCCATGCTAAACTAGTATGTACACACAAACTCTGTAACACTGGTGGTATACAATACCTATAACAACACTACTCACACTGTCTGTAGGTCTGGAACCTTATACAAATATGTAGCTGGCTTGAGTCTGCAAGGCCTCTTGTAAGAGGTATTGCTACCTGCTGTCTGTAACACTGCTGCCCACATACAGGAAGGATGTCCGACCACGCCCACATGATGTAGGAATTTATAGTAGTGGGTTTCCATGACTGTGGTAATTGGAAGTACTACACAGCATGCTGCATGCAGGTAGCAGGTGGTGGACACAGAGGCCATCACCTGATCATGTGCATCACTTACAAAATCCATGCTGCAATCTATTCAAAGCAGCTCAATCCATTTAGTGGAGAGAGACTAAGAGAGAGAGAGAGAGTGTGTGATAGTGAAAGGAATAAAAAGCAAATACAACAACAAAAAAAAACACATCCATCCAGCCATCCACACAGCAAACTGTATCCAGAAGAGACATCATTCCAACAACAGGTATGTGAAGTATATATGTATGTAACTGAATGTAGTACTTGGTCCAAAATAATGGGATAGATGATGTGGAATGATTTATATGTGCCATCAGGTGTTGTTGTAATGATGTTCAGCTGAACAACTGCTATAGACAACAGTGTCTGTCCCTGTGGGCAGTGGGCCATACCTGTCAACTGTGCAGATCAGCACTGACTGACAAGATGTAAGCCATCATAGTGTGTGTTGTGTAATGTAAGACATGTATATTAGTGTGGCCAATAGCTGGTGGTGGAAGTAATGCTGTTATGATGGACACGTGGGTTCCAGAGCCCACCAATTGCAGGATAATCATGTTAATGTGTAACGTAGAATGCACAAATGCCAAAGGTTTGTAATAGGCTTACCTGCAATCTGTCCCTATATATACCCCTCAAATGTTAGGCTGTGTCCACATGTGGCACCTGTCTGTGTTGTAGCAACGTAGAACAGTGCAGCTTGCAGAAAGGAGAGTTAGAGAGTGTGGACCTGATGTCTGAATGCACTATATATATATATATATATATATATATATATATATATATATATATATATATATTTTTTTTTTGTTTTATATATATATATATATATATGTGTGTGTGTGTGTGTGTGTATATATATATATATATATATATATATATATATACATATATATATATGTATATATATATATATATATATATATATATATATATATATATATATATATACAACTCATATATCTACACACACACACACACACATATATATATATATATATATATATATGTGTGTGTGTGTGTGTGTGTGTGTGTGTGTGTGTGTGTGTATGTGTACATCTACATATATACAAATACACAAACACATATGTATATAAATACATGTCCCCTACTTTTGAATGACAGTGCTGCATGATATGTGTGAGGGAACATCACACATATCAGTACACACACACACACACACACACACACACACACACACACACACACATATATATATATATATATATATATATATATATATATATACAGCAGTAAGTGTGTGCAAAATGGATGGTTATGTCAGGTGTGAAGCCCATATTGGGAACACATTGCCCTTGTTTGTGAAGTTGGGATTGGTAATTTGGGGAAGGATAGCAGGTATATTGGTGGAGATGGGTTGGGTTGGAAGATAGAAAAGACAGCCTACATGGGGAAGTATTTGACACATGTGGTGGGTAAACACCCTGGATGGCGAGTGTCATCTGCGATGTGGAAGTCCATGAGCCTCCATATGGAAACAATGGGACCAAGGTCCCCACCCATGGGCAGTCACAACATCAGCTTGATGTCCCTGAAGGTGCCTGGGCTGGGTGCTGAACAGGAGGAGCATGCAAACCCTGTGCATGTGTACTGAGGGCCTCAAGGTACTGTAGCACATCCCCAAGTCTCTGTGGAGCTTCCTATGCACCAGACCCTGGACCTGACCTCGGGTGACAGGATCTTGTCTGTGTGTGCTCCCGGGGGGGGGAGAAAATCATCCCCTGAGGTGGTTCCACCTGAAGGTAGTGCAGGACCAGTAGATGAGAAGGCCCCAGGGTGGGTCCCACATGTGATGTGGCATGGTAACATGACCAGATGAAGTGGGAGAGGTAGTTCTGCTAGCAACTGTTCCCCAAACATGCTATTGTATCACTGTTATAGAACATATGTGGGTAGTAATAGTCCACACATTCTCAGATCATGTCCAACAGCATGCATAGATATCCCCAATAACACAAAACAACAGATGTGCAGCAATCACATAGCAAACAGACAACATGCATATATGGAACCATAGTGGCCCTTATAATGGCTTGCAGGTGACGTTGTTCATAACAGGCCACCAATGATAGTGTCCCCACAGGGAACATGACTACAAACACATAGCACAAAGTGTTGTACAATATGATATATTTCCCAACAGTAGGTATTCTGTAGACATACCTGTTGAGTTGTGTGAACAGATTGTTGTTGCAGATATGGTGGGGGGAAGACAGAGATGTGTATTAACAACTATGATAATCTTGCAGTATGAGGTCCTTAGACCTGTTTCCATCTTTATGTCTTTCAGGCAATATGTCCAGGGAGAGGTTGCTCAATTATACAGTGGAGGAGAATGATGTCATCATCTCACACCTGGTGCAGTACTACAAGGTGTTGTTCGGCTAAACAGCCCATGATCAGCAGGAGTGGACCACCCTGTGGAACGATCTTGTCCACAGGATAAATGATGTTGGCCTGCATAACTGCAGTTATGAGCATGTCCGGCATCGATGCACAGATCTACTTCGCCATGCCTTTTGGCGTGCTGCTGCAGTCAGGGTGGACCAGCTTGCAACAGGGGGGTCATGCCATCCAGCCCCCTGACACATGTTGAGGAGCTCCTTGCCAGCCTTGGGGCACCTTCCCGTCCGCACACACAACACCTGGCAGACAGCATTGTGGAGGTGGTGCTACCCACGCAATGGCAGAGGAGCATGCAGGTAAGGCCACAGGGCACATCAGTTGATCACTGTTGCATATCCATCTGCATCTGTACAGTTAGATCATGCATATGTGAGATGAAATATATATAGTCTGTTGCTGTGTAGTAGTAATAAACAGATGTGCATAATCTGTAGTATTGTGGGCTTGTACTGTTGATGTACTGTAATGCTGCACCCACCCTGTACCAATGCCACAGCTATGGCTACTGACATCACATCTCTCACACACTTATGTAGGTCCTTCTGGTATACCTCCAGGGCAGCAGCCTGTAGATGGTGAGTATTGTGTTTGTTCAGGTTTGCTAATACACTGGTCATGTTATGGCCATGATATATTCCATCCACACATTTAACACTGCTTCCCATAATGCATGCTGTATATGGTCACATATTTTTGCTGTTAATTGCATGGCATCACAGTGGTCACCATGATGGTGTATCTGAAGGGTATGTCAGACTCCTGCAATATAACTAACATCCTGTCATTACAAAATGTGTGCACAGAAATGAACATAATGGTGTGACAAATGGAACATGTGTGAAACATCACCCTTATACAGTGCTGCAACAGTGTATATACCAGTATTACAATGGCAACTGTTACAGATTTACACTACGGCATATCACAATACTGCAGTCCAAAACCCTTACAACCTGCAATATGGTCCTAACATGAGCAATGAGTGTGTAATATGGAACTGTATGTTACGACAGCAAATATGGTGAATACATACCTTCACAAACACTGGAAGCATATGTGTGCTCACACTCCAGATAAAATATATTGGAAGCAGCTGTTGAGGTACTGACAGCATGCATTCTTCATGATAATGCACCTTCCAGCAAGTACACATCCCCAGTGTCACACCAAGACATTTGGCCATCAAATGTGCCCACTTACCTGCAACAGAGGGAGCTGTGGCTTGCACACATCTTACATGCCATGCCGTGGACACCATACCCAACAGGTAGTACCCAGGAGTTGGACATGTAGCCATACCTCACCATTGCATATACCATGGCAGACAGTGCAGACAATCATGTATGTGGTGAGGAAGTATGGGACAGGATTAAGGTAGAAAATAAACAGATGGCCATCCAAGACAGATGATGTCACATGTAGCAAACCGGACATGCAGGCTGCCTAGTAACATGCCACAACACTGAGAGAGTTGCAGGAATGTCTAGCAAGTACTAGTTGTGCAGTACCCGTGTCAGCAATTGCCTGGACTCTGCATACGTGTGGCCCATGGGGTAGGGTAATCAGATGGGACAGTTGTACCACAGGAAACTTAAGCCAGGTCTCTCTACAGGTAGCGTATGCATAACAGAAAAGGTCCCCAAAAGGCATGTGTTGCAATGTGTACTGGTGTACCAAGACCATGTTGGAAACCTACAGACAGTATCAAGTAAGATACATGTGCTGCACAACCAACACCTAACCCCACCTCAGGCCCAACATCCCCATCTGTACCTTGCCAGTGCCGGTGTACACCTATATGTATGAATTCATTAGCTGGGACTAGGCTGGTACACATGGTGTTCAGTGTTTGCGACACTGCAAAATGGCACACATGTGTAGGCCATAGTTGTCAAGCATCTGCAAAAAGGCTGAAGGTGGGGAGGGGGTGTCATCATTCCACAACAGTGCACTGCAGCAGGGATACAAAGGATGCTATGAATGGCTGTATCTGCACACAGTCATGGTCAGGAACTGTGGCAGACATAACCCTGACTCCATAGCAATAGTGACGGCAGTGTGTGAACTTCAAGGGATGTGCACATGAGTTGACCTTGCAATCATGCAGAGTTGGGGGACATGTTTAGGGCAGACTGACCAAATACTGGCAAATGTAGATGGCCCATGCTAGTATACCCCTGCCAGGAATAGTGACTGCTGTAGTACACATAGCAGTAGGTGCAACAAGCCATCATGATAGGGGCGTGCATACATATGCACCCCATGAAGTTTATGCATCTCAATCAGCATCAGCACAACTAACACATTTGTGTGACACTGCATTTGATTGTACAGGTCATATGTCACACATCAAGTTCATGTAATGTTAACATATGCAGTAATGGTGTCCCATGGCATATCAAGGAAGAGGGTGTCATATCAATAAGGGTGTGTACACTCCCCATAGCCATGGTAAGGTTTGAAGGTTGTCAGTGTAATTGTATTGTATTGGCCATACATGCACTGCTGATGATGAGATCTGTAAATCAGACATCAGGCATTCACAAATGACATCTGTCCACATATCATCCCAGGTATGTGTTGGACAAACACATAGGGGCTGTGAGCAACACAGCAGACATAACTGACACAGTAATACATATTCAGCAATGGCGTATACACCTGTGAGGTATGGTGCACAGTACATGCCAGGGTGCTGAACAGGGGCACAGCAGTACTGTGTACATAGGTGCAGTGTGTTCCAGGGGAAGGAGCATCACCTACTAACACAGCCCATGCATCACACACATGTATAATGTTGCTAGCATGGATTGACTATAGCTGCACTGCATGCTGTTGAGTACCATATGTCATGCATGTTGTCAGATGGGTAATGGGAGGTCTGTGTGTAATATCTTCATGCAACCTCACCTGTAAGTGTGTTTGGGGGGTGGGGGGTTATTTTGTCTATAAGTGCAATCTGGTGGAGTGGGGGGGTTGATAACCATGTTGCCAAAGTGGTTAGAAAATCCTTCTATGTGACCCATCTGATCATGAAAGGGTTCGCATCAAGATCTAAGGATGTAATGGTGCCCCTCTACTCTTCCCTCATCAGACCCATTATTGAGTACAAAGCACCAATTGGAATGTACCTGGCTAGACATCTCCAGCAGCTGGAGAGACCACAGAGGTACCTAACCAAGAGGATTACTGGCCTCAAACAGTTGCCCTATGCAGCACGATTGAAAAAGCTAAGACTGTTCTCTGTTGCAGACCGCTTTCTCAGAGGCGATCTCTGTCTAACGTACAGAGCCATGTCCAACCCAGAATTGTTGAACATGCTCCATCTTAGCAAAACCAAATCTGCTCGAGCTACACGCTCTAGGGATATAAACTTCAACACAACAATGAATAGAACATGCTGGAGGGATAGATTCCCTTCGCAGAGACTTCCCTTACTATGGAACAGGGTCCCGATCTACATAAGACAGAGCCCCTCACTATCACTCTTCAAGAGGAACCTTGATGAGTGGATGGGTAATAGAAAGTTCACACCGGGGATCACACCAACAGCACAACTAGATAGGGGCCAAGGGTACTAGCTGCTAGTACAAGGGTCTAGGGAACTATTAAAGTATGTGTGTGTGTGTGTGTGTGTGTTTGTGTGTGTGTCCATGTATGCACATGTGTGATTGTGGGGTTGTTCATACCTCTTGACTTCCATTTGAAATGGTGCGGTACATGGACAGACACATAAAACACCAGGAATACCTGTCTGACATGTAATCTCAGGACAACTGATAGTACAATAAGGTCTGTAGCATGGAACATGCATTGGGAGGGAAACTAGAAAACAGGTATACTGTTATAATTGCAATCAGCAGAAAGGTGAAAGCATACCCACGTATACAGCACTACAGATGCATTGGGGAATGACTAGACAACACCAGTGAGTGTTTCCAAATATTACTCTAGTCCACATAATAAGTTAATAGAGCAACATATCTTGCATCTACTGAGCAATAGTTACGTATGACACTCCAGTGCATGACATTATTGAGTGACTGTAGTAGCCCCTAACATATGGGAGCCATGCTCATGATGTCTGGACAAACCCAGGGTGACACTGGATGACAGCATTGCGTCTTTGTAAAACCAACTCCAATCAAGTCAAAGAGGTAATGGAATAACAGGTCATGTATTGTGATCACTTGTCTAGGCAATTAGAAGAATGTTACGTTAATGATTGGTATTAATGAATGTAAGTTTCCAAGTCTGGTTCAGGATGGGGAACTTAAGAGAATAAACTTGGGACAGTCTGTAAACTCAGGGACAGTTAAGTATTATGGTGGAATGTCAGGGTGTGTGTGTGTGTGTGTGTGTGTGTGTGTGTGTGTGTGTGTGTGTGTGTGTGTGTGTGTGTACTATTAAGCAATGACGTACAGGTCTTAAAGTGCATTTCTTGTTTTCCCCTCACAGGTGGTGAGGTGGGTCAGGGTCCCTCCTGCAGGCAATCTGATGTTGGTGTCCATACAGACACTGAAAAAAATGATAGGTGTGTTGAGGCATAGACGGGGTTGTCAGAGGCCGAAACTGTGCCATCGTTTGACATCCCCCTGTTATCCACCTCATCCCCGCACACAGTCACAGTGCCTATAGATACCCCATCACCAGTGGCTATAGCAGAGGGGCAGTTGGCGGTCAGTGGCAGTGCACAGGACAGTGTGGTATCTATGGCTGCTGTGTCTGGACACAGCAGCCATAGCCGGATGTCCGTCAGGGTACCACATAGGCAGATGTACAGGGGTGCTGGTTGGATGGGGTGCTGGTCATCGTGCCCCTGCCAGAAGTGCCACATCTGGTACCACCAGATGCATGTTTCAGGCTGTCATGGAGGCACAGGCATGTATGGAATGGTACACCAGACATGGTCTAAGGCTGCAGAGGGCTACACTTTCAGCTGTAACTGACAACATCCATGATCTTGCAGGCGCCCTCCGTTATTTTAGAGAGGTCATGGATAGACAGTGGGGTGAGATGGTGGGACTCATCGACCGTGGATTGTCTGTGCTAGAGCATGTGGTGGGAGTGGTTTGATGGCCACGTGGACGTAGGTCAGCAACACCAACAGCTTCAGGTTGACATGGGCTTGCAAGGACACCAAGCTGTTGCTGTAGTGGCAGTACCAGCCCCAGCACTGCAGGGGGGAGCTGTCCACACCATACCACAACAGGCCATGTGCATGTGGCCCTGGCCAGTCCCAGGAGAGACCTGGTTCCAGCAGACATATGTCATCATCAGGGGAGAGTACCATATCCTGGCTCATACCTGGACATGCCCATGGAACCCCTGGCAGGCACAGTTCTTGTGTCCATGGCCGGAGGCAGTGAACTGCACATCCTGCCAGGTATGGTCTGCAGCTGTCCAACAAACACTTGTATAGGGCAGCCACATAGCAGAATTGTGTGCATGCATACTCACAAACAATACAAACACAACTAGGTCAACCCCATACCTACACACACCACATCACCATGGCCATATCAATAATTAATACTCCTCACTCACACACATGGTGTCAAACATATGGCTCAACCTCGGTCTCTGGCAAACCAACAACACCCCTGTGCATATGATGATACCTGTACCACATCCCTCTCCTTCATAACATCGATGCAGGGACAGGCTAACATGGTTCTGATGCACACGGTGACTTTACTACAGTGTACCAATGCACTGCTGTGTAACATGTTGTCAGCAGTAAAGTTTAATGCTTACATGTCAGGAAGTGTAGCTGTCCAGCCATGATGCATTGTAGCTGTTATTAACACTGAGTGATTGTAGTCTCCATAATGTTATCCATTTGTGTTGTAGGTGTCCATGTATCAGCAGGAGGATGGCCTGCTGTCATATCTCACAAGGGGTATGGCACTGTGGTGACACCTTGGCTGTGCCATATCCTGGGTACATGTGGACACATTTCACAGGTCTCTATAACATTTACTGCCTGTGCAACATGGCCGATAGGTCTGGGGGTGGTGTATACAGGTGAGTGAATGGTGGCTGCTGTTAGCAGCCCTTCTACATTGAACAGTGGTAGTTGTACTGGCTGGTACACATGACACGTATGTGTATTACACACATGGAGGCTTTGGTGTTTATGTACTACACAGAGAATACTGTACACATGGATGTATGTATGATTTGTTCTGACACCTCACCAGTTACTTTATTCACATTAACCCAAAATACCTTCAATACAGTGGAAAAGTGGCCCTACAATCAACATCTAATCCTAAACCCCAACAAAACTAAGCTGCTCTTCTTCTCCCCCACATGTAGGAGCCCCATGCCATCCTTCAAATAACCACTAACAATGGCACTATCATCTCACCAGACGCCCACACTAAACTACTGGGTGTCATAGTTGATGATAACCTGAAGTTTGATGTGCACATCAATCAAACTATCAAAACCATTAATAAAAAACATGGTTCTCTTTACAGAATTAAACCTTTCCTTATCCCACTTGCTAGACCTGCAATTGCCCATTCTCATCTACTATCAACTCTTCTCTATGCCTCACCTCTATTCTCCAAATTAAACAAAACAGATCTTAATAAACTATCATCCTGCTATAACCACATTGCCAGATTTGCTACTGGCACAGCCTACTGGAGACACCACTGTCACAACCTAAATCTCCTAGGATGGCTTGAACTGCCTAGCCTACTTCAGTTCAACCAGCTAATAGTGGCACATAAAGTCTTTTACCAACTAGAAAATACACCTGCACTAAAAAATATTATCAGCCCCTACACCAGCTCCCAGCCACTGCGATCATCCACTGGACTCCTAGTTCAAACATACAAATCCAACTACTCAGCTGGGGACTCTCTGTTTGCCAACTCTGTTGGAAAAACATGGAACAGACTTCCAGCTGACTTGACCCTAGAACCCTCACTAACTCAATTCAAAAACAAACTCAATAAATATTTCAAAACTCATTGGTTATGTTCTTGCACTAACCCCAACTAATAACCTCTCTATTTCTTAGGTGCCTTACCTTCAACTACTTCTAACTTTTTTCTACCACTCCATTTTAGGAAGGGTCAATTGTACAATTGCTGCTCAATGTGTTTTAAACCTGAATGTAATGTTTTGCATATATAACTTTGAAAATAATGTTATGTTTTGTAAAGTGTTTTATAATAAGTTAGTACTATAAGTGCTAAATGGTATTGCTTATGACTGTAATCTGCTTGAAAGTAGCATTTACTAAATGTTCAATGTGTATTATTATCTTGGAGCTTTTCTCCCTGGGCCTCTGCTGAAAATGGACATATATCCAGTCGGACTATCCCAGTCAACAAATGTAAAATAAAATAAATAAATAAATGTACCTGTGTAAAGAACCCATTGTAGCCTATGTAATTCCACCAAACCAGACTACACACAACAACAGATTGTGGAATAAGCAGTCCGCTAGTTTAATGTCATTGCCGATGGTACCGGCAGGATATATGTCCCCTTCCCCAATGTAGTGCAGTCCTCAACTCAGTAAACATATGTGCACTGGTGTGGGTGGCACACCCCTACCCTTTGGAGGGGGAGAAGTGCTGTAGAACCACAATTCATGTGATAGACAACTACCTACCCTGTTAACATGAACTGTACAGTATTACGGCCAGCTACATGGGGGGATACACTCAACAGTAACTGCAATGATGTTGGTTGTGTCCACAACAGCCACACCCAGCTATATATACCAACCCTAGTATCACTGCACACCTATAAAGTGGGGAAGAGGCCATTTACACATCTAACACTAGTTGTGATGGAATGCATGTCCACAGGATGATACCTGTGAAATGTTAGCATATGCCAGGCAGTTCTTGGACAGATGACCCCCTGGGACATGTATATTCTGCAAACTGAAGTAGATTCCTCCACATACATGCACACTCTTACTTGGCAACACTGGGACTAGACCCCTGCCTAGGTATGTAGTGCTACTGATGTGTGTGTGGCTTTAATTGCACACACCACACAGCTTTTAGGATGAGGTATGTTCCAGGTTACATGTTACATGCAGAACATCCCCAGGCATGTACAGTATGGTAATAGGGGATGTAATGGTTGTTTATCGACAATACATAGTGTGACATACCATCATATACACATTGACAAACACATATCGCACACATCTGTGAGACATTGACATCGACAAACACATATCACACACATCTGAGAGACCTGGGCCTATCAGTGCTAACTACCTTATCAGTGTGTCCATTGAGTTACAGGTAGGTTGCACACAGCACGTGCATAACTGGGCTAGATAGTGTTATCAGTTACCTGTATGGTTGATGGTGACAGTGTTCACCATACAGTGGTACATGGGACATGTACCAGGGGGTACCATGGTGTAATGACAGTATACCTAGCACCCACACCCCACTGTGGATAGTATACACACTGGAACCCATGATAACATTTTGACATACCCACCATCACACATTGACCATGACTGCAATACAACCCCTTGTCCATCCAAATAGTGCTACTACAGGGATATGCATCTAATGCACATAGTAGGGTGATGCATTCTCATGCCTCTCCTATGGTCAGCAACATCAGTATCCCTAATACAGTGTGGCAATGTGTATTGTAAAAGGAATATGTGGCCTCGGAATGCTGTACTTTACATATATACACACATCCACACATGCACACACTTGACAGAACTCAGTGGGTATCCCATGCCTATCAATCCATTTGTACAACAGTGTTGTCCTTATACTGCAAGGCCAAGGTAGCCCTTAGGGAGAAGAGTGTAACAAGATACATGTAATGTCTGGTACAGCAGCAGCCACATCTAACTATGGCAATGGGGGGTGTGGTAGGTGTGAAGGGCCACATGGTATTCCCAACTACAGGTCTACAAACACACAGGCAATGATATTCTTAGTAATGCACATGTACACATTTGTCAGTACTGGGGTGTATCAGTGCAGGTGTTCATAGGTGTGTACCAGGCTATTGTACATGGAGAGATGGGAACTGTAAGGGATGTGTGTACAGTGGTATCATGCCACCTGCCATGTGCCAGCAGGCCATCTATCAATAGACACCACTGGGGTGATCCTCAGGGTGAGAGTGACATGCATCAGCCAATCATCTGGGTGCCTCTGGCAGAGGGCCGGTGAGGTGCTCCAGTTGACATGCATGCAACATGTGTTACATAACATGGTCAGTGTCTGTGTTGGAGACCTGTACCCAAGCATGTTCTGTTGACTGTGATAGTGTAGTTGAGGTATCCATGGCATGTGGAGCACACAGGGTGTGGAGTCCTATCTGTGGCATTTATAACACAGCTGGGCAGACATGTCAGTGTCAGTCAAGCATAGATTGCCTGTAAGTATCCAAGATGGAAACCTGACATCTGCACATCTGTACAGAGGACTGACAGACATCAGCTAGCCAACTAGCTATGCATTAGGATGAATGTGTTGACAGATAGATGTCTGACACCGATAAGTATGTCATTACTACATGACAGCAGCCCTCACTGAGATGTACTATACACACAGTAGTCTACAGTTATTTTCCACATGTCAGATCATTGTCCAGTAGGAAATATTTAAAGAGACACAGCTCACACACCAGAAACATGACAGTGAGGACTCAGAGTCCATCTTTGCATGCAGGGGTGTTTGTTTCCAGTACTACAGTTGGCTATCTACTCTTACTTGGGAAAGCACTGTCAACAGTAGTACCGTAATGGTACACTACATGCCAGTGTGACTGCATATAACCTGGGATACTACCCATGGATGTAACACATTCACATGGATAAGAGTGTTGTACAAGCCATATATACTCAAGTGTCCCAGACAGTAGACTCACACCCCTTGCTACTGTAATGACAGCACATAAACACATCCTATGTACATGGCATTACATACACTTATTACAGATGTCATTACCCTGCTATGTTATCAGACTGGAATGTGAGCACTCGTTACCAGGGCTGAGCCATGCTTAGCAGGTGTCAGCATTGCTGTAATATTACAGCTAAGCACATTTGCGCGCTGGTAAGCAAAGCCTACATTGTGTAAGCGCCCGTATGTTTAACCATACGTTAGCACTGCTTAGCTTTATGCCAACCCACAAAAACACGCTTAAAGCTGCTCAAAATAGCCTTAACTACTCTGTATTCAACAGCCCTTGTTCTGTCCAGCAACAAAAGAAACAGCCCTTGCAGATCTTGAACCCAGGACCTTGTATGCTATAGTCACAGCAGTTAACCACTACACCATGACAGCTGTGAAGACAGTTGTTGTTTTTCTAATATATCTGCCAGTACACATACTGAATAGTATTGAACAATTGCTGTGACTTCTACAATTGTGTAGTACTTGTTAGTGATATTACTGTTGCATCACATATATGTTGTTATATCTAAATATACACATATCAGATAAATACAGTGTGATACATCTGGGAAGGTATACACAACAGTAATGTTTACACATGACAAGGATATGGATATAGATATATATATATATACATATGTAGATACATGTGCATATATATATATACACACATATATATTCATATATATGGATTTATATACATCTGTACATTGCATCATATTTATGGCCATATATAGATCTCTCTCTCTCTCTCTCTCTCTCTCTATATATATATATATATATATATATATATATATATAAAAAAAAATAACCCAGTCACTGAGGATGCACAAGCCAGTGCATTTCTTTGTGCCGGTCCCAAGCCCAGATAAATGGTGAGGGTTGCATCAGGAAGGGCGTAAAACCTCTGCCAAATTACTTATGTGGAGAACATTTCATATTTCTATAGCGGATCGGTCGAGGCCCGGGTTAACAACGACCACCCAGTACTGTTAGCCAACAGGGTGCTGGTGGAAATTGTGCTACTGTTGGCCGAAGGAGAAGAGGAGGGAGAAGGCATGCCCGAAGGCAGGAAGAGAGGAGGAAGGATAGGAGTGTAGTTGTGAGGGTAGGAAATTTGAATGTTGGCAGTATGACTGGTATAGGGAGAGAGCTAGCTGATATGATGGAGAGAAGGAAGGTTGATATATTGTGCGTGCAAGAGACCAGATGGAAGGGAAGTAAGGCCAGGTGTATAGGAGGTGGGTTCAAAATGTTCTATCATGGTGTGGATGGCAGGAGAAATGGGGTAGGGGTTATCCTAAAGTAACAGTATGCCAAGAGTGTTTTGGAGGTGAAGAGAGTGTCTGATAGAGTGATGTTTATGAAGCTTGAAATTGATGGTGTAATGATGAATGTTGTTAGCGCATATTCTCCACAAGTTGGGTGAGCGATGGATGAGAAAGAAAAATTTTGGAATGAGTTGGATGAAGTAGTGGTGAGTGGAGTGGTCCTCAATGGGCATGTTGGTGAAGTGAACAGAGAGGATGAGGAAGTGATGGGTAGGTATGATGTTAAGGAGAGGAATGCAGAAGGTCAGATGATTGTGGCTTTTGTGAAAAGGATGGACATGGCTGTGGTGAATACGTATTTTAAAAAGAGGGAAGAGCATAGGGTGATGTACAAGAGTTGAGGAAGATGCACACAGGTGGATTATATCCTATGTAGGAGGGCCAGTCTGAAGGAGATTGGAGACTGTAAAGTGGTGGCAGGGGAAAGTGTAGTTAAGCAGCATAGAATGGTGGCCTGTAGGATGACGTTGGTGATCAAGAAGAGGAGGAGGAGTGTGAAAGCAGTGGCAAGGATTAAATGGTGGAAGTTAAAAAAGGGTGATTGTGAGGTGTAGTTCAGGGAAGAGTTACGACAGGCACTGGGAGGCAGTGAAGCGTTACCAAATAGCTGGGTAACTACAGCAGAGCTAGTAAGGGAAACTGCTAGAAAGGTGCTTGGTGTGACATCTGGACAGAGGAAGGAGGACAAGGAGACCTGGTGGTGGAATGAGGAAGTACAGGAGAGTATACAGAGGAAGAGGCTGGCGAAGAAGAAGTAGGATTGTCAAAGAGATGAAGAAAGTAGACATGAGTATAAGGAGATGAGATGCATGGCAAAGAGAGAGGTGGCAAAGGCTTAGGATAAGACATATGGAGAGTTGTATGAGAGATTGGACACTAAAGGGGGAGAAAAGGACCTGTACTGATTGGCTAGACAGAGGGACAGAGCTGGGAAAGATGCGCAGCAGGTAAGGGTGATAAAGGATAGTGAGGGAAACATACTCACAACTGAGGAGAGTGTGTTGAGTAGATGGAAAGAGTACTTTGAAGGGCTGATGAATGAAGAGAATGAGAGGGAGAGAAGGTTGGATGATGTGGGGATAGTGAATCAGGAAGTGAAACAGATTAGCAAGGAGGAAGTAAGGACAGCTATGGAGAGGATGAAAAATAGAAAGGCTGTTGGCCCAGATGACATACCAGTGGAAGCATGGAGGTGCTTAGGTGAAATGGCAGTGGAATTTTTAACCAGATTATTTAATGAAATTTTGGAAAGTCAGAGGATGCCTGAGGAGTGGAGAAAAAGTGTTTTGGTACCTATCTTTAAGAATAAGGGTGATGTGCAGAGCTGCAGTAACTACAGAGGGATGAAACTGATCAGTCACAGCTTGAAGTTATGGGAAAGAGTAGTGGAAGCTAGGTTAAGAAGGGAGATGATGATTAGTGATCAGCAGTATGGTTTCATGCCAGGAAAGAGCACTACAGATGCAATATTTGCTCTGAGAGTGTTGTTGGAGAAATACAGAGAAAGTCAGAAGGAGTTGCATTGTGTCTTTGTGGACTTAGAGAAAGCATATGACAGGGTGCCTAGAGAGGAGTTGTGGTATTGTATGAGGAAGTCGGGAGTGACAGAGAAGTATGTAAGAGTGGTACAGGATATGTACGAGGGTAGTGTGACAGTGGTGAGGACAGCGGTGGGAGTGACAGATACGTTTAAGGTGGAGGTGGGATTACATCAAGGATCAGCTCTGAGCCCTTTCTTATTTGCAGTGGTGATGGATAGATTGACAGATGAGATAAGACAGGAGGCCCCGTGGACTATGATGTTTGCAGATGACATTGTGATATGTAGTGAGAGTTGGGACCAGGTTGAGGAGACCCTGGAGAGGTGGAAATATGCTTTAGAGAGGAGAGGAATGAAGGTCAGCAGGGCTAAAACAGAATATATGTGTGTACATGTGAGGGAGGGTAGAGGATTGGTGAGGATGCAGGGAGTAGAGCTGGTAAAGGTGGATGAGTTTAAGTACTTGGGATCAACAGTTCATAGTAATGGTGAGTGTGGAAGAGAGGTGAAGAAGAGAGAACAGGCAGGGTGGAATGGGTGGACAAGAGTGTCAGGAGTGATTTGTGACAGACGGGTACCAGTAAGAGTGAAAGGAAAGGTCTACAAGAGAGTGGTGAGACCAGCTATGTTATATGGGCTGGAGATGGTGGCATTAACGAAAAGACAGGTGTCAGAGCTGGATGTGGCAAAGTTAAAGATGTTAAGATTTGCACTGGGTGTGACTAGGATGGACAGAATTAGGAATCAGTATATTAGAGGGTCAGCTCAGGTTGGACAGTTTGGAGACAAAGCAAGAGAGGCGAGATTGCATTGGTTTGGACATGTGCTGAGGAGGGATGCTGGGTATATTGGGAAAAGGATGCTAAGGATGGAGCTGCCTGGTAGGAGGAAAAGAGGAAGGCCTAAGATAAGGTTTATGGATGTGGTGAGAGAGGACATGCAGGGGGTTGGTGTGAAAGAGCATGATGCAGAGGACAGGAAGAAATGGAAACACATGATCTGCTGTGGTGACCCCTAATGGGAACAGCCGAAAGAAGATGATATATATATATATATATATATATATATATATATATATATATATATATATATATATATACATATGTGTGTGTGTGTGTGTGTGTGTGTATATATATATATATATATATATATATATATATATATATACACATATGTGTGTATGTATATGTATGTACACACACACACATATATATATATATATATATATATATATATATATATATATATATATATACACATATATGTTTAACGTATGTCCAGAACGTGGAGTGGAGTCATACCTCAGCACCAATAGTCTCAACCTCTTAGTGCAAGGGGATGTCATGTACGTATTGCAGGTATATATGTAGACTGTTGCTACTGTAACAGGGGTTGTCTTAACAGTAATGTTGTGTGTGGGAGGTCACATCTGCTATTGACATGTATGCCATCAGTTACTGACAGACATAGAGATATGACCAATACATGTGAACAGTCTGACACACTCTGGTCAGTCCAGAGGTATACACAGAACCCCTTAGTGCAAGACATGTGGACCAAGCCTGAAAATGTGGATGTTAACAGCCATGTAAATGGGTATATCACGTAAATATTGGAATACATATGCCCACACAGTTTATGCATTCACACACTCCTGTTTGTCCTGACACATAATAACTGGTGGTGCAGAGGTCACATGGCCACATACTACCCACTAGTTAGTGACATACATCTGTACAGCATCCCACAGCTTTGTCAGAAATACATGACAGTTATGGTGGCCTGGCAGCAGTACATTTGACAAATATCTGGGCATAACATCACACTGGGTAAGTACACTAAGCTGCTAGGCATGTAACACAACACTGTGCAAACTACAGGCAGACTGCCACAACAGTGGCCTACATTTGTTATGGGGGAATACACATGTACCTGCAAATATAGCAGGCTCTACCGGCATGTCACAGCACAGAGTAACAGACACCTGTTTGAAAGTGCATACCCACAACCAATGTGAACATAGCCACAGCCACATATGGTAAGCAAGCTTAATATTACAGTATATGGACTGTCTGATCAACACCATCCTCATATGTGCCACTCACACACTAACCCTACATATACTGGGCCACTACACGGTGTGGTCCAATGCCTGTCTGTGGCATGGGACATGTGTGTGTTTGGCCCTACAAACATGTAAGCTGATAGGGTACCATACACTGGAGCAGCATGTAACATCAGATAGAACAGGACCATGACATCTACCACAGTATGTACACATGCCAAGGTACATATTCGCAATGCACACACTCTGTCGACAATCACCATAAGTACACAGACCTCACTGCTGTACACACTACCACAGAATGCCAAGTTTATGCCCTCAAATATAACCCCTACTATACATAACATGTCTAACAGCCTGATATCTCACTGGCTTGTTATCAGGTATGATGTCAGTAAATAATGATGAACTGAACATATGCACATCTTACTGCATGACATATGTACAAAGGTTGACAGAGTTGTGGCTGGAGGCACAAACACAGGGCCAATATTGACATGTTGCTGTGATAACCTGATACATTTACTGTTGTAACAGGGTTTATTGTGACATATGTCCTATGAGGGATATGAAGTCAGTAACTTTCATGGCTGTCACCATGTCCTGACTGCAATCCTCAGACTATACTTCTGCAGTTCTAAGATAGGTAATCTGTGAGTAACACAAGACACATAAAACTCCAAACACTGGCCAGTCTGCAGATAACCCTACAGGTGGGAATTTCCTCAAACACATAACACTGTCATGACAGGTATTAAATCATGTAGACCAGCCATATCCACATACACCCTGTTAAACCAACATTACTCCAAATGCAGAACAGCAAAACTTATATTCTGTGTCATGTCTGGACCATCCCCCTCCTGTTTGTTGGCCTGTCTCCACAGTGTATGTTGTTAAATGTATATCCCACTACCATCTGTGATGCTGTTTGACAAACACTGACATGAAGTCCTGCTCACAGTGAATGAAAAGGGCCAGCACCCACATGTTGTTCCTAGTTATACGAGTGTGTTTCCATGCAGTTGTATGTGGGAATGTAACCACAGCCATTCCACATGCAATCAGCTAGTGAGGAACTGAAATTTGTGGACAAGCCATCAGCTGATCATGAGCATCACTTACAAAACACAAGCTGTTGCCTAAGCAAAGCAGGTGTACTTCTCCACATCCACCAGAGAGGGAGTGAGAGAGACAGACAGAGACAAAATAAGACAGGGAGTGGGTTAGGAGAAAAAAAGCTAAGCATGTTTGTGTCACACACTTACCAGTGCGGGGTTTCAGACCCCTGCCTATGTATTGCTATTACATGTTTATGCAGTTATTTTATGCACTACAGAGCTTATATGTTGGGGAGCTGTCCAAATGTATATTTAATGGTGAGTGACATCATCAACAGTGATAAAGGAGGGATAAGATAGGTGTAGTACATGTGTCTGTCCACAAGAACAGGTGTCAAGAATGACACAGCCACACTCTCTCAGGGACTGACGCACATTATCACACTTGGCAGGGTCAGGATTAGACTTCCTAACTAACTAGTTTGCCACACTACAGTAATATGCAGGTATCACATGCACCGCAGAGGTTATCAAGCTGATATATGGGCAAAGGGTATGTCAAGGTGTCTGACATCAGAAGGCATGCTTCAGTAGGCCAATGGAAGGTGTAGTGTGTGTGAATGATGTCCAAATCATAATACTTCACACACACACACACACACACACACACACACACACACACACACACACATACACACACACACACACACACACAGACACAGGCTGCCAGTACTGACATGCATGGGTTCATTGCTTCATAGATAGGTAGTGGTTGACTGTGCCAGAAGGCTGTACAAGGTTAGGTAAAGGGTATACCTTGGCATCAGGCCACATGACAATGGTCTGCAATGTGGCTCAGGGGTGTAGTGTCTGGATTGGCCCACACAGGTGAGTATTGTATTCACCATCCACTCATCTGTGCTACTATTTTGGGTGGCCAGTGCTATGCAATGCTTGCCATGTATGGGTTCTACATTCGATAACATGGACGATGTCTGGGATGTGCACACATCCGACATGCATGTTCTGCGACATGTGGAAGTGTACCTGGGGTGTCTGAGGTATGTTGTTTAGACAGATTGTTATCATCAGATGTGCCATTCCTGACCTCATGTGGTGAGAACTGGCAATGGAAACTAGGTTGACCCTGCACCAACATTGACAGCATGATACAGGTATTCACTGGTGTCAGTGACATCTGTCCATACAGGACATGTGTAAAAGGCATGGTATGTCCTTTGTGCATTACTTTTCCTAACTCTACAGTTATTGCAGGCATTCAGTAGGGAACATAGCGAAGGAGCACTGCATGCAATGATTTGCCTTTTGTAGGGATGGGACAGGGTGCCTTGTCCTCTGTAGTCCACTGCAATCACACCATGGTTACAATCTGTGGGCAATATGCAGGGAACTACCAACATAGTGGTTGTTGCCTAGCCAAGTGTGTTTGTGTATGAGACATGGGTGGAGAGTGTTCTCTCAGTAATACAAGGGTTGCCTATATTGTTCCACAAGCCATGATGTCACACATAGGGGTATGGATTGTCTACCCCAGCCTTTCTGCTGTTTGATATCTGTTATCCTTGTAAGGTGGACATTGTGACATATAAAAAGCTCACCATATAAGAAATTTGCAAAACCCACTCCACAATGAGTCCTGTTATTACACACTCACAGCTACCTCCACAGAGGATACTAATGACAAACACACACACACACACACACACACACACACACACACACACACACACACACACACACACACACACACACACACACACACACAGTTACACAGTTGCCATGTCTGGGATTAGAACTCCTACCTAACTATTACAGTACACTACAGCATTGCACATTTATAGCATGTGTCACAGAGCTTATTGGGCTATTCCTTCCCCAAAGGTGTATTTCAAAGTGAATGACATCAGCAGGCTTGCCAAAGTAGGGCAATGGACGTTGTAGTGACTGTGAATGGCCTCAAAAGCATTGATCCCTACACAGACAAACACACACACACACACACACACACACACACACACACACACACAAAGATTTACAGTTGCCATGTCTGGGAATACAACTCCTACATAACTAGTACATCAGACAGCTATAGCACATGCCATGGAATTTACTGGGCTACTCCTTCTTCAAAGGTGTATTTCAAAGTGAATGACATCAGCAGGCTTGCCAAAGTAGGGCAATGGAAGTTGTAGTGACTGTGAATGGCCTCAAAAACATTGATCCTAACACAGACAAACGCACACACAAAGTTTCATAATTGCCATGTTTGGGATTTGAACTCCTATTGAACTAGTACATCACACTACAGCATTACACAGTTATAGCACATGCCATGGAGCTTACTGGGTTACTCCTTCCCCAAAGATGTATTTCAAAGTGAATGACATCAGCAAGCTTGCCAAAGTAGGGAAATGGAAGTTGTAGTGACTGTGAATGGCCTCAGAAGCATTGATCCCTACACAGAAAAACAAATGCACGCAAAGTTTTACATTTCCCATGTCTGGGATTAGAACTCCTACCTAACTAGTACATCATACTACAGCATTACACAGCTATAGCATGCACCATGAAGCTATACCTTCCCCAAAGGTGTATTTCAAAGTGAATGACATCAGCAGGGTTGCCAAAGTAGGACAATGAAAGTTGTAGTGACTGTGAATGGCCTCAAAAGCAATGATCCCTACATAAACAAACAAACACACACACAAAGCTTTACAGTTGCCATGTCTGGGAATAGAACTCCTACCTAACTAGTACACTACACTACAACATTACACAGTTATAGCACACAACATGGAGCTTACTGGGCTATTTCTTCCCCAAAGGTGTATTTCAAAGTGAATGAAAGCAGGCTTGCCAAGGTTGGGCAATGAAAAGTGTAGGACATAGGTTCATAGGTTCATAGATTGGAACTAGGCTATTGGCCTGAAGGCCTATACATGCCTAGCCATGACAATTCCTTGGCTATGTCTTCCCACAATATTTACTTCCCTGGACCCTGTCTAGCAGGGCGACTGACATGATGCCTGGGGTCAATTTCCTATCTCCCATCCAATCATCAAGGTTCCTTTTGACATGTATGGGCAGTCTATTCCAGAGTCTGGGGAGTCTCTGGGCTAGAAACACATCCCTCCAGCGTGTGTTGTTCATTGTGATGACAAGGTTTGGATCCCTGGAGCATGTGGCTATGAGGGATTTGGATTTCTTTAAGTGTAGCTTGTCCAACAGCTCTGGGTTTGACATGGCATTGTATGATAAGCAGAGATCACCTCTGAGTACATGATATGTGACAGAGTATAGCTGAATGATTTTCAGATGGTCAGCATAGGGCATCTGGTTTAGGCCTGTGATTCTTTTAGTGAGGTATGTCTGCAGCCTTTCTAGTTGTTGCAGATGTCTTGTGAGGTACATACCAAATGGGCCATTGTAGTCTATACTGGGTCTACTGAGAGATGACTACAGTGGGACAATGGCCTCCTTTTTCCTGGATGTAAAGCCCTTAGTGATGAGGTGTGCCACATAGGTGGATTTCCTGACTGTTGCAGCAATGTGGTTATCAAAGATGAGACCACTGTACACCTGTGTCCCTATGTCTCTTATCACACTTTAAGTGTTTAGTGTACTGCCACTTATGTGGTATTAGTGTACTGCCACTTATGTGGTACTTCACGAGTACATGTTCCTTCCCAAAGGGGATAACTATTCATTTCTTGGCATTGAGCTTGAGGCCATGGCTCAGACACCAAGCATCTCTTTCTTTAAGGCCCTTCTGTAGAATATCCACATCATGTGGGGATTCAATATTGGCTCCCAGTGTGCAGTCATCTGCAACCTTTGTTAGCCAGAGTCCCTTAGTGTTGGCCTGTACTTCAGAGCAGTAGATGCCAAACAAGAGTGGTCCCAGGACTGAACCCTGAGGTACTCCAACTGTCACTTGTCTGGGGCTGGATTTAGTGTCACCTACTTTTACAGTGTGGGTTCTGTCAGTACAGCAGTTGGCAACCCATCGGGTGACGTAGGAATTACTGGCCAGCTTGGTATGTTTATCTATGATTCCAGACTGGGGAATGGTGTCAAAGGCCTTGGCGATGTCCGGATAGGCTGTGTGAACTGCCTTACCCTCATCCACAGTTGTGGAGACTAATGCAAAGATGTCAATCAGGTTCAGGAGACATGATCGACCCTTCACAAACCCAGCCTAGGTAGGGTCCAGTGTTTTCAGGTTGCCAATGTCTTTGTTTATAAGTTCCATGATAATACATTCCTTGGCATTGCAAATCAGGCACGTCATGCTGCTGGGGCTGCAGATCCCAGGATCCAATGTGGATCCCCCCTTGTGGACTGGGATTGCTGTAGCTGTGTTCCACACAGTGGGCATGAAGCCTGAGGTGTGGCTATGATTAGACATGGCACGTAGGTGAGGTGTCAGTTCATTTTGTAGTTCATGTAGTACACAGCCCGGGATGTTGTCTGGTCCCATGGATGCTGTTTTCTTAGCTCTTGAGAGTGTGGTTTTTATCTGTGTGGCCATTATTACTGGAATTACTGGCAATCTTTCAGTGTTGATATGGGCCCGTTAGGGGGTAGGGGGGTGCAGTTGGCACTGAATCGATCTGCCAGGATATTGGCAATATCCTTGGGAACAGTATATTTAATGCCATCTTGTTGTAGGTGAGAGCAGATCTGACCATTGCCATTTAGATTCATGACATAGCTATGGAATGGCTTGCAGTTGTCTTTGGCATCTTTGGCTATATTATGTTCGTAACTAGCTTTGGAGGATATTATGAGGGATCTCAGCTTCTTACTGAGGCTGGTAAGGGAGTTTCTGCAACAGTTTCATCCTTTTGTTATACAGTATGTTTATGACAGGGGGCCACCACACTGGCTTCCTTTTCTTGGTGGGGAGTGTCTTGGTTCTATTTTGGATGGCATGATTCATGCACAAGTGGATGTGTTCATACAGTGCCTTAGTGTAGGATTCAGCAGTCATCCTTTCAGTTCTCGTCTGCATGGGTGTCATGACATTAGTCACGTCTGACATGTGTAGCATGGCGTTGGCTTTAGAGATGTGTGTTATGGAGGTTGCCTTACTGGGGTGTGGGGGAGGGATGTGGATGTTAAGGGTGATTAGCTTATGGGCAGACCTGACCACCGATGGGGTGACCACAGGTGTGGAGCATTGATTTCCCATGCTGGCAATAACCAGGTCTAGGATATTTGAGCCCCTGGTGGAACTATGGGTTATTTGATCCAGGGAATTGGGAATTATGACTTCCAAGAACCGTTAGGCACACGTGTTGGTACACAAGTAGTTTTCCTAGTTAATGGCAGGGTAGTGTAAGTCACCCAGTATTAGGGTGTTTGGCTATATCATAATATTTTCCAGTATGTTTAGAAAGGTGTAGTGGGAATCTTGAAGCATGGTGGGGGATCTGTAACAAGCTATACAATTTGGATTGCAGTCTTACCTAGTGTTAGTTGCACTGGGAGTATTTCAGACACATTCTGTTGGGCAAGTAGCCTGGTGGTGTGAATATCCTTGGTGAATATGGACACGCCTCCACCTTTAGTGTTTTGGCCCTGGTTTCATGGCTGACAGGTGTGGTGAGAGCTGTACCTAGTATTTCAGGGGTGCTCTCTGGAGCCTTGGATCAGGTCTCTGTTACTGCACAGATATCAGTGTTCTCCATTTTTAGGAGTGCCTAGTGACTGTGAATGGCCACAAAAGCATTGATCCCTACACACACACACAGACACACACACACACACACACACACACACACACACACACACACACAGAGTTTCACAGTTGCCATGTCTGTGATTAGAACTCCTACCTAACTTGTACATCACACTACAGCATTACGCAGTTATAGCATGCGCCACAGAGCTTACTGGACTACTCCTTCCCCAAAGGTGTATTTCAAAGTGAATGACATAAGCAGCCCTGCCAAAACGGGGCAATGGATATTGTAGTGAGTGCAAATGGCCTCAAAAACGTTGCTCCCTACACAAACAAACACACACAAAGTTCTGCAGTTGCCATGTCTGGGAAGAGAACCCCTACCTAACTAGTACATCACACTACAACATTACACAGTTATAGCATGTGCCATGGAGCTTATAGGGCTACTCCTTCCCCAAAGGTATATTTCAAGGTGAATGACATCAGTAGCCTTTCCAAAGTAGGGCAATGGGGAGTGTAGTGACTGTGAATGGCCACAAAAGCATTGATCCCTACATGCACACATGCCATGTCTGGAATTAGAGGTCCTACATAACTAGTACATCATACTATAGCATTACACAGTTATAGCACACGCCAAAGAGCTTATAGGGCTACTCCTTCACCAAAGGTGTATTTCAAGGTGAATGACATCAGCAGGTTTGCCATAGTAGGGCAGTGGGGAGTGCAGTGTGTATAAACCATTCATCTGGAAGCAGACACACAACACTCAGGCACACACAGGTTTATATTTCACAGTTACGTGTATGCAGCTGCTAGATAAATACTGACTTGTACAGTGATATTACACAGTTATTACAAGCACCGCAGACACTATAGTGTTGAGGGATACCAGAGGCAAATGTCTACAGTGATTGACATTTGCACATCATGTGGTTTTAGCCAGTTGGATGTGTGCTGGGTTTGACAGGCCTCATGATGGGAGGCTGTTTGTCACTGTCTGTCACTTTCTTCCACACATCTATGTATGTGTAATTTTGGCCTATTATAGTGTGTTGTCCTTGGATATGTATGTGTATTCCTATCCAATGTGTGTGCAAAGCATGACTGGTGTGCAATGTGGAGTGTGTGCACAAACATCTGTGACTGTCAGATATGTATAGTCCACTGTTGTTGCCAGACATGGGCTTCATTTCTGTAAGTGTGGGAGCATGCCCAGTATGACCTTCTGTATTGAATGTGTGAATCCATTCTAGATAGGTTGTACTCCTGTGCAGGCTTTTGTGTTCTACACCTACAGCTAGCAACCTGTTTCTGTGGGATATCTGTAGATCGGTTGACAATATGGGGTCAAAATGGGCAAAGGATAGTGGGTTAGTGTAGGTAATTGTGTCTGTGCTGCTTCTGCTACATGGATTAGGTGTTAGCTGAGATATTGAGACATATGTACTGTTTTACACTGTGATGTTTTATGTCATCAACTACTGTCAGGTATACACATTTGCTTGCAGTAATTTCCTGGGGAACACAGAGGAATGCAGCTGTGTCCATTATTTTGGTCTGCAGCCTACATATTCTTGCACAATCATGTCATTATGGAGGGGAAGCTGCAGGCACTTGCTGATAGGTCTGTGTAAATGGTTCATCACCTTGGTACAGTGGTTGCTGAAGATCCCATGCTTGTACATCCATCAACATGACAGTATGGCCATATCCTGCTGTGGTCATACATCACAGCTGTACAGATTCACACAGATTACCCAAAGGCAGGGGTCTTGTTTCTGGACATTACCCCTTCACATTGTGGTTTACAAGCAGGTTTGTAGCCACCCATTCCTGTGTTTGCAAGCAGGGATAGTATGTGCACATGGCTGAGTTTTAGATTTCACACACTCCATGCCGTCCATGCTCCTACACCCCTAGTATTATTCTATCCTCTTCCAAACATTATGCAAACATTATCTGATAAGTTCCCTGGGCAGCCACAGTGGTGCAGCGGTTAGCTTTGCCACCTCACAGCAAGAGGTTCTCCAGTTCGAGCCTCAGCTGGGGTGCCTTCTGTGCAGAGTCTGCATGTCCTCCCTGTGGTCACGTGGGTTTCCTCTGGGTGCTCCAGTTTCCTCCCACATCTCAAAGACATGCTATAGATGGATCGGACACTCTAAATTGGCCCTAGGTGTGAGTGCATGCATGTGTGTGTCTTCTGTGGAAGGTTGGGCTCCAGGCTGGCAACTAGACACTGTAAAACTCCACTGCCAATCATAAGCAGACAGGTGACCTGCTGTGGCGACCCCTAACTGGGAAAAGCCAGAAGAAGAAGAAGAAGATCTGATAAGTTCCCTATAGCTATCACTTCATCCCAGCAATAATTTGGTGTTGGTCCACAGTTCATGCAGTAGGACATGGTGGACATGTTACTGGGATTTGTCGACATAGCCTTGCATTTGGGTTCTGTTGACTGTGTAATGTTGTTATTTGGGAGTCCATGACATATCATACATTGGCAGTACGGGTGAGACACAGGCCTTTGGCAGAGGAGTGTAGGGCATTTTGTAGTGGTGCAGGCCATATGTAGCAAGCCATTGCATTCTGTCACTCCTACAGTCCCAGACTGCAAGCCACTATATTCCCCTGGGGTGACAGGGTAGGTGTGCAAGGTGTTAATGTCAATACTTCCTGTCATTATTGATCCAGTGGTGTGGATGCTGGCAGGGTGCTGCTTACAGCTAGAGACACACCTGCATGGGACACCTGTTCAGCATGCTGCATTCTGTGGCTATTTCCATATAGAGGTGGGGGTCATATTGTACGCATTCCCAACAGCAGGGATAAGACCTGTGAGGTACCTGTGGGTGATGGTGGGGTGAGTTGGGTGTGCTATGCATGCTACTTTTATCTGACTCACAGATATATGTGGGGCATTCCACTTATGCTGGCTTGTGCAGGGACATCTGCAGTTTCTCAATACGTCATACCTGTGACCTTTGTGGTCTGCCATTGTTTGGCCAGATGACATTGGTATTCCATACTACAAACCCAACTAATGAGCTGCTAACCTGTATGTACAATTCCAAAGGTGTGTCCACTTGACAGTAACATATTATACTGTCTGGGGTACTTCCACCTGTGTACTGTATGTATGTCTGGGCCCACATTCATGCCATGTCCATCTTTCAGATGGTGACAGATATTACATCCAAACAATTACTATGGCTTACTGCTGGAATGTGTTTTGCTGGGATGCATTGTGTTTGGCACTGCAGTTGTGAGAACTTGGCCCTGTCATCGGCTGTACTGGCCAATGGCCACCAGGACAAACCTCACCATGGCCACATGCTGACCACTCTCACACCATATACAACACACACCAACCTAACACATGCTACAATCCTGCTACTTTGGTTAGCTCAGGTAATCTGTGCTACACTGTTATTATACCCTAGCATACATGTTACTACATTTCTACATAGGACTGAGGGGGGTACACCTGACAACTGTACACATTTGCTATGACTGTACTGGTATTTCAGGAACTCCATTTCATTCTGTATTCTGACCTATCATGCAGACTAGAGGCATATCAGTGTACTACCGTTCTTAGGTTTTATTGACCTACATTTTAGTTTCATTCATCTTACCCTTCAGAACTAACATCCCACTGCCTGACCTGTTGTAGTCTGTCTGTGTAGGTCTGGAGGGGGGCTGTTCTCCATAGCCATCAATCAGAGGCCTTAGCACAGCCTTTCTTTGTGATTGTCTATGCCTGTCCTGCTGGCTGATACTGTTGTTGGGTATGTGAGCCTCCCTGACTGGCATGTGTGTGTCCTATGGACACACATTTGGCCCACCACATTTCCTGCAGTAGATTTTGTCACCTTGTCTAGTACTGGCTACTATGGTAACACCAATATTTGTTACAGATTTCACGCTGCCACTATAGGTGTCTACTATCTGCTGGCATCCCATTCAGTCACCCAATTCCCTTGCATGCTCACATCCATACACAGATACAAGTAACAAAACGTACTACTCCATTCAGTAATTGATAGGGAGAGTGACTTACCTTGTGGCTGTGCCAGTATTGAGGATGGTACTGGAGGGCTGACTGTGTCAGATGCACATAGTACACTCCCTATGCATGGTTAAGCACTGGTAGTGTCATGTGTGGCATCCCTTTTACTGTATGTGTGAGTCAGAGAGAGGTGTAATTCCTTGGGTTCCTACCGTGTCAGTGTATGTGTTATGCGTTGCCTCTTTGCCAAGGCCTGAGCATACTGGGCATGCCTCCTTCTGCCTGCTGGGACAGGCTCAGGTTGTTCGTCCTCCAAGTCACTCTATGCCTGTGCAGGTCTTGGCAATGGTGGATAGGCTGTGTGGCCCTGCCCCGTGCTGTTCTTGCTGCAGCTGTTTCCACAGGATCATATTGTGAATCATAGCACATACGATGACAATTTGGGTACATGTAGCTGGTGAGTACTGCAAGGCTCCACTGGATATGTCCAGGTACCAGACCCGTGACTTGAGCATCCCAAACACACGCTCTATTATGATTCTGGTCTGTGCATGTGCCTCACTATGGAGTTCTTGTTTGGGTGTGTGTGAATTTCTGATGGGTGTCAGCCACGGCTCCAGTGAGTAACCAGCCTCGCCCACTAGGTGTCCATAAGGGATGTCCCCATTGACAAATCTCTGGTACAGCTGTGTCATATGCCAGATGTGGGAGTCGTGATAGCTTCCAGGGCAGCCAGCACACACATTCATTATAATGTCCTAGGCATCGCACATGACCTGGCAGTTGATGGAGGGGAAGCCCTTGTGGTTGATATAGACCCTACCCCACTCGCCCAGTGGTACTTTGATGTGTATTTGTGTGCAGTGTATAATACCCACTACCTCAGGGTATTCTGCTATTTGGTGGAAGAGATGCATATTGCTGGTCAATGCCTCATGGCTGTTGTGGAAATATACATGCTCACCACCATGTGCTGACATGGCATCCAGGAACTGGTGGAGTACCTTGGATGCTGATGCCTGTGAGATCCCCATGATATCCCCAGTTGGCCTTTGGAAGGTACCTGTGGTTAGTATTCTTAGCCCTACACATACCTTGGTATCCACTGGGATGGTTTCCCCTCTACTGGTTCTGTGTGTAAGGTGTGGCCAGCACAGCTCAACAGTTTGCTGTAGGAGATCCCTGTCCACCCTATAGCGCTTCACTATCTCCATCTCATGTAGCCCCTTGTAGGTTACCCTGGGTCTGTACACTCTTCTCCTTCTCCTCACTGTGGGTTGGTCATCAGCATTCTCATCCTCACCACCCTCAGTCTCTTCCACATGTTGATTTATGAGAGTTAATGCAGCTCTTATCATTTTGTTGCTTTTGTTAGGTAAAATTTCCCCGCTTGTGTACACCGGTGGTGTAGAGTTTGTGGGAAAAAACAGAAGGAAAGGTGTTTGTATAGTTTATAGTAGGATCCTGTGCTGGACCGGGCTGCAGCCTGTGTAATTGGCTGATTCTGATACATTTCACCTGCCAGCTATGCTAGTTCTCCTTGATTACCTTCCTACTGCTCTTTTCCCTTCCCATTGCCTTCCTGTTTAACCCTCAAGGTGTGCCGGACAAACACAGTGCTCAGATGTGCACTGAGCTGCTATTTCCTGGTTTACTTTTTTTTTTATTTAAAATGCAGTGCACAGCATGCACACCTGCTTAGGCAATGTAAAGAGTGCTTGGCAGCTTCAGACACACCTCCTTGCTTAGCTCTGCTAAGCTAAGGGCAAACCCGAGCCACAGGGCTCCAATACGCTTACAGTATGCCTGACACACCCCTCTATGATGTCAGCTAGCTCTTAGGCTTGCACCATGGTCTTCTTGCACCTACACGGTTGGGTGCAGGCTAGCCATGAGGGGGAATCTGGGATTCAGTATCACTCCCCTCATTTGCATAGGATTGCCTGCTAATGCCTAGTTACAAGTCTGACACTGAGCCTTCCCCCTTAGCAGCCACTATTCACTGGCCATGTTGTCTTCTACCTGCCATTGAGTATGATGGCAAAATTGTGATTTTGGCTAGAATGCTTTTTTTTATTTTCAGGCTGATCCCGTTTGCACGCCACTGCCCTACACTTAAACGGCCAAAAAATAAATAAAAGTTTTTTTTTTATTTTTGCAACTGTTTTCCATGCCAGTGGCCATATATTTGGCCATTGGCATGCTTTACACATTATATACACCCTTTATTTGGATCTGTCATGGCTACGCTTTGTAGTTTGCAGAAATGTACTTGGTTACTAACCGAGTACATTTCTACAGATTACACTAGTCCTGCACGTCCGGCTGCCAGCTTCCTGAATCACAAATTCACCTCATTTGCATGATTTTCACCTGCAAATGGTGTCATTTGCATACATGAGCTGTGTCCGTGCAGGAATAGTGGAGGAGCGTTCGTGCACGTCCCGGGAGCTTGTTCCTGGATCTCTCGGAGGCCATATTGCCTCCGGCAGCTCCTGCACTATTTCTGCACACCATGCAGGGCTTGCTGAATCCTGGTGAATGAGTATTTAGAACAAAAAATAACTATGAAAGAACTGAAGGAAAATTTAAAAGAATTCTTCAACAGGACTGGATGGAATTGAATATGATATGTATAAAGAAATGAAGTTGTGGCAAAAAATAATTTTTATAGATGTTATGAATGAATGGTTAGAAACTGGAATTAAAAAGAAAGAGTTATGTACAGGAGTTATAAAATTTAAATTTAAAAAGGAAATAAAGATGACATAAAAAATTGGAGGCCTATAACATTGAATAATATGGATTATAAAATTTTCTTGAGAATAATAACAAAAAGGTGTAAAAAAATGGATAGAATATATGATCAAAATGTATTCAGAAGAAAAGGAAGTCAAGCATCATTATGGATCATAGGAGAAATAATTGATGATATTATAAATAAAAATGTAAAAGTGAAGGTTATGATAGGGGTTATAAGTAAAGCTTATGATAATATTCAATATAAATCATTATGAGGAATTTTGCAGGCATATAATGTAAGCAAAAAATATTACTAGTAATAAAATCAGCTTATGAAAGGAACTATGTGAAACTAAATGTAAATAGCTGGATTGGGGAAGAAATAAAAATAGAATGTGGAATAAAGCAGGGCTGCCTAGCTTGTAGTATAATTTTCTCATTAGTTATGAATGTAGTAGTGAAGGAAATTAATACAATGTCAAGTAGTGGTGGATACAAAATGATGAAGGAATTACAATTGCTAATAATATATAATTATGTGGATGATGTACTAATTGTTAAAAATAAAGTATGGATGGAAGAAGTAAATGAAAATTTAAGTATAAATTTAAAAAATATTGGGTTAAATATAAATAAAGAGAAAAGTAAAGGGTTTAGTTTTGAAGGTATGATAGGAGATATTGAGTTCAATAAAATATATAGATATATTAGCAATAATATTTGGGAGGAATGAATACAGACAATAACAGTGGGATAATGTACTCAAAGAAGTAAAGGATATGACTAGCACACATGTTGAACACCAATTTATAGGAAAAAATGCTTTTGTTGCTAATATCTATATGATTCCTGTTAAGTATGAAAAGGAAATAATTATGATTATATTTTCTTATATATGGGGCTCTAGACTGAATCCAGTCAAGAGAGGGATTCTATATATGAAAGGAGAGCAAGGAGGCCTGGGTTTAGAAAACCCAATAGTACATGCAGCATATTTAATTTTATATAAGGTATTAAAAGGAATTATGAAGAAAATAAAAACTTGATAGAAATTATACTATATGATAAATACAAAGAATTGTGGGAAGGAATGGAAGTTAAAAAAAGTAGTAAAAGCATGTTGAATGAAGAAATGAAAGGGTACCAAAACAAAATTGTGTTATGGAAAATAAAAAAGAATATATGTGAAAAAAATCGAAAAGGAATGGTACTTAAATATTATGAAAGCATTTTGTTGCATTGATCCATGGAAAGATTTAGCAATCAATATAAAAATATTAAAGAATGTAATGATGTCTTTATGGAGACTGTCTATTAGGAAATTGCCGGTTAAGGAAAATATGCCATAGAAGAAAAGGCAAGATAGAATAGAATATGTAATAAATGTGGAGAATTTGAGACTACTGAGCATTTATTTTTGAAATGTGAAAGAGTTAATAATTTGTGGAAAGAAGTATATAAACATAATAGGGTGAAAGTTTGTTAAAATCTGAGCAAATAAATATGGAGATAATAGAATTGAGTTATTATGGTGCACAAAATCAGGAAGAATTGAAGGAAATGGACAGAGTAATATTTTATGTTTCATGGACTATATAGAACGAGAGACTAAATGAAATCAAATACAATGGGAAATGGACTTTGACAAAGATTTTGGAGAAAATAGTGTTTTGGTTGTGGATAAAGGAGTTGGGGACAATGCTTAAATTGAAGTTTATAATGTATGGAGATTAGTAAATAGATGTAAATAATTTAAATATGTAAATAATATGTAATGTATGTACCAATAAAAAAACCTATTCAGCAGGTGGCACTGTTGTGTTTCCTGCTAAAATCATGGCTGAGAATACTTCAGTATACGTTGCAGTGACTACTATTTTTTCCAGTACTTTGGCTATGATTTCAGAGGAGTGTATGGCTATTTCTGCTTAAAACACTGAAAAAAATGGTTGTGGGTATTGTGGATCAGTCCGTTCAGAATACTGCAGTACAAACTGGAAGTATTTTTGATTTAGAATGATTCAAAATGCTGAATACTTCAAATGTACCCAACAAAAGTGACAAAGCCGAGACCATATTATGGAAAGCTTTGACCAGATCTCTCACCTTTACCTTCTTCTGTCTCACCTGGCAATCAAGACTTATTGAAATTACAGGCTCCAAGTACTGCTACTGTTTCTTCCAGCCCAGCTGGGTCTTCTGTTTATCCTGCTTCTGCTCCTGTTCAGTTTATTACTAGTGATATAACATTCAAACTTTATGCTGCTGTTGCTGCTTTCAACAGGCTGCTTTTCAGGACTGTTGCAATCTTTGCAGACTGCCAACATCTATAGGCTTTGGTGAAGTTGTTCTCCAAAGCAGTACTGTTATTGAAAGAGCTTTTGTTTGAGATTCTGTGTGCCTTTTGTTTTGTTTTGTTTTTTTAGCTCAGCTGCTATTAAGTGCTTTATTTGAAACAGAAACACTTTTATATGTGTCATTTATATGATCTGGTGTTGGATTCAAACATACTAAGAAACTTGTTTACAAGTGAAATGTGACTTCTTGGAGTATCTTTGAGGTTTTGGATGTCACTGGCAACAGGAAACACTGTCTGTTTATCCAGTTTTGCATAGATATTTTAGAACAAGTAGATGTGTGTTTCTTCTACCAGTAAGAGATGTGACAGGTTTATTGATTTGGGGGTGGAAAGCTTTGGCTGATCTGAAAGTGCATGCTAGTAAAGTTGCGCATTTAGATAGTGTGTCTGTACAAGGTTTTAGGGGTGTCTTGTGATATTCTGTGCTGTCCAACAAATAAAATTCAGCTGCGTATCTCATTGCTAACATTTTAAAAGTACATCACATTTTTGATTTGACTGTCCTATTATTTCTGCCCTAGCCCAGATAGAACCCCTTGCACAAGTGACACCAGCAGATAAATGTGTGACAGCAGAGGTACAGAGTTTCCCCACTTCCATCCACATTGTCTGTTCCTGCCTCCTTCCATGTCTTTCTGGAGGATATTTAGGATAATGTGTCTGTGTCTTCTCCAGTGGTGGGTCAGATTACAGTTGGTTAGAATAAGTTTGCTTCATTACCATCTAAGGCAGAATGTTTTGTAAATAATTATGCTCCCGTTAGGGCTGCCAAGGGTAAGCAAGGTCAAGCCAAGAAACTGAAGGGTACCTCGCAGACTGTTAAAAACCTAGAAAAAGTACGGTATGATCCATATAAATATCCATTTTTTGAATATTAACAGCACAGAGTCTTGTTTAAGGAGGCGGTGAGGAGCTCAGTGGACTATGTCTTTCACTTGCAATGTGTTATGTTTTTTAGATTTGCATCTTCAGTAAGGTAGTCAGCTTAATGATTTGTCATTCCTTTGAGGGTGATCCCTTTTGTGGACTAAAGGAGATGATACATGTTCTGGGATTGTTCTGACTTTCTGTCTAGGCACTGAAAACAAAATGGCATAAGTGTTATTCTTCCTGGGAGATGTGCAGTACTAGGTGTTTCTTGATTACAAGTGTTTTAGTTTGTATCATTTTTATGCCCCTATTAACCTTACTTACGTACAAATCTTGTCAGACAGGTTATGTCCATTTCTGTTGGATGATATGAGGCTTATTTGGTTTGGAGATTTTAACATGAATCTCAGACATTCTTTAGGGGATGCTTCTATGATTTATAGGCATTGCAGGAAAACTATAAGCTGGCAAAGTTTTATATAAGCACCTCTCAGCCTTCACCTCTTGTCAGGTTTTCAGAAGGTTTGAGACTGACATTTTTGTTTATTCTGCTATTTTGGTTCAATTTATGTTTTCCACGCTGCACATCAATTTTTCTGATCATGTCAGTATTTTTAGTTTATTTGTTTGGTTTTCAGATCAGCTTTCTTTTCTCAATAAATGTATTCTTTGTTTGAATGACAGTACATTGCAGGTGGCCTAGTTTCTTAAAGAGCTTGCAGATTTGTGGGAGACTCCTGTTGATTTGCCTTTTTGTTATACCCATTGGACTAGTTGGTGACTTGATTGGAAGATGAAGTTTACGAAGTTTCTGCATTCCTGTGTATTGTTCAGGGACACTAAGAAATCTCATTATGCTGTGTTACTGCATGCTCTTAATTAATACAACTTCCATTTCAGAACATCTCTAGCAGCATAAATTGCTAAAACAGTTGCATCAGGTTAGCCTGATAAAAACTAAATGTTTTTATGGAGTTAGTGTTTTTGGTTAGGCATACATTGCTTTTGGTCAACCCTTTTGTAGGCAAAGTCCATAAGTGGGGATGTTTGGCCTCTGGGATACACATGGGTCTGTTGCCACCATTCGAGAAGGTATCATGCATGTTTGCACTTTTATAGTTTCTGCTGAATCAATAGGTGAGGACCTTGTTATTTTTCCTTCTGTGCCAACTTTGCCCTCTGAGATTTGTGCAGCTATAGAAAAGGACTTCATGCTTCTTGAGTTAGACATAGCTTTGCAGAAAGCCACTGTTGCCACTTCTTTGATTTAGACAGCATAAATCTTGACTATTATAAATCTTTTAGAACAGGGCAAGTATCAGATGCCACTGTCTGTCTAATAGTGTTATGACACTAGTTTGTGTGAGGCAGACATTTTTAGTACTATTATCAGATAAATAAGGAAGAAGGGGACAAGTTAGATTTGGCGATTTGGAAGCCTATAGCTTTGTATCAGGTCATTACAAACTTAGAGCAAAAAAGTTGCAGGTTTGTATTTCACCTTATCCGCATTTGTTAGAAGGTCCTTATGTCTATGGGATTCCACCTTCATGTCTAGAATTATCTTATTATTGTGAGAGAACTGGTTGATGTGATTGTGAATACAGATGCCTCTTCTGTACTCTTACTTTGCAATTTTACAAAAGCTTTTGAGTTAGTCAACTCTACTTCAGTTTGTGGATGCTATTAATGGCTACTAATGCTTTGGTCCTCATTTTCAAATGTCCTGACATACTATTTAAGAAAGCACTAGGCTATTCCCCTCTGTCATCTGGTATATTGTTCATAGTGCACTAAGGAGTTAAGCAGGGGCTTCAACTCAATGTTTTGTTGTCTTCTTTGGTTTTGAATGGTATTTTATGGTTCATTTATCATCATTTGAAAGAAAGAAATACATTCAGCAACAAAGATGAGTGAAGATTTTTAATTTTTTGATCTGTTTTTAAGTTAATTTTAACACTCTGTATATGCTTTAGCTACAGTCTTTAAGCCCATATTAGTTATTTCAGTAAATAGATGCACGGCATTTTGCCATTTAAGTAGTCTTACTGTAGGCATTAAACCCTAGGTTTTTTTTAAGTGGTGAGTGAGAGGCTAGTTCAGACCTTCTGTTTGCTTTAAGGCAGTTCTGAGTCAGTCAGCTACAGAGCTAAGTACCTAAGAATTATACTACCCTTCTACCATGTTCAAGCAGTGTTGTTTAATCCAGTGTATCTGTTGTTGTTGTTGTCCACTTCTTATAGAAATTTGAGTATATAATTGTCTCCCTCTCCTTGTTTATCGGCTGTTGTCACTAAGTACATAAGTATCATTTTGCAAAGTCCCTCCCATTCGGCTATTTAAATACATTTGCCCTTCCACTGTATTTCATAAAGCCTGAATACAGTGGCTCTACCTAGTCAATCCTTATAGGTTCATTGACAAGTACTAGGCTAACTGTCCTTGCAAGCCATTTTAAGCCTAGCTAGCTTCCCTCTCTGTGCTCAAAATAACCTATCCCATTTGGTTATAGATTGGCCATACCCATCTCATGGTCGATAATTATATACTACCCCTAATGAGAATAACTGGGATCATACCATAGATAATTTGGTGGGACCTATGCATGAGATAAAGCATTTGCAAACTACCTCTGTCCGTTAGTAGTACATGGGGCTTTGCTGGAGTAAATTTTCTGTTTCCTATCCATAGATCTAAGTTGTGCTTGAAAATGGACAGGTATAATGTTGCTCTTTTAAACTTGGTGGCTCTTGAATTTCATGCTTTTACTATAAATTTGAATTTGGAAGCTTTGTGCAGTCTCATCTGCTCATACTAGTGAGCACTAGAATATCAAATTGACAAGTCTCTCTCCATTGACTGCTAAAGCTTGAGATACCCTTTCTTTCATATTGTCTTTCCTGCTTAGTGATGCATTTCTTTACTCATCTCAACACCTAAGCACGGGACATAATAGCAGACAAGCCTGTTAGCTTCATCTGTTTTACCAGCCTTTTTAGCATTAGGTCTCCTAAGACAATGTGCAAACTGCCTTATACTTAACACTAGTAACTAATAATACCTAACACTATTACTGCCATCTGGAAGAGGTGTAAATACATAATTAATATATATATTAATATAATTAATATTGAGGCTATCTTCTCGCCTATTAACTTTCCCTGTGAGCTTCATAAACTTCCACAATCATCCTTCTCTAATTGCAACAAAATGTCTTATGCAACGGCTGTAAAACAATACCTTTGAGAGCCTCCTAGAGACAGGAAGATTAAGTCTCAGCAAAAATCAGATCACTCATACATACCTAACCATAAAGAGTCATCACACACACTCCAAGTCTATCACTTTAAACCATAGCAGCATTAAAATGTTTAGAGATTGGGGACTCTGTTCTCAGGCATGCTGACTCATCACTCATAAGAGTAGACAAGGAGAAGCTTATAGTGAGTTGTGGTTCAAGCACCACAAACTCTGAAATTACAGGTGCCATAAATATTTATTGATTTGATTCTTACAAATATGGCCACCCTTGTGCTGCTCCTCTGGTACCTCCTTCCCTAGTGAAGTTTGACCATAAACTTATGACCCTCTCCTTTAGACTCTGTAAAGCTCCTACAGCAAATCCCATTGAATTTAAAGACTGCAAGCATGCCAACCTCCACCTATTATATGACAAAAAAATCAAAATTCACTTACAACTACATCTCCCCTTTACTGAGGAATTCTACACCCTTTTAGAAAAATGCATAGATCTAGCAGTCTCTACCAGAACCGAGTGTAGAGAAAATTCAAAAACAAACTGCTATGGTGGGCTATGACCATAAACAAACTAAAGAAAGAAAGAAAGAAAGAAAGAAAGAAAGAAAGAAAGAAAGAAAGAAAGAAAGAAAGAAAGAAAGAAAAAACTTCTTAAATTATTTGGTAGATGTAGATCTGAAATACATTATCTCAATTATGATATCAAAAACATTACAAAAAACTGAAGAACACTTCCACTTCCTAGTAAAGGAGCCCGTGAAGTGAGACTATCCTCTGAGTCTAAACATAACTATAAATCCTTCTTTGGCTATAGTAGAAAACAAAAACAATAATACCCTGCATTTCTCAGAACATATTCATAAAGGCACCACATATTCTGAGCAATCTGACATTGCTAATATACTTGGTGAGCAAATTTAGTGCCAACTTCACCCCTGTGACTACTACTCAAAGGCCAGAAGTATCTGAATCCCTTACTTTCCAATTATCTCTAAAGATCATTTACTGAAAGTGATAACCAAGACCAAAAAATACTTCCTCCATGGATCTTGAAAAAAAAAATATATATATATATATATATATATATATATATATATATATATATACAAAATTGTTTAATTAGTAGTATTAAACATATCTTTGCAGACACACTCCTCAAACTGTTTATAACTTAACCTTAACTTTTGGTTTTGTCCCTAGCAGGTGACACACAGCAGTGATGATGCTTCTCCATAAAAGTGGCCTAAAAAATGGACCCAGGTAGTTAAAGACCTATCAGCCTTATTTGCAAAACCATGGCATAAATTCTGATAACAAGTCTGGCTTTGGGAAGCATAGATCTTACCTATTTTACCTGGTAAATGTCTTTAAACAGATCTATATCAGTTCATTAAAGATTCATGTCAGCAAACCTTTGTTCATCGAACAAAAAACATTGAACGTTCACTTCAGTGAAGGATTTACACAAGGAAAGAAACTAGTTAGATAATGTCTTATATGTAAAGTAGTCTTATATGTAAAACCATGGAAAGAATCATCATGGAGATGATCAATAGACATATAGTAAACCTCCAGACACTGGACCCAACCCAGTCTGGTTTTGTCAAGGGCAGATCATGCCTACTCAATCTGGTGGACTTCTTTGAGAAGGTCACCAAAGCAATGGATGAGGGCAAAATCGTTCACACTGCTTACCTTGACCTGGCCAAGGCATTTGACACAATACCCCATTCAGGCATTCTTGACAAATTCAAGAGGTTAGGTACAAACCCGCATGTCACCCTGTGGATAGCAAACTGGCTCACAGGCAGGACCCAGGAAGTTAGAATTGGGGACTCCACCTCTACAAAGAGGACAGTCACAAGTGGAGTCCCTCAGGGATCAGTCCTTGGACCGTTCCTTTTTTACATTTACTTCTCAGAAGTCAAGGACAATGTCAGTGTTCTCTGACTGATTAAATTTGCAGAGGATTGCAAATTAGGAGCTGTCATTGAATCTCACACTGACACAAATTGCTCCAGGAGGGGCTGACACAGACAAACAACCGGTGTCAGAGCCATGGACTAAAACTAAATGCCAAGAAATGTATAATAGTATCCTTTGGGAAGTCATCCACCCTGGTAACTATCATATTGACAGCACACCCCTTAGATTTGACCCAGTAGTCAGGCACTTAGGGACACATATAGATAGTAATCTAGGCTTTGACCATCACTTGTCTACAGTGGTGAGGAAATCATTCTATGTTGCTCAACTTGTAAACAAATGTATAGCATCTAAGTCCAAGAAAGTCATTGTTCCACTGTATTTGGCATTCATCAGACCTGTCATTGAGTACAATGCCCCCTTTGGTATGTACCTAACCAGGCATATTCAACAACTGGAAGATCCACACAGGTTCCTCACTAAGAGAATGCAGGGCATAAATAAAATGTCCTATGCAGACCACCTCAAGGCTCTATCTCTGTATTCTGTCTCCTTCCTACAGGCTTTTGAGGGGAGAGCTATGCCTGGCATACAGGGCATTGTCAGACACCACTCTGATTGACCTTCTGCATAACCACAAAACAAACAGCAACAGAATTACCCATCCTAAAGACCTAAACCTTGCCTGTGATATAAATAGGACTTGCTGAAGAGATAGGTATGCATCCCAGAGACTACCCCGTCTATGGAACAGGATCCCCATCCATGTGAAACAGAGTCCCTCCCTAACCCAATTCAAGTGCAGCTTGGACAAGTGCACAATTGGCACCTATGTTTCTAATGGACACAGGTAACTTGTAAATGGTTCATCTCACAAGTCCATGCTTACACTTATCAAGGGTATCAAAACTTGTCAGATATTTGGGATGCATGGCTAGGCTTAAAAAGGCCCTTGTGATCATTAGCCTAGTAAATCCCTACAGACATTTGAATGTAAGGAAATTTGCCCTTTTCCCAACTGTAGTGCGAGTTTGGAGTTGGTATATATAGTTAGAGGAGGTGGAGGGGGTACAGCCCCCCATCTGGGTCAGTTTAAAATACTCTGGCATGTGTTACTGGGAAATGTTGGACAAGTAGTTACTTTCCCTGTGTGACACATTCAGTGAAGTGAACATTCAATGGTTTTTGTTTGATGAGTGGAGGTTCACTGAAGTGAACCTCTAAAGAACTAATATAGACCCCTTTAATCAGATTGTGGAAACTGTAGATCGCAGCCATGCAGTGCAGTGCACATGATGTATATTGACATGGCTAAGGCCCTTCACACCATTCCCCATGCAAACATCATACAAAAGCTAAATGCTTTAAAAATCATCCCATATGTGGAAGAATGAAAGACAGAACCCACACACTTTGAGTTGCAGGTGCTTCATCAGAAAGTATGAAAGTGACCATAATATCCCTCAGGGCTTTGTGCTGGGGCCTCTACTTTTTGGTATTTACTTTTCAGATTTCCAGGCAGATAGCCAAGACTTCTGTCTAACAAAGTTTGCAGATAATAGCAAATTGGGGATTGTTAAATCACCCTATAACACCCAAACTCTCCAGAATAATCTCTCCCTATTAAACTCTTGGTATGCTAAAATGATCTTAAACTAAATGCTAAAAAGTGTGGTGTCATCACTTTTGGTAGACAGCCTCTCCTTTCATCATACTGTCTAGACAACAGACTTCTGCAAAATGAAAATGTGTTAGGAACAAAGGTAGCTTGGTTGCTAGTGCCCTCTCTTTTCACCACCACATGAAAACAGTTGCCAGAGAATCAAAAACAAGCAGACGTACAAGAGTACAGACTTATGTATAGTTGAGAAAAGTGAATACAAAAATGTATGCACTGAGATATATAGTTCTATATAATTGACAACATTAAACAGAAGTTTTGAAACTATTAAAAGTAACACATGGTTGCTATATAGTGTGAGTAGAAAAGGGTAGATGGAAAGTGATGCTGGTAGCAGAGAATTACCTTAGAAAGACAGAAGGAAAATGGTGTAATGGAGTGGTTACAAGAAATGTTAAGAAGAATAGAGAAAGAAATGTAGAGAAAGGTATACAGTAGAAGAAAGAAGAGGGGGTAAATAAGAGATGTAGCAGAATGTACAGTCCCACAAGTCCTGGTAATCTGCGTCCAAGGTTTCTATACCTTTACAGAGATAACTTAATATAAAGCTTGACAACACATTTAGAATCTCTCCCTTCACCAGAGCATCTTTCCCTCAATCTGGAAAAAATCACCCAAAACCAAGAAAGCCAAACCTCAGCTCCATGTCAGATGTTAGGCCCATCTCTGTTATACAAACACTAGGCAAACATATTGAAAAAATAGTAGTTAACATACAACTCTTCAACTCTCTGTAAAAATGCAGTGTGTACTTTCCTTATCAGCAGGGTTTCTGTTAAGTATCTGATTACATCCTATTGAATATGGATAAAAGTAATCTTAATGGAGCAATCATTATTTGGCAAAGTAAACCAAACTGTGCCCTCCACTGTACTCAAACTCAAGCCTCAGGTCACACCCTTAAAAACTGATTTAACAATTATGTCACAACAGGGAATCCAGAGTCAGACTTAACTCTGTTTTCCCAGACTATTCTCCCCTAAAGCAAGGTGTTCCTCAAGGCTCAATTCTTGTTCCAGTCCTTTGTCATTCTTTGATAATCAGGTACCTTCCATGTTTTCTCATAATGTTCTACTACTCTACACAGTTGCCATGGTTCTCTGTAAATCTGGCTCTAACCATCATGAAATCAAACTATGGAGGAAGGAATCTCCACTCTGTCTAACTTTTCACAAAACAACCACTTAAATCTTAACACATCTAAAGCTAAACTATGATCTTGGGTACATCAGTACCCTCAAATTGATACATAGCAACTAAGGAAAACAAATCTTTGAAAACCACCCATCATTTCTGCTACCTTGGTATTTGGCTTGATCAAAAACTTAACTTTCTACATAATATCTGATAAATCAAAGCTATACTAAATAATTCTCTATTTTGTACCAGGAAAATCTCTTATTTCCTATCCCTAGAAGGAAGATGCACAGTAGGTAAAGGCATACTATCCACTCAGTTTGAATATTGTCTTCTTCTTTTTGCACGAGTCTCTCAAAATATCTGGCCTATCTGCTTTTAATGCTATTTGTTGCTTTATCATCATGTTTCATCAAAGAGACCACCAATGGTCTGTTCTTAGAAAGGCAACATGGCTCCCCATGCATTTCCTAATGCTATTTGTTGCTTTATCATCATGTGTCATCAAAGAGAACACCAATGGTCTGTTCTTAGAAAGGCAACATGGCTCCCCGCGCATTTCCTAAAAAGTCAACTCATTACAAGGGAAGCATAATGTCAATTAAGATATTTGCACTCCAGTACCATGGCTGTGCAGACACCCTTAACAAGGCTTTAACAAAGCATTTCTTATCCATCCTAGTGCTCAAATAAATTACTGTGATACGCTAGACACAGTCTTGTGCATTGTTTTTACTTGTATTGTGGTTCTCCATTCTAGCTCCAAGACTTTGTGAGTCCATTCCCCCTAAAATCGGAGACCTCAGTCCTTAATCTGAACTCAGAACTGTGCTCAAACACCATCTCATCTGATGTGCGAGCTGTAAGTGTACTTTTATGAATCCCCTACCAGCTTAAAATCTGTATCTCTTACAAAACTCTACCTTACACTCTTCTTAATAGCTTTAATTTTACTTGCTGAGAATCTTAACCACACTCTTTTATCATTCTTCTACTGACTTTCCTCTCTCCTCTATTCCCCAAAACTTTCCTGTCTTCCTTTTATATTCATTATCTTCCATTATACAGCGACCCTCCCACCCCATTAATATTCCAAAACGTGCACGCTGATTGGTCAGCATGCACGTTGTAAATCAGAGTTATAGTAATGGAAAAAAGTCAGGTCAACCAGACTTTTTCCATTAGCATAACTCTTTTTTTTTTTTTACAGCAATGGAGAACGCAAGGTCTCCGTTGTTTTTTACAGCCTGTCTCATTATGTTAAACGAGTTTAACATAGTGAGACAGCTTTTAAAAAAGCAACAGAGCATCTCCATGTTTTTTTAAAGCTGTCTCGCTATGTTAAACCCATTTAACATAGCGAGACACTGTAAAAAGCAAGGAGATCTTGCTTTCTCCACTGATTTTTTTCAAAACTGTCTCGTTATGTTAAACTCTTTTAACATAGTGAGACAGTTTGTAAAAAGCAATGGAGATCTTGCTTTCTCCGTTGCTTTTGCCCACAGCTCTGATGTACTGCATAGGTATACGCATGCGCAGTACATCAGAACTGCCACAGAATACCAGACAGCTGTGGAAGGGCAGCAAGGAGGCATTATACAATGCCATTATTTAAGAAAAGTAATTTTTTTTCTTAAATAATGTCATTGTATAATAGCAATAACCCACTTCTGGGTGGGGGTAATGCTGGATTTACCCACGGTTGTCTTTGGTCACTCGGGCTTCGCCCTCATGACCAAACCACACCAACTGTGGGTAAATCCAGCATTACCCACACCCAGGCATGGGTTATTGCTATATTCTCCAACCCATGCCTTGCTTCCATTTTAAATATTGTAAATATAATATGATTTTTCATTACTAAGCTATGTCAGAATATTTTTTTGTGTGTTTGTGTGTGTGTTTTTTTTTGTTTTCTCAAGGCTGGCTCTGGAAAAAATGGTTCACCCCCGGATTTACTATTCTTCCATGCAGGACTAGCTTAGTCCTACATGGAAGCGGCTGTTTAGGAGCAGGACAGCAGTGCACCTTGCATATTAATGAAGGTGCACTGCCTGAGCTCCTAATCTTACACGGAGTGTGTAAGAGTGCAGGGGGCGTGTCTGAGAGCAGACCTCTCAGAATATACATGCCCCTGCAATGAAGAGCAGCAGAAAGCCCTAAAAGAATGAGTGAGACTGCTCATAGGTGTACACATACCCCCAGCAACATCCCCCCACGTGTACAAGAGCAATAGTTAAACAAAAAATATAAAGATAATTTTTTTTATGAAACAGATTAAATTTAACCGTAGGTGCGCAGGTTTGCCCACATCGCTTAGCTACAGTTAATGCAGTTTAAATGGCAGAAGAGGATAAAAAGCAAGATATATGCAAATGAAGCAGTATAACAATAGTGTAGTGGGCAGAGTATTCGCCTTGCGAGCAGTCATTCCCGGTTTGAGTCCCACTGCAGCACACTCCATTTTCCATGTCAAATTATGTTATGACCAATATTTTAGTTGTATAACCTACTAAACATATATCTGTGAACTGGAGTACTGCATTAAATGCAGGTGTGAGGTGTCAGTGTCATAATGTTGCAAAGTCCACAGATAATCACGTGCCCCATACAGTATATGCACACAGGAATCAGGGATACAAATGGAAGGTAAAATGTGTAATGAATGATAACTCCATACAGCTTCCAAATACCCCACCTTTCAAAGAACCATTAGACATTACTGTCTAAATTACTGCAGTGGTAAGTGGGAGTAAGCACTAGTAAGCAAGTGTAAGCAGTATTAAGCAGTAGTAAGTGGGAGTAAGCATATGTAAGCACCAGTAAGCGGGTTTAAGCCCATTTGCATGGGGGTAAGCAATGCCGCACAGGTTAAGCAATATGGAAGCTAACTCTCTGTGAGCATATTTAACTAAAGGTTGGCAGTGCTTCCCCTCATGCACACCCACACAAACCCACTTACAAGTGCTTAAAAGTGCCTTAATCACTCTGTATCCAACAGCCGCTGTCCTGCCCCAGCAACAAAATTAGCAGCCTTGCAGGTCTTGAACCCAGGACCCTATACACTATAGTCACAGTCATTAACCACCAAGCCATCTCAGCAGTACATAAGACTGAGGTATCACCAAACAAATCCTCACTATAGTAAAATAATCAAACTGAACATGTGAAAGGAATCAGTATACAGTCATATGTTCTATACTACATAACAAAAATATGTGAACTTGAGTACTGAAGTAAGCCCAGATATGAGGTGTAAGTGTAATAGAGTGTTGAAGTTTAAACACAAGGACCCCCATACAGTGTACGTATACATGAATCATGGATACCAGTCATATATACAACATGTAATGAATAATAAATCAATGCCAAAAAGCAAATATAATGCAAAGTAAATTTTAAGCAATGCTAAGCATTGAACAGGCCAGCTTAGTAGGTGTAAGCAATGTGTAGGCCAGCTAACTCAATTTGCCAAGTGGTATACCCCTTTAAACAATGCCAACCTTAGGTAAGCAGGTTTGCCCATAGATTAGCCATTTCAAAACCGTCCAATCATGGCAAAGTGTGGGAAATCAGCCCTACTTAAACCCAACAGGTGGGAATACATCTCATAACTGGTTGTAGCTTCCCCTTGCAGGCACCATATCAGGTCTGGGAGAGGGGCTGCACTTTTGGGTGCAGCGCTGGGGCATCAGGGAGTCCAGAGTCATGGCAAGACTCCTTGTCAAAGACCATGAGCAGAGACTGCTACAGAGCCAGTACCAGGGTTCCCAATCTAAATCCGAAGCCTGGGACCGTCTCGCCCATGACCTCACCAGTGCCACTGGCATACCCCAAATTGGTGAGCAGGTCAGGCATCATTATGCTGATCTGAAGCGGTGGAAGGGGGATCTCTTGGATCAGTGGATCCAAGAGGCTAGGACGGCAGGGGAGGTCCCAGCGGTGTGTAAGTATCACTCCACTACCTATTTAATACTTGGCAGCTCATGTATATTATGGATAGGTATGGCTAAATATTCCTCTTATGTCCTTCACAGTGGCAAGTGAGCAGACCGCGAACCAGGAGGCCCATGCATGTTGCTTGGAGAGGTTGCAACATGAGGCAGGTTAGTAATACTCTTGCATGTACTATCATAGGAAATAAATCTAAAAGCATTAGTAAGTTAATTGCCAGTATAAAACCTGTATTGTTTAAGGCAAGGACTGCATACACCACAGAATATGGCAGGAAGAGTCTCATATAGATTGTATGTAAATAAAAGCATAATAGCCTGACAATAAAGGTCTAACTGCTGGACTGCATGTGTTTACTCTGGTATCATATGGTAATGTAGATTTGCAATCACTTAATAGTACTGCTGTATTAAGCACTGTTGCCCACACTGTGCAACATAAATAAAATATGTAGGAATGTCTGTATATGACTGGTGTAATCCCCAGAGCTCATTTAATACAACTGAGAGAGACATAGACAGAAAACAGTGAAAAGACAGGCAACAAAATCTGAATAGCACATGCAACTGAGACATGAACTGTTGTATTTTTAGCACACACAGCCATGGTTCAAATCCTGGGAGTGGTAGTAGTCTGCAAACAGAATCATACCCTCAGCTATACAGATAAGTCCAGAATGTCCAGTATGTCGGCCCTTATCTGCTGTCTGTCACCCTGTCCCCCTGGGAAATCAGTAGGATGATCCCAGATGTTTAGACAGAAAACAGGAAATACAACTGATTGACATACATCTATAAGAACAAACCTGTCACACTAGCAACTCCCAAAATGTTATGAGAGTAATAAGCCACATATGTCCCATCTACACCCCCATGTTGTCAAGCTGTGACCAGAGTGTGTAAAGTAACAGAGTGAGATGTATGTGCATAATACTAATGTGAAATCTGGTACTTTGTGTGGCAGCATTCAGGTAGTGCTAACAAACATTGCTCCCACAGGTATGTCAGATACGAACACTGTGCCGAGAAATAAAAGCTTGATACACTGTACTGGTACTGTTTACTCTGGTATTGTATGGCATTGTGAGTGTTGCAGTTGCTCTGAATAATAAGGTGTCACTGACCACTGTCACCCACACTGTGCTACATAATATAGCTGTCTAGGAAATCCTGTATAAGAGTGTCGCAAGTCACTAAAGGTTGAAGAGGGCAATAGTCTACATATGTCCCAGTTCACCTGCATGTGGTCAAGACATGGCCAGAGTCTGTGCAAAAAGAGATGGACAGGCATGTGCATAACATCAACCTGGAATCTGGGAGTATGTGTAGAAACAGTTAGTGTTAACAAACAATTCCTCCATAGGTATAACAGGTAAGAGGTGTATACTGCGAGTAAAACCAGTCCATGTATATAGGTGTTGACAGCCATATCACTGTCCAAACTAAGGCATTAGGGTAGTGTAATACTTGTAAGGTACAGATAACAGCACTGACTAGGAAAGTAATGCGAACTACAGGAATATACTAGTTGTTAATTGACATCTTTCTCTCCCACACACCATATCTCCAACAATACACTAAATACCCACCTCAACTGGTACTTGATGACTCCACTGTAATGTTGGGACATATGTCTTATAGTTTGATAATTGTTTAAATCTGTTTCTATGCATGTGCTATGTTGAAATACTCCAACACCTGTGGCATGGTGCCATCAATGTACCTGCATGCTGTTGTTATTACCACTGTGGTCCCATATATGCATGTGTTCTGTTTGCTATGCAAATGTTCCATATCTGGTGTCTGGTTTAATGGGAATATCTATGCATGCTGTTATACCTAATCCTGGAATGTGTTGACTATTACTAACCCACATATGATGATAAACCATAGCACATTTGGGAAGACCGGTCCCGGCGGACCCACCTGTCCCACATCAGCTGGCCGTGGCACCAGCATGTCTGGGGCCCACCCTGGGAACTCCTCGTCCATTGGTCCTGCACCAGCTTTGGGTGGAACCACCTCAGGGGATGAGGCTCCCCCCCCCCGGGAGCAGGCATGGACAGGAACCTGTCACCCTTCACCAGGTCCGGATCGTGGTGCATAGCGAGCTCCAGAGGGAGGTCAGAGATCTGCTACACCAGCTCGAGGGTCACATGTCACGACTAGAGGGTTGGCCTGGCTCTCTGACTCAGCCCCCAGCACAGCCACCTTCGGGGCTGTGAAGGCGCAGTGGTGACTGCCCATGGGTGGGGAACTCAGTCCCACTGTTTTCACTAGTGGCTTCATGGGCTTCTGATTTCCCAACACCCCTTCCCATCAAGGTGTTTACTCCCCACATGTGTCATATACTGCCCCTGTATGCGTCTTGTTTGTCTTGTCTGTTAACCTACCCAACCTACCTCCCCCAAATATACCTACTATCCCTCCCCAACATCCCACTCTCACCTGAAAAAAAGGACAATCTGTTCCCAAAAAAAATATCGCCCCATACATAGCTGTCCATTTTGCACACGTGTCCACTGGACACATGTAATCTGGTCTAACTGGCATCACAACATATTGTTGTCCTCACCCCTCTCTCAGGGGTTTGAGTGTCCAAATCTACCTCCAAATTCAGTGTATATGCACCACTGTTGCTGTAGAAGAAATGGGTAGCTATGGACCTTCCCTACACCCTCCTGCACATCCCAAGCTATTTTTCCTACTGTCTTTCCCTCTTTGTGCCCCTTTTTCACCACTTTCCTATCAACCCTTTTTTCTTTTCTTTTAAAGAAATTATCGTGGGGGTAAGCGGGAGTAAGCACTAAGCAGGTGTAAGCCTGTTTGTGTGAGGTAAGCAATGCCTACACAGGTTAAGCAATTGAGAAGCTAAATCAGTATAAGAAACTGTAACCAGAAGTTAGCAGTGCTTACCTCTGCACAAACCCATGAAAACCCACTTACAACTGCTTAAAAGTGCCTTAATCACTCTGTATCCAACGGCCCTTTTTCTGCCCAGTAACAAAATAAACAGCCTTTGCAAGGCTCAAACCCAAGACCCTGCACACCATAACCAAAGTGATTTACCACTAAGCCATGTCAGATATAAATAACCCTGCTGTTTTCACAAACATATCATCCAGCTCAGTCATTCGACAGTACAGGAAAATTATTTAAACATGTAGATGTATGTGTGTATGCATATATATTAATATCTAAATAGATATAACATATCTATATATGTAGATATAGATATATACATACATCAAAAAATATATATGTCTACATCTATATGTATATATATATATATATATATATATATATATATATATATATATATATATATATATATATATATATATATATATATATATATATATATATATATATATATATATACATAAATATATATCTATATAGGTATGTACAGACATACATCTATAGATATAAAAGAGAACATAACAAAAACATATATGTCCACATGCACTGTTAATGGAAGTGAGAGGGCCCAAACAACATACGTCTTGTACATATAGATACCCCCCCACCCACAACCAAATATATCTGCCCTGCAATTCATTACCAACTGTTGTGGATCCCATAACCAGGACCTGACACAACATGGGCACAAGATGTTAACAGTACTCCATCTCACTTGCATGATGTCAGGTTGGTATCAGTAACATATCATGCAGTACAGTCTGGCTACCATAGGGAATGTACAATGTGGAAGCAATCGACATTCCTAAGATGCATATACACAGACACATATATGCAGATATATATATATATATATATATATATATACACACACACACACACACATATACATATATATATATATATATATATATATATATATATATATATATATATATATATATACACACACATATATATAGATATATATGTAACTACGCATAAACACACAGAGATATGTATAGGAAGATACATATGTAGAAGATGTACATAATATGGAACAGCCACTATGCCTACAGTTGCCACCTTACCAAATGGACACTGTATGAGCCACCCATACAAATGACAATGGTTGCCTGCAACATATATCCACAGAGAGGTCAAAGGATATAACACCACACACAGGTTTGCATACATGGGAAAGCTTTATTTGTGTACTATTACAGTTGTATATGCCATGTCATATAGCTGTTTAGACTCTGACATACATATAAACAGAGTAATGCAACTGTGAAACAGTTATATTAATACAGTAGTCTGGAAAGGTTTACATATGTTGCTGTCCAGGCCAAGGCCTTCAAGTAGTACAATAGTAAAGACAGACTGGGCCACAGGATACCAATTAATCAATAGTAAGTAATGCAGATGTATAGTCCAGCAGCCTCTATCTACACTCTGTACACAATCCCTACGGGGTAAAGACCTCATTTGACACAATGGGATATATCTGTTACATTACAAGGCATAACTGACACCGTCACAATCACACTGACAAACAGAACAGTCTGTATGGCAGGAAGCAGTAGGCCTGCATTTACCCAAGGTGAATTGTATGGTAATGTACATCTAGATACCTTAAGGCAGCTTAACACTGATACACCCACATGTTGTAACAGCCTAGGTTAGTTATGGTGCATCCCCCCATAGACTGAATAATACAGGGCCATATACCACTGTTACATACACTGGCCTCTGGAATGCATAAGGGTACACATGTATTTTGTAGATGAAGCTCACACATATATGGACCCAACCCCACAATATGTGTGGGGGCCACAACAGCAGTGGACTGATGGCAGGAATGGCAGCATGACATACTCACAGCCCACGACATAACAACCCCTGACAGCAAGTCATATGTACAAAGCCTGGTATGTAGGTGGAGGACAGAGGCTGGAACACAGGCCCATATGTGAAATACTGTTGTCATACACTAAGCAATTTGCTGGTGTTACAGGATAGTCTGCAACATTCCCCTTGTCAGGAATATGAAGTTATAAACAGAAATGGATGTAGCCATGTACTGATAGCACCCAACACACACAGCCAGTGATATATCTGACACAAGACTTGTGTGGTGGACAGAAAAAACATAATAGGCACACCTCTGGCCATCAAGTGGGTAGGCCCACAGTTGAGAGCTATGCAGACAGACAGCATTCCAATTTAAACTAATATGTACACACAAACCCTGTAACACCGGTGCTATACAATGCATACAACACTACTCACACTCTGTCTGTAGTTCTGGAACCTCCTACAAATATGTAGCTTGCCTGAGTGTGCAGGTTCTACTGTAAGAGGCATTGCTACCTGCTGTCTGTAACACTGCTGCCCACACACAGGAGGATGTCCACCATACAGGAAAGGTAAAGGGACCATGCCCACATGATGTAGGGATTTATAGTAGTTGGTTGCCATGACAGTGGTAATTGGAAGTACTACACAGCATGCTGTATGCAGGTAGCAAGTGGAGGACACTGACTGGTGCAAAGGCCATCATCTGATCATGTGCATCACCTATAAAAGCCATGCTGCAATCTATTCAAAGCAGCTCAATCCATTTACTGGAGAGAGACCAAGATAGAGAGAGATAGAGTGTGTGAAAGGCAAAAATAAACACAACAACAACAAAAAAAAAAACATCCAGCAAAATATCCAGAAGAGACATCATTTCTGCAACAGGTATGTGAAGTATATATGCATGTAAATGACTGTAGTACTTGGTCTATAATAATGGGATAGATGATGTGGAATGATTTATATGTGCCATCAGGTGTTGTTGTTGTAATGATATTCAGCTGAACAACTGCTAAGGACAATAGAGTCTGTCCCTGTGGGTAGTGGGCCATACCTGTCAACTTTGCAGAGCAGCACTGACTGATAAGATGTAAGCCATCATAGCGTGTGTTGTGTAATGGGAAGCATATATATTACTGTGGCCAATAGCTGGTGGTGGAAGCAATGCCATAATGATGGACACATGGATTCCACAGCCCACCTCTTGCAGGATACTCAGGTTAACCTGTATTGTAGCATGCAGGAATGCCATAGGTGTGTAATAGGGTTACCTGCAATCTGGCCCTACATATACCTCCTAATGTCAGGATGTGTCCATATGTGGCACCTGTCTGTGTTGTAGCAAGGCAGAACAGTGCAGCTGTGCAGGAAGGTGTTGTGAGATTGTGGACCTGATGTCTGAATGTATCCCATATATAGGTATGCATATGTGTGTGTGTATATATATATATATATATATATATATATATATATATATATATATATATATATATATCTGTGTGTGTGTGTATATATATATATATACATATATATATATATATATATATATATATATATATATATATATATATATATATACATACACACACACACACACACACATGTATGTCCACAAATATACAGATACCCATGCGTAGACATATATATAAACACATATATACATCATATATATCTACACATATTTAGATATATACCCATATGCATATATCTACATATATACAAACACACACACACAAACATATGTATGTAAATACATGTCCTCTATATTACAACCACAGTGCTGCATGCTATGTGTGAGGGAACAGCACACATAGCAATACACACATATATCTACAGCTGTCAGTGTGTGCAACACAGATGGGTATGTCACATGTAAACCCCTTGTTGGGACCACATTGCCCTTGTCTGTGAAGTATGGAATGGGAATATGGGGAAGTATGATAGGTATGATTGTGAAGGTGGTCAGGGTTTGTAGATATAGAGGTCAGCCTGCAGGGGTGGCATGTGACACATGTGGTGGGTAAACACCCTGGATGGTGTGTGTGGTCTGTGATGTGGAAGTCCCATGGGCCCCAATATGGACACAATGGGAACAAGCCTGCCACCCACTGCTACTCACAACAGCTGTCTGCATCCCGAAGGTGCCTGGCCTGGAGGCTGAGCAGGAGAAGCATGTGTGCCCTGTGAATGTGTACTGGGTGGCTGAAAGTGATGTAGCACATCCCACATGTGTCTGTGGAGCCCATTATGGAACAAACCCTGGACCTGACCTTGGGGGACAAAATCGTGTCTCTGTGTGCCCCTGGGGGGTGGACAACATCCCCAGAGTTGGTTCCAACTGAAGGTATTGCCGGACCTGTACATGAGGAGGCCACAGGGTGGGTCACACATGTGATGTGGCCTGGTAACATGGGCAGATGAGTTTGGAGAGGTGGTTCTGCTGGCCAGTAGTACATATACATGCTATTGTGTTACTGTTATAGAACATATGTGGGTAGTAATAGTCTACACAATCCCGGAACATGTCCAATGGCATGCATAGATATCCCCAATAACAGAGAATGTCAGATGTGCAGCAACCACATAGCAAGCATACCACAGGCATATATGGAACCATAGTGGCCCTGTCAATGGAATGCAGGTGAATAGTCTGTAACAGGCCAGCAATGATAGTGTCCACATAGGGAACATGGCTGCATACACATTGCACAAAGTGTGATACAATACAATATCTGCCCCACTGGTAGGTAAGCTGTAGCCATACCTATTGAGTTGTGTGAACAGTTTGTTGTCACTGATATGGTGGGGGGTGACAATGAAGTGTATTACGAACTGTGGTAACCTTGCTGTCTGACTTTCTCACACCTGTGTCCATCTTTATGTCTTTCAGATAAGATGTCACATGGAAGGTTTCGGCCTACTCATGCTGCTGAGAACGACATTGTGGTAAACCATCTAATACAGCACTACCCTGTCTTGTTTGGCCGGGCCACCCATGATCAGCACGAGCATATCGCCCTGTGGAATGACCTAGTCCACAGGGTCAATGATGTCGGACTGCGCAACCGCAGTTATGAGCAGGTCCAGCATAATTGTTCTGACCTGCTTTGCAATACCCGTCGGCATGCTGCTGCAGTCCAGGGGATCACTTCGCAACAGGGCGTGGTCATGCCATCCATCCCCCCTGACACGTGTGGAGGAGCTCCTAGCCAGCCACGTGGCACCTGCCCATCCGCATAGCCACCAACTGCTGGACACCTTTGTGGAGGTGGGTGCTACCCACACACCGGTTGAGGAGTGTGCGGGTAACACTGTTGCATATACATCCACATCTGTGCAGGTAGATCATGCACATCTGACATGTCATAGAGATAGTTTGTTGCTGCATAGTAGTGATAAACAAATGTCCATATATGGTAGTATTGTGGACATGTACTGTTGATGTATTGTAATGCTGCATCCACCCTTTAGCAATGCCACAGGTGTGGCCACTGACTTTGCATCACTCACCCTCTTATGTAGGTCCCTCTGCTATACCACCAAGGCAGCAGCCTGTAGCTGGTGAGTATGGTTTATGTAGATGCTTGCCAATACACTGGGCATGTAATGGCTATGGTATATTCCCTGTAGACATCTAACACACCTACCCAGAATGCATGCTGTACATGTGCATGCACTGTTGCTGTTAAGTGCATGGCATCACAGTGGTGACCATGATGAGGTATTGGAAGGGTATGTCAGACACCTGCAAGATAACTAACATCCTGTCATTGTGGAAGGGAATAACATAATGGTGGGAGACATGGCCTACAGTAGGGAAATGTTTGTAACAACACCAATATACAGTGCAACACCAGTGTATATACCTGTAGGACAATGGCAACTGTTGCAGAGTTACACTATGACATAACGTATTACTGTGGTCCACATTATCAGCTGGGACTAGGCTGTAACGTGGTGTTCAGTGTATGGGACACAGCAAACTGACACACATGTGTAGGCCTTACTTGTCAAGCATCTGCAAAAAGCCTGAAGATGGGTAGGGTGTCAGCATGACACACCAGTGTACTGCAGCCAGGATCCTAAGGATGCTAAGAATGACTGTATCTGCACATAGTCAGGTTCAGGAACTGTGACAGATGTAACCCTACCCCCACAGCAATAGTGACGGCAGTGTGTGAACACCAAGAGATGTGCACATGAGTAGACCTTGCAATCATGCAGATTAGGGGGACATGTGTAGGGCAGACTGAATGTACACTGGCAAATGCAGATGGGCCACACTAGTATACCCCTTCAAAGTTGTAGTGCCTGCTGTAGTACACATAACAATAGGTGAAACAAACCGTCATGATAAGGGTGTGCACACATATGCCCATATAGAGTGTATGCATTGCTTTCAGCATCCACACACCTAACACATTCCATAGACACTGCATATGTAAGTACAGGACATATGTCACATATTGGGCTCATGTACTGTTAATATATGCGGTGATGTGGTCCCATAGCAGATCAAGGAAGGGTGCGTCATATCAATAAGGGTGTGTACACCCCCCATAGCCATGATATGCTCTGGTGATTGTCAGTGTAATAGTATTGGATTGGTCATACATGGTCCACTGATGTTGACAGCTGTAAATCATACATCAGGCATTCACAAATTACATCTGTCCACATAGCATCCCAGGTATGTGTTGCTGAAAAACATAGGAGCTGTGAGCCTTAAAGCTGACATAACTGACACAGTACTGCACATTCAGCAATGGGTTGTACATCTGTGAGGTGTGGTGCACAGTACATGGCAGGGTACAGAACAGGTGCACAGCAATACTGTGTACATGGGTGCAGTGGTATCCAGAGGAAAAGACATCACCTAGTGATACAGCACATGCATCACTCACATGTATACTGTTGTTAGCATGGATTGACTATAGCTGCACTGCATGCTGTTGTGTACCATATGTTATGCATGTTGACAGATGGGTAATAAGAGGACTGTGTGTACTATCATTGTGCAACCTCACCTGTATGGTTGTGTGTGGGTCCTGGTGGGTAGTTAATTTATCTGTAGGGTAAGTGGAGGGAGGTTGATGCATGTAGGATGCTTGTGTGCATGTGTGTGTATGTTTGTGTGGGTGGCCATTTATGCACATGTGTGATTGTGGTGTTGTTCATACAGCAGTACCTCCCTTTGGGATCGTGCAGTACATGGACATGGACTGCCACATGACACACCAGGAATACTTGTCATGTATGTAATCACAGGACAGCTGATAGTATAATAAGGTCTGTAGTATGGAACAGGCATTGAGAAGGAAAGTAGACACCAGGTATACCCTTAATATCGGATTCAGCAGAGAGTTGACTGACAACCCACGTATGCAGCACTAGTCAACACCAGGGAGTGTATCCATATATTACAGTTGTCACATGATAGGCTGATTGAGCAGCATATTTGGCATGTACTGAGCAATACATACACATGACATTCCAGTGCGTGATATTATGGAGTGAGCATAGTAGCTCCCACATATAGGGGCCATGCTCATGCTGTCCGGACATACTCGACTCAGGTCAGGCAGGTAATGGAGTAACAGGTCTTGTGTTGTGATCACTTGTCTAGGCATTTAGAGGACTGATACGTTAATGTGTGGTATCAATGAATATATGTTACCAAGTGTGATGCAGGATGGAGAACACATGGGAATATATATGTGGGACTGTCTGTAAGGTCACGGACAGGTAGGCATTAAGGTGGTGTGTGTGTGTGTGTGTGTGTGTGTGTGTGTGTGTGTGTGTGTGTGTGTGTGTGTGTGTGTGTGTCTGTACTGTTATGCAATGCTGTACAGGTCTTAAAATGCATTTATTGTTTTCCCCCACAGGTGGCGAGGTGGGTCAGGGTCGCTCCTGCATGCAATCTGATGTTGGTGTCCATACAGACACCGAAGATGATGATAGTACTGTTGAGGCACAGGTGGGGTTGTCAGGAGCTGAAACAGCACCATCATTTGACATCCCCCTTTTAGCCACCCCAACCCTGCACACAGTTTCAGTGGCTATACATACCCCATCACCAGTGGCCATAGTGGAGGGACAACTGGAGTTTGGTGGCAGTGCACAGGAAAGTGTGGTAACCATGCCTACTGTGTCTGGTTGCAGCAGGCATAGCCGGATATCCAGTAGGGTACCACATAGGCATATGTCTCAGGGTGCTCATGGTAGGGCCATTGGTCATCATGCCCCTGACAGACACAACACAGCTGGTACCAGCAGGTGCATGTTTTAGGCTGTCATGGCGGCGCAGGCACTTATGGAACATTACACCAGACAGGGCCTGAGGCTGCACAGGGCTGTTCTCACATCTGCAAGTGACAACTCCCGTGAACTGTCTGGTGCCATCCATGCATTAACTGAGCTCATGGATAGATGGTATGGTGACATGATGGCCCTCATTGACCGTGGTCTGTCCGTGCTTGAACGTGTGTTGGGAGTGCGGTGATGGCTGTGTGGACATAGGCCAGCAATGCCAACAGCTGGCAGTCAACATGGATGTGCTAGGACACCAAGGGGATCCCGTAGTGGCAGTACCAGCCCTGGCACTGCACGGGGCACTGTCCACACCACAACACAGCAGGCTACGGGCACGTGGTCCTGGCCAGCCCCAGGAGGGGCCTGGTTCCAGCGGACATTTGTCATCATCAGGTGAGAGTAGCACATTGAGGCCTGTACCTGGATGTGCCCATGGAACCCTTGCCAGGCACAGTCCATGTGTCCATGGCCAGAGGCAGTGAATTGCACACCCTGCCAAGTATGGTCTGCAGCTGTCCATAAACACCTGAGTAGGGCAGCCACATGGCAGAACTGTGTGCATGCATACCCACACACTATACAAACACACCTAGGACAACCCCATACATACACACACCACATCACCATGCCCAGTTCACCTCATTACACCCCTCACCCACACACATGATGTCAAATGTATGGTCCCCCCTCAGCCTCTGTGCCACATCCCTGTCATCCATACCATCGATGCAGGGACAGGCTAATATGGTTCTGATGCTCACAGTGACTGTACTACAGTTTACCACAGTACTGCAGTGTAACATGTTGTAAGGAGTAAAGTGTAATGCATATATATCAGGTAGAGTAGCCATCCAGCAATGATGCATTATAGCTTTTAGTAACACTGGTTGATTTTGGTCTCTATAATTTTATCCATTTGTGTTGTAGGTGTACATGTGTCAGCACAAGGATGGTCTGCAGTCATATTCCACAATGGTGTATGGCACTGTGGTGACACCATGGCTGTGACATATCTGGGGTACAGTTGAACACGTCACAGGTTTGTGTTACAATTATTGCCTGTGTGACATGGACAGGTGACCCGCTGGGACGTTTATACTCTGCAACCTGATGTAGAACCATCCACATACATGCACACTGTTACGTGGCAACACTGGGAATAGACCCCATACCTTGGTATGTAGTGATACTGAAGTGTGTAGCTTTCATTGCACACACCACACAGCGTTTAGGGTGAGGTGTATTCTAGGTTACATGTTACATGCAGAACATCCCCAGACATGTACAGTATGCTAATGGGGGATGTAATGGGTGTATATGGACAATACATATTGTGGCATACCTTCATATACACATTAGCAGACACATAACAGGCAGACACACATCCGAGAGACCTGGGCCTATCGCTGCTAACTAACTTGACCATATGTCCAATGTGTTACAGGTAGGCTGCAAACAGCACATGCATAACTGGCATGGATTGTGGTATCAGTTACCTGTATGATTGATGGTGACAGTGGTAACCATAATGTGGTACATGGGACATATACCGGGTGTACCTTGGTGTAATGACAGTATACACAGCACCCACATCCCCCAGTGGATGTTGTACTCCCTGAAACCCATAATGACACTCTGACATACCCACCATTACACATTGGCCACGACTGCCATACAACCCATTGTATATCCCAACAGTGGTACTACAGGGATATGCATCTAATGCACATGCCACATGCATAGTAGGGTGTTGCATTGTCACATCTCACCTATGGGCAGAAACAACACTATCTGTACTACTGCATGGCAATTGGGATTGTAATAGGAGTAAGTGGCCTCAGAATGCTGTACCCTACAGATATACAGACATGCACACATACACACACTTGCCAGAACACAATGAGTATCCCATGCCTATCAATCCATTTGTACAACACTGTTGTGCTGGTACTGAAAGGCTCATGTAGCTGGTATGGAGAGGAGCTTAACAGGGTACATGTAATGTCCCATACAGCAGCAGCCACAACTGACTATGGCAATGGGTGTTGCAGTGGTTGTGAAGCCTTTCATGGAATTCCCAAGTACAGGTGTGCTAACACGCAGACACTGCTATACTCAGTCATGCACATGTACACATGTGTCAGTACTGGGGTGCAACACTGCAGGTGGTCATAGCTGTGTACCTAGCTATTGTCCAAGGAAAGATTGGTTGTGTAGGGGTTGTGTGTCCAGTGGTATCCTGCCACCTGCTATGTGGCAGCAGGAAATCTATCGACAGACACTACTGTGGTGTCCCTCAGGGTGAGAGTGACATGCATCAGCGAATCCTCCAGGTACCTCCTGCACATGGCCACTGAGGTGATCAAATCAACATGAATTCAACATGCATTACAACACATGGTTAGTGTCTGAAATAGAGACCTGTACCCAAGTATGTTCTGTTGACTGTGGTAGTGTAGTGGAGATACCCATGGCATGTGGTGTGTACAGGGTATCTCCTATATGTGCCAGTTCTTACACAGCTGGGCAGACATGTCAGTGTCAATCAAACTTAGGTTGTCTGTGCATATCCCAGCTGGATACCTGCCATCTGCACATCTGTAGAGGGACTGGCAGTCATCAGCTTGGCAAGTAGCTGTGCAGTACGATGAATGTGTTGACAGATAGATGTTTGACAACAATATGTATGCCATAACTACATGTCAGAAGCCCTCACTAACATGTGCTGTACAGACGGTAGTCTACAGTTACATTCCACATGTCGGATCATTACCCAGTAGGGGTTATATACTGTGACACAGCTCACACACCAGGGATACAACAGGGAGGCCTCAGAGTCCAGCTATGCCTGCAGGTGTGCCTGTTGTCAGTACTACATTTAGCACTCTACTCTTGCCTGGGTAAGCACTGTCAACAGTAGTACCACCATGATACACTACATGCCAGTGTGACAGCATATACCCTGGGCTACTACCCCTGCATGTAACACATTCACATGGATAACAGTGCTGTACAGGTCTCATATATGTCTGTGTCCCACACATGACACTCAAAACCCTTGCTACTGTAATGACAGCACATAGGCGCATGTATTGTACATGGCATTGCATACACCTATTACAGATGTCATTACCCTACTATGTTATCAGACTGGGTGGTGTGAACTGGTTATCAGGTTAAGCCATGCTTAGCAGGTATCAACATTGCTGCAATATAACAGCTAAACTGATTTGCGCACTGGTAAGTGAAGCCTACACTGTGTAACCACCCGTACATTTACCCGTAGCTTAGCACCACGTAGCTTCACACAAACACACTTAAAGCTGTTCAAAACTGTCTTAACCACTCTGTATCTGACAGCCCTTGTAAGCCTTGAACCCAGGACCCTGTACACTATAGCCACAGCACTTAACCACTATGCCATGACCACTGTGAAGACAGCTGTTGTTTTTCCAATATATCTGTCAATATACATATTGATTAGTATTGAACAATTGCCTTTACTTCCACAACTGTCTAGTACTTGTTATTAATATGACTGTTGCATCACATATGTTGTTTTATCATAACGTACACATAACAGATGCATACGGTGAGATACATCTGGGAGGGTATACACAACCGTGAGGTTTACACATGACAGGAATATGGATATATACATGTAATAGGTTGATATATGTCTACATGTACATACACATGTATATTCATACATATGTCTGTATACACATCTGTATAGTGCAACATGTATATGGCCAGGTGTACATCTCTCCATATGTACATATATATATATATATATATATATATATATATATATATATATATATATATATATATATATAGATATATGTATATATAGCTATATATGTATATATAGCTATATATGTATGCACATCCTATGTGTACAGATATGCCTATTTATGTAGATATATATGTAGATATCTATAACTATATGTGCATACATATCTATTCTGATATACCTATTACTGTCAATATATATGTAGATATCCATAAGTATATGTGCATACATATGTATCTCTATGTGTATATGTGTAGACATATATTGCTGTGTGTATATATATATATATATATATATATATATATATATATATATATATATATATATGAGTGTTTTTATGTATATATATATATATATATATATATATATATATATATATATATATATACATATCCAGCTATGTATATCGATATGCATATATGTATATATCTATATACATATAAGGATAATTATATATGCATATATGTTCTCCATATGTCCTGAACATGGAGTGAAGCCCTACCTCAGCCCCAATAGTCCCAACCCCTTAGTGCAAGGGGATGTCAGGTATGTATTGCAGGTATATATCTAAACTATTGCTACTGTAATAGGGGTTGTCTTCACAGATATGTTATGTGTGGGAGGCCACATCTGCTTTTAACATATGCACCATAGGCTACTGACAGACATCCTAAGGACATCATAGTACAGTTCCACTACTAGCACAGTAATGATACTGTGGACTACAGCAGAGATATGGCCAATAAATGTGGACAGTCTGACACACTCTGGTCAATCCAGAGGTATACACAGAACCCCTTAGTGCAAGACATGTGGACCAAGCCTGACAATGTAGATGTTAACAGCCATGTAGATGGGTATATCACATAAATACCGGTATACATTTGCCCCCATAGGTTATACATTCACACAACCCTGTCTGTCCTGACACATAATAACTGCTGGTACAGAGGTGCCATGCCCACATACTATGAACTAGTTAGTGACATACATCTGCCGCAGTGGTGCAGCGGTAGCATTGTTGCCTCACAGCAAGAGGTTCTCCCATTCGATTCTCGGCTGGAGCACCTTCTGTGTGGAGTCTGCATGTCCTTCCCCATGGTCGAGTGGCATTCGAAAGACATGCGTAGAATGGGTGTGCCTTTGCTGAAGGTTGGACGTCAAGCTGGCACCTCGGCACCCGTAAAAAATCTTCTGCCAATCATTAGTATACTGGAGTTCTGCTGTGGCAACCCCTAACCGGAAAAAGTCAAAAAAAGAACAATAAATGTGACATACATCTGTGCAGCATCCCACTGCTTTGTCTGACATACATGACTGTTATGGTGGACTGGCAGCAGTACATCTGGCAAGTGTCTGGACATAACATCATACTGGGTAAGTACACTAAGCTGCTAGGCATGTAACAAAGCACTGTGCAGGCCACAGGCAGACTGCCACAACACTGGCCTACATTTCTTATGGGGGAATACACATGTACCTGCATATATAGCAGGCTCTACAGGCATGTCACAGCACAGAGTAACAGACACCTGTGTGAAAGTGCATAACCACAACCAACGTGAGCACAGCCAGATATGGTAAGCTAGCATAATATTACAGTATATGGACTATCTGATCAACACCATCCTCATATGTGCCACACACACACTAACCTTACATATACTGGGCCACTACACAGTGTGGTCCGATGCCTGTCTGTGGTATGGAACATGTGTTTGTTTGGCCCTACAAACGTGTAAGCCGATAGGGTAACATACAATGGAGCAGCATGTAACATCAGATAGAACAGGACCAAGAACAATGACATCTACCACAGTCTGTAAACAGGCCAAGGTACATATTCACAATACACACACTGTTGACAATCACCATAAGTACACAGACCTCAATACTGTACACACAACTGCAGAATGCCCAGGTTATGTCCTCAAATATAACCCCTCCTATACATAATGTGTAGCAGTCTGATATCTCACTGGCTTGTTATCAGATATGATGTCAATAAATTATGTTGTACAGAACATATGCACCTCTTACTGCATGACATATGTACAAAGGCTGACAGAGTTGTGGCTGGAGGCACAAACACAGGGCCAGTATTGACATGTTGCAGTGATAACCTCATACATTTACTGTTGTAACCGGGTTTGTTGTAACATATGTTCTATGAGGGATATGAAGTCAGTAACTCTCATGGCTGTCACCATGTAGTGACTGCAATCCTCAGACTATGCATCTGCAGTTCACAAATAGGTGCTCTGTGAGTAACACAAGTAACAAAAGGCAACACACACTGCCCAGTCTGCAGATGATCCTACAGATGGGGGTTTCCTCAGAAACATAGCACTGTCATGACAGGTATTAAAACATGTAGATCAGCCATATCCACACACACCCTGTTAAACCAACATTACTCCAAATGCAGAATAGCAACACTTACATTCTGTAGTCATGTCCAACAAATCCCCTTCTGTGTGTTGGCCTGTTTTCATCTAATCATTTGAATCTACCAACACATGTATGCTATTAGGAGACAAGATAAAACAAATGCCTTATTTAGACATAGCATAAATTGCAAGGATTTTAAAAAAATCCTCTTCTGTGTATTGGAAAAGGTAGGTAAACAGGAGGGTGGGGAGGTAATTGGCCCTGTTTTTTAGAATACAGGGAAACACACTGGCAGGTGTTGAATGCTACAGTTTTTCCTGGTATTAATGACAGGATTTCTCTAAGGAGCTTGCTTCATTTAAAGGCAGATGAGATTAGACGAAAATGGTTTAAGTGGTTGAACATAGAAGCAATTAAGTTAGTATAAATATATATATATATATATATATATATATATATATATATATATATATATATATTTTTTTTTTTAACAGATGAAATGTTTATTATATATGTGTTTTTATAGGAGAATTATGTATGTATTATACATAGCAATATATTTTTAAAGAACATATTAATGTGTTTTTAACTTGAGAGCACATTTAACTAATTAATTCATTTAAGTTAATTGATTGTGATTAAGCAATTGAATTGTTTATATAAAAAAGGGGGGAAGTGTGTAAGGTTTTGTATCTGATGAAGTTCTGCTTGTATTTAGTGTGAATAAAGGGAACAAAAGCGCTTATAACCTTACTCTGCCTGGTGTCCGCTTCTTTTCAAGGAGAAGGTATCCTGTGACATTTTTTTGTCAAACACCAGATCTAGGTCCTGCTCTCAGTGACTGAAAAGTCCCAACACCAACATGATGTTCCTAGATATTGGAGTGTTTCCATGCAATTGGCTATGGGAATGTTACCTCAGCTGTTCCACATGCAGTCAGCTACAGGAGGGCTGCAATTTGTGCAGATGCCATCAGCTGATTATGATCATCACTTACAAAACACATGCTGCTGCCTAAGCAAAGCAGGTGTAGTTCTCCACATCCACCACAGAGGGAGTGAGAGAAGCAGACAGAGGCAAAGATAAGTCAGGGATGGAGTGGGAGAGTAAAACCTAAGCATGTTTGTGTCATACACCTACCAGTACAGAGTATCAAGCCACTGACTGACTATGTATTGCTATCACATGTCTATGCAGTTGTTGGATGCACCACATAGCTTACACGTTGAGGAGCTCTCTAAATGTATATGTGATGGTGAGTGACAACTGCACCAGTGATATGGTAGCAATATGGTAGGTGTAGTACACGTGCCTGTCTGCATGAACAGGTGTCAGCATCAACACAGCCACACTCTCTCAGGGACTCACACACATTGACACACTTAGCAGGCTCAGAAATACACTTCCTCACTAGTTAGTTTGCCACAATACAGTACTAGGCAGGTATCACATGCACCACAGGGGTTATCCGGAGGTTATATGGGCAAAGGTCATGTGGAGGTGTCTGATATCAGACACCATGCTTCAGTATGCCAATGGGGATTGCAGTGTGTGTGAATGTGGTCAAAAGCATCATACACCACACACACAGACACAGAGTGCCAGTACTGACACGCATGCGTGCATTGCTTCATGGGTACGTAGTGGTTGACTGTGCCAGAAGGCTATACAAGGCTAGGTGAAGGGTATACCTTGGCATCAAGCCACATGACAATGGTCTGCAGTGTGGCTCAGGGGTGTAGTGACTGGATTGGCCCACATAGGTGGGTATTGTATTCACCATCCAATCACCTGGGTAACTATTGTGTGTGGCCATTGCTGTTCAATGCTTGCCATGTATGTGTTCTTTAGTCCATGACATGGACACTGTCTGGGATGCACACACATCCCACATGCATGTACAGTGATATGTGGAACTGTACCTGGAGTGTCTGGCCCATGTTGTGTACACAAATTGTTATAATTAGATGTGCCTGTTCTGGCCTCATGTGCTGGGAATAGGTAATGGACAGCAGGTTGACCCTGCACCTACATTGATAGCATGATACAAGTATTCCCAGGTGTCAGGGGCATCTGATCATACAGGGCATGTGTATAAGGCATGGCATGTCCTTTGTAGGTCACATTTGATGGCACCACAGGTGTTGCAGGTGTCCAGTGGGGTGCATAGTGAAGGCACACTGTCTGCATGTATGTGCGTAATTTACTGATGGACAGGGTGCCATGCCTTCTGTCATTTTCTGCAATCACACCATGGTTACTATCTGTGGGCAATATGCAAGGTACAACCATCATAGCAGTTGTTGCCTAGGCAAGTGTGTTTGTGTATGAGACATGGGTTGAGCGTGTTCTCTGTGTAATACAAGGGTTGATAACTTTGTTCACCAGGCCTTGATGTCACATGTACGGGTATGGATTGCCACCCCAACCTCAAGGCTATTTCACATCTGTTATCCTTGTAAGGTGGACATTGTGACATATAATAGGCCCACCACATAAGAAATTTGCAAAACCCGCTCCACAATGAGTCCATTTGTTGCACACTCACAGCCACCTCCACACAGGATACGAATGGCAAACACAGACACACACTCACACCTGCCATGTCAGGGATTAAAACTCCTACCTAACAAGTTCATTACACTACAGCATTATGCAGTTATAGGACGCGGCACAGAGATTACTGGAGTACTGATTCCCCAAAGGTGTATTTCACAGTGAATTACATCAACAGGCTTGCCAAAGTAGGGCATTTGAATTGTAGTGAGTGTGACTAGCCTAAAAAGCATTGCTCCCTACATAGACATAGAAACACACACACACAAACATCCACACTTGCTATGTGTGGGAATAGAGCCTCTACAAAAGTACTATATCACACTACAGCATTACGCTGTTATAGGACATTCCACATAGATTACTGGGCTACACCTTTCCCAAAGGTGTATTTCACAGTGAATGACATCAGCAGCCTTGCCAAAGTAGGGCATTTGAATTGTACTGAGTGTGACTAGCCTAAAAAGCATTGCTCCCTACACAGACAGAGACACACACACACACACACACACACACACACACACACACACACACACACACACACACACTGTTGCCATGTCTGGGATTAGAACTCCTACCTAACTAGTTTAGCACACTACAGCATTATGCAGTTACAGGATGCACCATGGAGATTACTGAGCTACACTTTTCCCAAAGGTGTATTTCACAGTGAATGACATCAGCAGCCTTGCCACCAAAGTAGGGCATTTGAATTGTATTGAGTGTGACTAGATTAAAAAGCATTGCTCCCTACACAGCTAGACACACACACACACACACACACACACACACACACACACACACACACACACACACACACACACACACACAGTTGTCATGTCTGGGATTAGAACTCCTACCTAACTAGTTTATCACACTACAGCATTACACAGTTTTTGGACCTGCCACAGAAAAATTGGGCTACTTCATTACCAAAGTTGTATTTAAAAGTGGATGACATCAGCAGGCTTGTCATAGTAGGGCTATGGGGAGGGCAGTGTGTGTGCATGGGCCATAACCCATTTATCTAGCGGTTGACACACCACATGCAGGCACACGTAGGGTTATATTCCGCAGGTACGTGTATACAGCTGCTAGATGACTACTGCTTTGTACAGTCATGTTGCACAACTAGCACTTGCACCACACAGTCTGTAATGCTGATGGATACCAGTGACTAATTTCTACAGTGAGTGACATTTATACATCATGTGGTTGTAGCCATTTGTCTGTGTGCTGGGTGGGACAGGCCTCATGATGGGGAAGCAGGACTATTCAACCCCGGACAGTTTGACCCTGGACTGTTCGCCCCCGGACGGTTCAACCCCAATGCATTTCTATACAATTTCATGTGTATGTATATATATATATATATATATATGTGATTTTTTAGTGGACAGTTTGACCCCGGACTATTTGACCCCAAATATCTTCTTTTAGGTACTTTATCATTAAGTTATCAATTAATCAATTATTCAATTAATAACACTGTTAATTTTTCATTGTAAATATATTTTTTAATAATATTTTTATTTTATTTAATTATTACATTGGTTAGTATAAATATAACATTTAAATCTTTAATGTATAATAACTAGTGCTATGTTTTAACATATTATGACTACTGTTACTTTATAACATACTTTATAACATGTTTTCCATCAATTAAATATATTTTTTATTTTATATTATGTTATGTTAACTAATCTATTATCTACTATAAATAATTTCTTTAAAATGAAATGAAATCAATTTTTTATTCATTTTACAGTTATAGGATGTTCTTTTGTCTCATCTCCAAAATTTTATTGTCTGATCATGGTTGTATTTCGCAAAGCAGTTATATATCCTCATGACTTCTTTTTTTGTTTTTTTGGGGTTTTTTTTGAGGCAATCTTTGACATTTTCTCAGTAACTGTGGATGCATGAGCAGTATATAACATTTTTTCTTTATGTCAAAATATCTGTGGCTTATTTTTTCTTGCTTTGCCATTTCAGTAGGGTCAAACTGTCCGGGGTCGAACCATCTGGGGTTGAACTGTCCTGGGTTGAAACATCCCGTACCCCATGAAGGATGGCTCTTTGTCACAGTCACTCTCTTCCACACATCTATGTATGTCTACTTTTGGCATATTATAGTGTGTTATCTTTGGATATATGTCTGTATTCCTATCCAATGTGTGTGCAAAGCATGACTGGTGCATACTGAGGAGTGTATGCACTAACAGCTGCAACTGTCAGATATGTATGACCCACTGTTGTTTGCAGACATGGGCTTCATTTGTTAAAGTGTGTGAGCATGCCCAGTATGCCTTCTGTATTGAATGTGTGGATCCATTCCAGGTAGTTTGTACTCCAGTGCAGACCTTTGTGTTGTACACCTACAGGTAGAAAACATTCTGCAGGGTAGCCATAGATAATTTGGCAATATAGGGTCAAACTGTGCAAGGGATAGTGAGTGTGTACTGTAGGTGATTGTGTCTGTGCTGCTTCTGCTACATGGTACTGGTGTTAGCAGAGATATTCAGACATGTGTACTGTTATACACTGTGATGTTTTATGTCCTCAAGTACTGTCAGGTGGACATTCTTGCTCACAGTGATGCCTGGGGAACAAGGGTGAATGCAGCTGTGTCCGGTATTGTGGGCAAATGCCTACATATTCATGGAAAGTTATGCCATTCTGGAGGGGGAGCTGCAGACACTTGCTGCTGGGTCTGTGTATCCAGTTCAGCACCTTGGTATAGTGCTGGCAGAGGATCCCATACTTGTACATCCATCAATATGACAGTATGGCCTTATCTTGCTGTGGCAATACCTCACAGCTGTACAGATTCACACAGGTTACCCAGAGGCAGGGATCATAAGTCAGTACATTACCCCTGTTGTGTTATATGGGCAGGTTTGTAGCCACCCATTTATGTGTTTGCAGCAAGGGATAGTGTGTGCACACAGATGTGTGTCAGACCTTGCACATTCCAAGCTGCCCATGCTCCCACCTCCCCTCTATTATTCTATCCTCTTCCATACGTTATACATACATTCTCTGATACTTTCCCTAAGGTTATCACCTCATCTCAGCTGTGTTTTGGTGTTGGTTCACAGTTCATGCAATGGGACATGGTGGACATGTTACTGTGGTTTATTCACATGGCCTTGCATATGGCTTATGTGGAGTGTGTTATATTTGGGTGTCCATGACATAACATGCATTGGCAGTACTTGTGAGACACAGGCCTTTGGCAGAGGCCTGTAGGCCATTTGGTGGTGATGCAGGCCAGCTGTGGCAGGCAGTTGCATTCTGTCAGTCCTATAGTCCCAGACCGCCATACAGTATATTTCCCTGGGGTGACAGGGTAGGTGTGATAGGTGTTCATGCCAATACTTTCTATCAGTATTGATCAGGTGGTGTGGATGCTGGCAGGGTGCTTACCTACAGCCAGGGACACACCTGCATGAGACACCTGCACTGCATGCTGCATTCTTTCTCTATTGCCATATACAAGTGGGGGTGATATTGTACCCATTCCCAACAGCAGGGTTACAACCAGAGAGGTACTTGTGGGTGGTGTTTGAGTGAGCTGGGTGCATGTGTGCTATGGACACTACTTGCATCTGACTCACAGATATGCATGGGACATTCCAGTTATGCTGGCATGTGCAGGTACATCAGCCGTTTCCCAATACATCAGCCCTATCACCTTTGTGATCCGCAAGTGTTCGGGCAGACGACACCCATATTCCCTACTACAGGCCCAGATAATGTGATGCATACCTGTATGTACAATTCCAAGGGTGTGTCCATTTCACAGTTACATTATATACTGTATGTCCGGGGAACCTTCCCCTGTGTACTGCTTGTATATCTAGCCCAGCAGCCATGCCATGTCAATCTTTCAGATGGTGACACATATTACCACCATACATTTACAGTGGCCTACTGCTAGCATGTGTTATACTGGTGGATATTGTCTTTGGCACTGCAGTTGTGAGGACTTGGCCCTGTCATCAGCAGTAGTGGGCAATGGCCAGAAGGTCATACCTCAACATGCATACACACTGACCACTCTCACACAATATGAAACACACCAACCTAACACACAGATACCTGCATATTGTACAAATGCAAAAATCTATCCTGCTACCTTGGCCACCTCTGGGCATCTGTGCTCCACTGGTATTATACCTACACATACATGTTATTACATTTCTACATAGGATTGGGAGGGGGCACACCTGACTGTTACTATATGTCTACATAGGATTGGGGGGGCACACCTGACTGTTACAACATGTCTACATAGGATTGGGGGGCATACCTGAATGTTACTACATGTCTACATAGGATATGGGGGGCACACCTGACTGTTTCTACATTGCTACACAGGATTGAGGGGGCACACCTGACTGTTACTACATTTCTACATAGGATTGGGGGGCACACCTGACTGTTTCTACATTGCTACACAGGATTGGGGGTCACACCTGCCTGTTACTGCATTTCTACATAGGACTGGGGGGCACACCTGAATGTTACTACATGTCTGCATAGGATATGGGGGGGGCACACCTGAGTGTTTCTACATTGCTACACAGGATTGAGTGGGCACACCTGACTGTTACTACATTTCTACACAGGATTGGGGGGCACACCTGACTGTTACTACATGTCCACATAGGATATGGGGGGCATACCTGACTGTTTCTACATTGCTACACAGGATTGGGGGGGACACACCTGACTGTTACTACATTTCTACATAGGATTTGGGGGGCACACCTGACTGTCACTACATGTCTACATAGGATGTGGGGGGGGGGCACACCTGACTGTTTCTACATTGCTACACAGGATTGAGGGGCACACATCTGACACTTGTGCACATTTGCTATGACTGTACTGGTATGTCAGGTACTCCATTTCATTCTGGTTTTTAACCTATGATGTTGACTAGAGGCATGTCAGTGTACTACAGGTCTTACGTTTGATTGACCTACATATTAGTTTCTGACTTCCTACCCTTCAGAACTAACATCCCACTGCCTGACCTGATGTAGTCCTTCTGTATAGGCCTGGGGGGAGATTACCCATAGGCATCATTAAGAGGCCTTAGCACAGCCTTTGTTTGTGTTTGTCTACACCTGTCCTGCTGGCTGTGATTGTTGTTGGGTATGTGAACCTCCCTGACTGGCATGTGTGTTTATTATGGACACACATGTGGCCCAACACATTTCCTGCAGTGGGTTTTGTCAACATGTGTAGTACTGGCGACTTTGGTGACACCAGTATTTGTTACATATCTCATGCTGCCACTATAGGTGTCTACTATCTGCTGGTATCCCATTCAGCCATCCGATTCCACTGCATGCTCACATCCGTAGCATAGATACAGGTGATAACACATACTACTACATTTTGCAATTGGTAAAGATGAGTGACTTACCTTGTGGGTGTGCCAGTACTGAGGGTGGTGCTGGACGGCTGCCTATGTCAGATGCACATGTTACACTCCCTACACATGGTTGAGCAAAGGTAGTGTCATGTTTGGCATCCCTTTTACTGTATGTACGAGTCAGAGAGCGGTGTCATTCCCTGGGTCCCTCCTGTGTCAGTGTATGTGCTATGCGTTGCCTCTTTGCCAAGGCCAGGGCATACTGGTGAGTACTGCAAGAGTACTGAAGGCACGCACAACTGCTTAGGCAATGTAAGAGTGCTAGGCAGCCTCAGACACACCCCCTTGCTTAGCTCTGCTCAGCTAAGAGCAAACCTGAGTCACAGAGCACCAATCCGCTTACAGTATGCCTGACACACCCCCCTATGACTCAGCTAACTCCTAGGCGTGCACCAAGCTATTCCTGCTCTTACACTGTTGGGTGCTGACTAGCATGCAGGGGAAATCTAGGATTCAGTATCATTACCCTCATTTGCATAGGATTGCCTACTGATGCATAGTTACAGGTCCCACACTTAGCCTCCCCCCTTAGCAACCACTGTTCACTGGCCATGTTGTCTTCTGCCTGCCATTGAGTATAATGGCAAAATAGTGATTTTGGTTAAAATGCTTATTTTAGGTTTATTTTCTTATTTTTCACCCAATCCCATTTGCGAGCTGCTGCCCTACGCTTAAACAGCGGAGATCGACTAAAAAAAAATAAAAGTTGATTTTTTTATTTTTGCAACTGTTTTCCATGCCAACTGCCTTACATTTAGCCATTGGCACGCTTTCTACATAATAGCCACCCTTTATTTGGAACTGTCATGGCTCCATTTTGTAGTTTGCAGAAATGTACTCCGTTATTGGCAGAGTACATTTCTGTGGATTACACTAGTCCTGCACAGCCAGCTTCCAGCTTCCTGGATCACAAATTTACCTCATTTGCATGGATTTATCCTGCAAATGGGGTAATTTGCATACAGGGGCTGAGTCCGTGCAGGACTAGTGCAGGAGCACTCGTGCACGTCCCTACAGCTTATTCCTGGACTGCACGGCAGACATATTGCCTGCTGGAGGTCCTACACTAGTCCTGCACACCATGCAGAGCTTGCTGAATCCGGGGGCCAGTTTGATTAAATAACTATCCTAGCAGATAAATGAAAATACAATAAAACAAAGTACATCAGTTAAAAAATACTACTGGTTTTATGCATGTATGACCTGCTATGGTAATATATCAAATCTAATATCTAAACTATTTGCCATTGTGTATTTAGCCAACCAGAATTGCCTACATCTGGTGTACTCACCTACTTCTGTTTCTTATGTTTGCTATTGTGCAGTATGACAGAGCCAATGAAAATGTGTGCATTACAACAGAGTAGTTAGTGCAACCAAGTTTTGAATTTTAAAATGTAACCCATGTATCTTGAGTTACAGTGCTGAATCAGTAGACCAGCCCACCTATCCAGTTAAGAAATATTTAAATAAACCAAATATAGTAAGTAATTAAATATACTGAGTTCACTATCCTGAGAAACCCTGCTTAAACTGTGCAATTGACTAGTTTTATTGCCTAGAGAGCAATCTATTACTATTACCAGTTGCTCTTTAGCGGTAAACAGTGTAATGCTTTTACAGGTCAGGCATGCATTAACATGATGCTATCCTCTGTATCAGAGTACACTCCTGAAACATCATCAGAATCTGAACTGGAATGAAAGCACTCAATGTATTAAAATATATATATGTATATATATATATATATATATATATATATATATATATATATATATATATATATATATATTCCTTTGTGGCATACAGTGTGGTGTTCATTTTGTTTTGTTTTGTTTCTTTAACATGGAATCTGGAGTCTTGAGTATTCTTTCCTCTTAACACAAAATCCCATATACGGAGAAGTACTGAAATTTAATAATCCACATTTTGAGCTCTTTTGTCACAGTGAGGATGGATGGGACAAATTTACCTTGATGCCATGTCTTCCTTGCAAAAGGTGTAGGCTGTGCAGCAAAGCAGTGGTAGACCTTTCAGAGCCAGGAGGCTGGCATTCATTTTTATGGTCAATATAACATCAGAAGAGGTTCAGGGGGAGTGCTTCAGTGTTCCAAGGAGATTGGTCAGAAGAATAAAATGACAACAACCACAAACCTGAGGGAAGCTGTAACAGACAAACCAAAACGAGTATCAGCTCCAGGGATAACGCCAATAAATATCCAAGTTCCAATAAAGGGTAGACGCTCAATGAAAAGGTTTCTTTTATTGTCACAAAAACCAAGGTTAACGCCTGTATATTAAACTGAAAAAACACGTTTTCGTTGCTAGGATGCAACTTCCTCAGACCATGAGCACATCTAAAAACATGGTTTAAATACACTGGTGTGAAGTAGCATGTGATGTCTATTAACATTTTAAAGGTATACATCTTAGAATTCCCTACACTTTTGTTGATACACATTTTCAACAGTATTAAAAAACTGTCACAACGTTACTAACAACATGTTGTGGTGAAAACATTAAACACATTAAAAATATATGTATAAAAAATATATTTATTAAAATAATATGTTTGTGAATGTCCCCTTATGAGACCTAATTTTAGGCTAGTTTAAAAGCATAAAATACTCTACTGTTGGAGTAAAAATGACTACATTCTACTAGCCTTGAGTTTTAAAATAGGCTTGATGGAAATGTAGTCGTTTAAACCTGGTTTCTTGTTTGATTCCAATAAAATCTGCCAGTGGGTCTCCCTTTCTTCCAACTTGGCTTGCCAAGGTCCTCCCCTAGGATCCAGGTTGATCTTTTCTAATACAAAAAATCTGTATTTGGCTGTAGGGCATGTCTGTGTGTGTTTGTACAAGGCATTGTTGGTGTTAGCCTTTTTTACATCATACATGTGTTCGTATATCCTACGTTTAAGGGTACGTTCTGTTTTGCCCACATAGTATGCTGGGCATTGTAAACAGACAGCTAGATATACTACCCTAGTACTATTACAATTGTAATATTCTTTTGCTCTTACTACTCTCTTCAAAGCTGTAATAGTAACCTCTTCGTCCTGTATGATGTAGGGACATTGTGCACAGGCACCACATTTATATGTGCCCTTACGTACTCGTGTTGTCTTGTTCTGGATAGGGCCTTGTTCTATTAAACTTTTGATGTTTTTCCCCCTACTGAAAATCATCTTTAATTCTTTTCCTTGCAGATTGGGCAAATCGGTGATGGCCATAAAGGCATCCCATTCTTGCATGATGATGTTTCTAATCTCTGTAGAACTTGTACTATACTGCGTGATGAAGGCATGTGAAAAATCTACATTATTGTCAACCTCCTTACGCCCTGTTGAACTGATACCTGTCCCCAGTACTGGGTTGTATCTATCCTTTCTACCCTGTACCACTTGTTCCTGAATTTGGTTAATAAAATTGGCAGGATACCCTCTGTCTAGGAACATGGACTTCAAATGTTGACATTCCTTGAGGAAATCATTTTCTTCCGATGTCATTCGTGAAATCCTCACGTATTGTCCTTTGACAATACCTCTTTTCTGATGAAATGGGTGAGAGCTTTTAAAATGAATGTAGCTGTTGGAATAGGTGGGTTTTCTATATACGTTGGATTTAAAACCCCCTTGACTACTCTTACTAAGAAGAACATCTAGATACTCTACCTTGTCATCAGATATTTGGTGGGTAAATTTTAGGAAATGTGTTGTTGTTGCTAAATAGTCCATGAATTCCTGAATTTCACCATTAGTCCCTGTCCAAAAAATACAAATGTCGTCCAAGAACCTATAATAGGCTACCCAGTGCTTGTTGTATGCACTGTTGATTACAAATTTGTTTTCCCATATGGAGAGAATGATGTCTGCATAGGTAGGGGCACAGTTAGCGCCCATGGCGACACCAGAAATCTGCTTGTAATATTCTCCCCCAAAATGAATGAAATTGTGATATAATACTAATTTCATTAAATTCATAATGAGAAAACTGTCCCCTAAATTGGCTTTTGGACTAGATGTGATGGCTTCATCCAGCCATTCTAGGCCTGTTTCGTGTGGAATAACGGAAAACAGGTCTACTACATCTATAGTGAGAAATTTAAGGTTGGGTACTTTCAGGTCCAGGGTAATCTGCTTTAGGAATTCCCAGGAATCTTTAAGGAGATGGGTTGTCTTAGGCCATAGTTTCTTAAACTTGTAGTCTAGGTATTTAGAGATGGTAGAAATCTTGGAACCTTGGGCCGCTACTATCGGTCGGAGTGGGGGATTTTCTGGATTTTTGTGGACCTTGGGGACCCCAAAAATGGAAGGAATTTTGGGTTCTTGATTGTGTAAAAAGGCATAAGTATTTTGATCAATCGTCCCTAGATCCATTAGCCTTTGGATAGCCAAATCTATTTTTTTATAGGCTATATTTATTTCATTTAAGGATACCGTGGTGTACCTACTGGTATTGTTAAGTAGGTTCAACATCTTTCCTTCATACAAAGCCTGGTCCATGATGACTATCCCCCCTCCCTTGTCTGGTTCCATGATTCTAATATCGGAATCCTGTCTCAAAAATTCCAAAAGCTCTCTTTCTGGAGGTGTTAAATTGTTACCATACTTTTTGTTTAATACACCTTCTTTCCTAATTTTTTGTTCTATTCTCATCTCTAAATTCCTAAGTTGTGGGTGGAGTGGTGGGTTGAAAATACTGGTTTTATGTGGTACATCCTTCTCATAATGTTCTGTATGGCCCATCAAGTTCTCTAGGTTGAGTTTCCTGATGAAAAGCTTCAAATCGATGATCACTTGGGTCATGTCACTATATTTACTAGGGACATATTTAAGTCCCTTGGTAAATAGTTGAAAGAATGTACTTGTGACCTCTAGGTGGCTATAATTGAATATAGTAAAGCCCTCTGAGTTACTGATGGAGAAGGGAAATTGAGACTCAGTTGTTTGCCTAGGTGGTAAATCATCAAAATTTGCACTATCATGTGTGGTATCCCTTAGTGCCTGCTCGTGTAATTTCTCGTGTTCCCCCTGTGTGGGGGACTGGCATGTAAAAAAGACTGGGATGTGCTTCTTTGATTACGGATCCTTTCGGACCTTCTAGGTAGCGGGTCCGCTACCCATTCATCCTGTCTATCCATACCCTGTTCTTGCTCTTCTGATGGATGCCCTGAAAAGGACACTGTCCTGGGATGTTTGTACTCCCTGTGGTGAGAGAAGGATGACCTGTTACAGGTAGAGGTGAATGCATTAAGAAGTAGTGAAGAAGGAATCTCCAGATATGAGAGAAATGCATCACCTACACCAGAAACCAGGCAATAAGATGTCCAACCAGCTGGTATAAACAGATCCATAATAGCACTAGTGTCTTTCAGTTAAGTGAGATTCAGAACATCATAACTCATAGGTTGCTAGGTTGGTTCAAGCAATGTGAAATATTGACAACAGTGAGAAGGTGAGTGTTATGTTTTATCTCAGTTTTTTCATTTTTGTCCAAGTTTGTCAGATACCAGAGTTATTATAAGAATATGTGTATATTTATGTGTGTATATCTGTCTATCTACCTATCTATATAAATGGTTTACTTAGTATTGGTTAACAGTGCAGATGGTTGACAGATGTGTGATAACAAAACTAAGTAAAAAATTCCAACAAACACGAAGCCCAGCAAGAAACAGCAACCAAGGAACCAGTCACCAAAAAGTTTATTATATACACATAAAGTGCTTTTCGTTCAATTAGTAATCATATATATGTAAAGTTTAAAGCATGTAAAAGAGTGTAATTTATATTATTTTATTTTATTTTAATGTATTTGCTGCTGCTAACTATGGTTTTATTTGGAACCTAAGGGGTTACTTTTATAATGGTGAAAAAAATTACTTATGCTAATATTAACCAGATGACTAGTTAAGAATGGTTTTAAACAGTGGAGACTGAATGCTTGTTTTTGTTTTATCTGAAGAAGTTCTGATTACTAATCGTACGAAAAGAGCTTTATGTGTCTATAATAAACTTTTAGATGTGTGATAACAGACAATCCCAAAGGTTGGGCAATATGCCCTTTTCCTAGGGACTGTGCAATCTCAGAGTTAGCATACATAATCAGCAGGGAGTATATGGGATGCATGGCAGCTTGCCTACCTGGCTGCAAAAACACTATTTATTAACGCTGCATGTTTTGAGGTATAACCTTGGCACATGTGCATTGGCATGTCATCTATTACATTTTGGCATTACTGTGTTCACTTCAGCCATGTCAACATAATTTGATTCAAATATATATATATATATATATATATATATATATATATATATATATATATATATATATATGTGTGTGTATATATATATATATATATATATATATATATGGTCTATATCATATGTTCAAAGTTTTATAACTTCGAATATTAAAATATTGAATTTAAATGTTCGAAGTTATAAAACTTCAAACATATGTAAAAAAAAAAAAAACAAACCCAAAACTAACGGCATTCTCGGAGTTGGTATATTTAAAGAACGGGGTGTGGGGGGTGCAGGGGGGGCTTGCCCCCCTGCCTACACTAGTCAGGTAAGTTCCATTTGTTTTGAAACTTCGAACATTTAAATTCAATTATTTAATGTTCAAAGTTATCAAACTTCAAACATATAATATAGACCCTATATATATATATATATATATATATATATATATATATATATATATATATATATATATATATATATATATAGATGTATACACACACACACACACACACACACACACACACACACACACACACACACACACACACACACACACACACACATACATGCATACACAGAGGCACACACAAATGCACACATGGTATTGCATGTTTGGTTTTGGGTTCATTTAATTTAATCATGTAATTTTTTGCTGGTAAACATGGTCAAATGGATTGTTTGTTGAATTTTGAAATGGTCAAGTGTTGGGTTTTTGTATGTAAAATTAGTGAGAGTGGATATTAATTCTTAAACTTTTGTTTGTTATGAAAGTTTTGGCATTGAGGTTGAGTGTATGTGTGGGAGTAATTGTTGGCTGGGGTTAGTATAAAGACTACGGAAGAGGATAAATGTGTGTGTGTGTGTGTGTGTGTGTGTGTGTGTGTGTGTGTGTGTGTGTGTGTGTGTGTGTGTGTGTGTGTGTGTGTGTGCGTGTGTGAGAGCATGTGTGTGATTGTTTGTGGGTTAGTGTTAGAGTAAGGGCTATCAAAGGTGACAGATATTCTGAGTGTGTATCCTTTTATCTTGTTTAGTAGTACTATAGGGTTAGCATACATCAGTAAGGTGGTGCAGAGAAATGTATTCCCTGCAACGAAAATGTGTGATTTATGACCTTGGGAATATAATTATTTTGAACTGTGACCTCCCAAGGTTTCAGATATTTTGGCATCAATTAATCACATGTTGACTGAGCAAATCCTCAATTATTTGTATTAAATTCCAAATCTTTATCTCCCAACTTTGTTATTGTCACATTTAACAGTAAAGCCAAAGTTATCAGTGGTATTTCTAGTACAGAATGACCTATATTTTTTGCAGTTTTTTAAACAACCAATATTTATTAAATTCAGGTCAGTAATGGTGCAGTGGTGCAGTAGTAGTGTTGTTGCCTCACATCAAAAGATTGTCTGGTTTGATTTTCAGCTGGGGTGCCTTCTGTGCGGAGTCGGCATGTCCTCCCTGCATTCATGTGGATTTCCTCTAGGTGCTCCGGTTTCCTCCCACATTACAAATACATGCGTCTGGAGCATTTCTCCCCGGGCCTTCACTGAAAACTGGCTTTGTTCCAAGTCGGACTTTCCTGGTAAACAAATGTTAAATAAATAAAACTTTTATAGAGCCTTCCTTTGTGTGCATATGAACTACATAATATCCAGAGCTGCAAACTACAACAACCTAAGTAATTTACAAAAAAAAAACAGGGAACTTTAATATACTGTTTTATATAAAAAATGAACATTATTGCAGGTGCCAAATATACAGAGAACCTACACATTATAGACTGTATTACCAGGTCTGGGGCCAGGCCAGGGTGAAGGCACCAATATATTGCAACTCTTCCCTTGAGTTATCCTTCTCTGTATAATTTCATGTCACTGGAAAACAGTCATTTAATTTACAAGTACCTTTATTATTTTAAAAAAACACAGATTTTCTGGCCTGGAATCATAGTAATGTAGCTACAGTAACCCTTGATGACATTTTTTTGTCTCTTCTCATCTGATACTTTCATCAATTCTATATTAAACAAATTCTGCAAACTGATTTTACACAAATCTGATTTTTTTAAGCCCAAAAATATGCATCTTCATGTAGCACTCACACCTCCCTGACGTGTCCATGTGTGTGAGCAACATTTGAAAGCATGTGCCGTAACTGACTAGGAAGGTAGAAGTACTTCTACTGATACTTCCAGCCAAATACACTAAGCTTACAGAAAACTGTAGCAACTTTGGGGGCCAAATATACTGAATATACTGTGCACTACTAATAGGGGGAAGGGGGATGAGTTGAACTCTAAAAAAGTCTGTGCCACTTAATATCAAATTGTTTTTTAACATCACTCTGTATTCCAGTAACCTACAAAGGTGGCATATCAGTCTCTTTGACTGCCAATTCAGCCTTCAGAGATCTTGTAAGAACCATACAAAGTATATGGCTAACCTGTCCTGAAGAAGATGATGCCTAATTTCCCCAAAGAATCTTTCTCAGGCTTCTTTATTCAGATAATCCATTCTCGTTTATTCATAATGATACTGCAAGTGTGGCCAAGTCATTACTGTAGAGCCTTCCTGTAAGTGATCTCCACTGGATATGGCTGTGCCTTACCAACCATGTCACAAGATGTGCGATCTCTTACCTTATAGCCAGCATAGTATGTATGGGAGCTACTGTATCCAACCAAGGATCGATTCTCTAAACTTTTACTGCCCAGATAAATCAATTCTTGCTGTTTCTTAATCAAAAGGCATCCAAACGCCTTTGACTCCTACTCTTCTTCCCAAGGCCTTTCACTAGGGATCTAGATTATGGGTCTGCCATACACAGAAAAGCCACAACCACACGATTTGCCGGTATAGATAAAAAAAAATTAGGGCCAGAGTCAGTAATGCATACAGAACCCTTGTCTTTTCTTTTCTCTTCCCCAGATAAATGAAGTTATCATGTTCTTTACCACATGGAACAATTTCTGGCTAGGTAATAAAGGAATTTCACAGAATGTATACAGAGTTAATAAGAGCAAATTCAACCATACAATGATTATCCTCCTGTCCAAGTTATGTAATTGTAGTTTTCATTTTCTCCTTTAATGTTTGGCATTTATGTCATAACTTTACATATGAAAACTCAGTTGTCTTAGCCAGTGATGGGACTTTGTATTGTTCAAGATGTTTAACCAATTCATAATCCTACAGCTAGCAAATTCATACCTTAAGCCCAATGATGGCCTGAAGTTAATAGCAACCGTCTGCGTCTTAGACACATGGAATTTATAACCTGGAACTTGTCCAAATTAAGCCAACATATCAAGCAACACAGAAAATATCTCTGAGCCTCAAGCAAGTAAACTATCAAGTCATCTGCATATAAGGAAAGCTTTAATACAGTACCATGAATTCATTTTATGTGAAACCTTGTCAGCACTTCTGAAAAGGGCTCCAGATAAAGAGCAAACAGTAGAGAGGAGAGGGGGATGTCATTGCATTGTGCATTTATACAGGGGGAGAGATGCTGACCAATGAGGATTACCCTACCAATATAAGCAGTCACAAATGAAAGTCCAGGTTTTTCAAAATTTTTTTCCCTCTTTTCCTTTATGCTTCAGTCCAGGAAGCACTTCCCTCAGTTTCCAGACACTCACAGACAAATCAAAACTCAGTGCTATTAATGAATTGTTGTTAATATTTCAAATTATGAACCTTTTAATGGCCAAAGGATGGAAAATGACCATATATCTGTTTCTGCAGCAATAAGTTGCTATCAAAATTTCCTCCAGGTGATCATTTATCAAAAAAAAAAAACTTAAAAACACTCCTCACTAATGCAATCTAGATCACATTAAATCTTCTACATAGGGGGACTCAGGTCAAAGTTCACTGATGATTTTGACAATAGGTAGTTACATAATTAAACTCTTTATTCCTTGGAATTATTACAGTCTTGAAATGAAGTGAATTTTTACAGAATTGTTGATCCTCATAATAAAAGCTCATCCGTTACTAAGCAGGTTTTGTTGCTACTGTTGCTTACTGTGCTGCTGAAGCTTCTGCTGAAAGAAAAGAGATTAATCTGGGCTTGCTCTCAAACTTTGAGTTTCTTACAACACGTCCTGTTGTAAGCCAGCACCTTGTGAGGTTTGTGCCAAAATCACTGAGTCCTCACACTTCTGTGTGCCTGTAGGGAAACCAGCCTGAAATAAATGGGGAAGACAAGCTTGACATTGAGTTTCTTTGTTCTACATCACTTTATTGCCAGGAGAAACTCTCCACTTCTTTTTCATATCCACACTTTTATCTTACTCAGCATAAACACATACATCCCTGCACTGTAACCTTCCCAGTTTCCATAACAAAGTCAGCACTTTCTCCTTCAGCACATATGTAGAGAATTTGGCAATAAATGGCTACTGTCTATGCTAGATAATAGGCCTGGTGCACAAACTGGATGGGTGTACCCATTCAGTAATTTACTCAGACTCGGACAGATCTGTCCGTTCAGCATGCAAAGCCTTGATGAATGTAATCAGGCCATATGATTCTCCCTCTTCCGGTATCCCAATTAATCACAATGCCTTAAGCAAGCTCTGTTTTCTAAGTGCATTATTCTTACCTCCTGTCCACTCTTTTAGAACCTGATTATCCACAAAATCTGTTTACTGGATTCATTAGTCTTTTTGCAGATAAAATATCACATCTATCTTCTTGTTAGTCTTCATGTAGTCATATAGCATATTTTCAGTTTTCTCCAGTTTCTTAACAATAGGCGGTGGGGGGGGGGGGGGGTTGTGGCGCTCTCAGTGACTGTAGTCCTCTTTCTGATAAGATATTTGGGTAGTCTTTTCAATGTCTAACAAGGGGGCTGTCTTGCTTGCATTTACTAATATAGTAAGTATGTTTGTACACTCTGTCTCTAAGTCTACGATATGTTTTGCCAATATAGTATACTGGACAACTGTGACGCTGTGCTAGGTAGACTATCATTTTTGAATTACAATTGTATTTCTCCTTTGTATAGTAGTGTCTACCTCGAATTGTAAATTTAATCCCCGTATCTATGTGTTTGCATTGATTACATGCTTCACATTTATATGTCCCTGGGAATTTTTTACCTCTAGTTTTGTTATTTTCCAACATTGATTTAAGATTTTGTCCTTTCCTGTAAGTTGGACCGGGTGGTCACCTATTTTATCTAATAGGTCCCTGTCACTCATTAAGAGTTCCCAGTTTTTGGACAATATATTCCTGATGGCTTGGAAATCAGTGTTGAATGTAAAAGTGAAGCTTAATTTGTAATGGATTCCTGATGGTTTCGTTTCTGTAAGTGACAAACTACTTTCTTGTGCTCTAACTTGTAAAAACAAGTTGGTGGTAGGGGAGACTCTTTTGTTACGGTGATCCATCAGTATAGGTTTAAAACTGCCTTGTTGGTGTTTACGGTCAACTTCATCTATTAGTTCTTCTAATAGTTCCCTAGGGTAGCCTCTTTTTATAAACATAGACCTTAATGTCCTACATTCATCCTCAAATGTCTCCTGTTCTGTCGTCATCCTAGCTGCTCATACCAGTTGCCCTTTTACCACTGATTTCTTTTGGTGGTAAGGGTGTAAGGGTGTGCACTGGTGTAATGAAGGAAGCAGTTAGAATAAGTTTTCTTCCTAAAAATGTGTGCTCAATACTGTTGATGTATATAGTCTTTTGACAGTTCAACATCTAAATAGTTAATAATATCCCTACTGAGTTGACTAGTAAATCTAAGGAATTTCATTGAATTATTAAATATATCCATCAGGTTGTGTGCTAAACATAAGTCTCCTTTAATGATCATAAATATGTCATCCAGGAAGCGGATATAATAATAAAAGTGTTGGCTAACATCAATGTTATCCAAGATTACCCTATGTTCCCAGTAAGCCAACACTAAATTCGCAAAACTCACTCCACAAGGAGACCCCATCACTACCCCTATTGTTTGTAAGTAGCAGTGGTTGTTAAACATAATAAAATTTTCTAGCACTATTCCGAGTAATTCTTCCACTAGTCTCATTTCGTTGTTATCAGCTCCTTCGGATCTAATGTGCTCTATCACCCACTGGGTTCCTGTATCTTGCGGTATCACTGTATATAAATCACATACATCAATTGTCATAAAGTTATATTCACCCTTGAAATCCAAGTTATTGATGCTGTTTAGGAATGACAAGGAATCTTTATAGATTTGTGGTTCAAGTGCTATGTATTTCTTTCAGTATGTTATCTACCACTTTTGCACAGGGGTACGTAATGGATTATCTAGCATCCACTAGAGCACGCACAGGAGGGTTTTCCTGGTTCATATGAATTTTGGGGACTCCAAATAGTACTGGCATTTTAGGGGAGGCAATAGTTAAATAGTTGTGTTTTCAGGTCAATTAAAGCATCAATAAACAAGTCATTAATAAATGTTCTTATTTTGTTGTAAGCTATGTTTACCTCATTTAAGCTTACTGCTGTATATGCTTCCCATTCTAACACTCTATTCATGCGTGTATTATAGTCATCTACCTCCATAAGTACTAGCCCCCTTCCCATGTCTGGTTTCATCAGTCACACTGGGAGATGTTGAAAATTCATCAGACAGCTTTGTTCTTTTGTAAGATTCATAAATGTATTGTGATGTTGTTTGTGTATTGGATTGTTTAAATTTCAAAGAGTAGTAAAGTTGGATGAATAGGTGGGTTGAATGTACTAGGGATTAGTATTTGTTCTATCACTTGATTAGAGTCATTTCCCATTAATATGCACCAATTCAGCTTTCTTATGTACAATTTAAAATCTATTAACAATCTCGCCATATCTATTTTGTATGAGGGAACAAAGGTCAAGCCCTTAGCAAAGACTTCTACTAGTAAGGGGTCCAACCGTACTTCTGCAAAGTTATAAATATTAAAATCCCCTTCTTGGTTTGTTATTATGTTACACATTTTTTAGTATTAATAACAAAATCATCATTGTTCGTTAAACAATTAGGTTCAAAGGCAGAGTCAGGGTAAATATCAGGGTTATGACCTACCCCTTCACTGGCCCCACTTTCCATTTCCTCCTCTTGTTGTTCCTTCATGTGTTGTAAACTTTCCATTAGTTCTGCTGTTGTTTGTTGTGGTTTTGGCCTCGGGGGATGGAAAAATTTTACCTACTATTATTAACATTCCCTGTAGTGTTAAAATTATTCTGAGATCTCATTTTTGAGTATCCTTTACCCTTCTGGAAGGGTCTTTGATCTCTATGAAAGAAAGGTTACTTTGAAATCTAGGGACAGATGAGAGAAAGATCTGTTTAAATTCCTTCATTATTTTACCCTTCTGTCTTGAAGGTTCTTCAAAATGTCAGCATCAGGACCAAAGAGAGAATCGCTACCCAGAGGAGCATCTAAAAGTTTAGATTTAACCTCCTCAAGAAGAGATTGGAGCCTCAGCCAAGCAACCAACTCAGAATAGAAATGGCAACTTTTCTGGAGGAGGCATCGGCTGCATCATGGCTGCATTTAGCAGAACACTGTGCAACATGGGAAGCAGCAATGAGCAAAGAAACAGCAGAAGACTCAATCAGACTCAGGCATAGCAGACAAAAGTTTGTCCAAATCCCCAGGTGGGACAGCAAATACCCAGTTATTGTGTGCATGGTAATTAAGTGCATGACAAAGGTGTGAGCCTTCTTTCCATATCTATCAACAAAAATAGTCATAATAGCTGGATGAGGGTAGAAGTTTACAAGGCTTATCAGATTCTACAGAAATGACTACAGGGTCAGATGAAGAGTGTTTATAAAAAAGCTTGAGTGTTTGGAATTCTATAGAACCTATTAGGCATCTTAGGGGCCAGAGTTTGGATCTCAGGATTCAGAGAAGTTGTGCTAAAGGTGTCCCGCAAAGTCTCAAGTGCAGGAGGGCAGAAGAGGGTTTAGAAACCCCAACAAACATCAAAACATATTACCTTTTCTGAACATCTAACACCTGCTTACCTGCATTATCTTCTGCACTGTATCACCAAAAGAAAGCTCCTCCAAACAGTAATCGGGAGACATAGCATCCTCTTCCACACTCATACACCATAGGGGAATAAATCTGAGAAGAGGAAATGAGGGAATCACCATTGGAACCCAGTATTTCCTCTTGAACAAGAATCTGAGAAATACCATAAGGTCCCTCCAAAATAATTAGCCTTGGTCCCCCCAATCATGGCTGAGGCAGCTATCTTATTGTTCGTCATGGATCTGCTAAGGGGGAGCACCACCTCAGCCTCTGGTGGGTTTGCAACAGAGGGAGCAGCTGAAGCATCTGGACAATCTGAGGACTCATCAGGAGACATAGAGGAGATGCCTGGGTCCAAAGAAACAGCTGAAGCATCTGGACAATCTGAGGACTCATCCGGAGACATAGAGGAGATGTCTGGGTCCAAGGAAACAGCTGAAGCATCTGGACAATCTGAGGACTCATCAGGAGACATAGAGGAGATATCTGGGTCCAAAGAAACAGCTGAAGCATCTGATATAGACATTTTCATTTCTTTTTCAGTTGCTGTGGGATATCCAAGAAAGAAGGGTCAGTCTTCATGTTTACATGCAAGAGGTCTTTGAATTTTTGGTTTTGTCAGTAAATCTTAAGGAGGACAAATGGTTCCCAAGTGTGTTAGGTGCAAAAAAAAATTGACAGTAACATTTCTATAGTTGTGATTTTTTTCCTAGGGAAAAAAGACATTCAGTGTGGCTCCCTATAAGGAATTTGCCTCCCACAATCACATTTTCCCTTCTTAGGTTACATGTATAAGTTAATATTCTGTCAAAAATAAGAGGAACTTTCTCCAGTGGGGATACTTATCCATTCAAGGCCAGTGGAACTGGCAGCGGTTGCAAGACTGAGAAACTGACAAAAACACAAGTTCAAAGTTTGGGCTGGCAGCAAGAAAGTTCTGAGGTACTTTGTACCCATGCATCCCTTATATACCTTACAGCCTTAGAGTAATTAGGTCATATATCAAACACTATGGGATGAGAGGAAGACAATCTAGCTTTGGTGTTTTGGCCAGACATACAGCTGTCCCTGGCAGGATATCCCAATAGTTAGTAATATTACAACAGTGATCATTGGAAAGACATTTGTATGTATGTACATATTTACAGAGGGACAATAGAGAAGAAAGCTTAAAGGAGGAAGCACATGATTATAAGCAAGGCCAAGAGACAGAGAATGAGGAGGGGACAGTGTGTGTGGTAGAGCTGGATCAGATAAAAAAGGAGAGTAGGTAAGATAAGAGGATAACAAAAACTCATGCGAGTGTCAGCAATTACACTTTGAAAGGGTAGTAGCATTAGTAATTTTGGTAATGTATAAGATGTCAGCACACATTAGCAAAATGATGAGCTCCACAGGGGTATAAGGCAGGGGGCATGAAGGAGTAAAATGTAAAAGCCTCAGTTAAAAACCCAATATTTCACCTACCTGCAAGTTACCATACCAAGTGATCCTCATAAAGTTTTGGGAATAGTGTTAATAGTGTTAATTTTCTTACTAGTAATGGGTTTTCTCACAGTGATGACTGTTTTAATACTAAAAGAATATATGCAATTGCCTCTCTTTTTACTCCTAACATTAAAAATAAAACAAAGCCCCCCAATGGATTCTCACCAAATAAGATCCAACTCTTCTACCCACTTCACTTCCATATTTTATTTTCAAGGAAGAACGTCAAGTTTATAATAAATAAAATACCCAAAAATATGTGGCCCAATGTCAACAGTGTGTAGCCTAGGCTTTTAAAATTCTGAAGTCCCTTTAACTTTAGATCAGTCTCAACTTATAATCTCCCTTCCTAAGTGTAAGTTTATCCCCTCATTTATGGAAATATGCAGCCATTACCTCCATACAAACATCCAGAAAGAGGCTCAGATTGCCAGTTTTGGCCTAGATTCTTACTGTACCTTCTCTCCAAGGTACTTGAAAATGTCATCACAAAACAAATGAGAGACTACCTTAATAAAAATAGTCTGTGAATTTCCAGCAAACGTGGGTGCAGAGAAGGCTTCAGTATCTCCACAGTTCCCCAAAAGCCACAAATATCCTGTGCAGACATCTTGATCTTGGTGAACTATCTGGAGTCCTATGACTTTCACAGTGTTCCTCATTCTTACTTACTACACCTGCTGTTTACCATTGATATTAGAGACGCATCATTAAAATGGTTTCCTAGATATTTCAATGATTTACAGCAGAATTAATAAAAAAAGATCTCATATACACTCTTCCTGTCAACATCAGTGTGTGGTCTCTTTACTGTTTTCCTAAATAAGTCCACTCACGTATGGCCCTCACTATCTATAGCAGATGTTCTATAAAACAGATATTCTTCTTAAGACTAACAATAACCAATGCAATATTAATATACTGCACAATGATTTATTCCATCAAATACTAGCATACTAAAAATGTAAGCAAACTGTATTCCAATATCACAGAAATAAAAGTTATGCAATTTCACCACCATCACCAAAGGAAAAGATCCATTTAAAATTTTAAATACATTTACATATCTTTAGATAGAGCTTGACACCAATTTCACCTTCTACATGTCTCTCTGTTTCCTAGGCATAACAACGTACCCAACACTAGTCATAGGTGACTCTATAGTCAGGCACACTGATGTCCCACTCACCAGACTAAACAAGGAGAAAGTTACTGTCAGCTGCCTGTTGGGTGCCAGGATCCGCCACATAATGCACAAACTCAGTTCATTCCACAACAAGTACAAATATGACTCTGTCATTGTCCATGTTGGTATGAATGACCTGAGATGTACCTCCTGGACTACATGAAAAGAGACATGGAGGAGCTCTCCGATCTTGTAGCCCAGGCAGGTATGACCCTAGCCCTGAGTAGCATCCTGCCATCACCCATAATGGTACCACAGTACAAAGACAAAATGATTGACTTCAACAATTGGCTAAGCTTCTGGTGTCATTCTAAGGGGATCCAGTATCTGTCTGCCTGAGATGACATGATCGACAGACCATGATGCTTAGCCAGAGATGGCCTGCACCTGTCACCCTTGGGATTCTGGATACTGGTTAAGGCTCTTGCCACCCCTATAGTGCCTTTTTTAGGCAAGGTTCAAATGACAAATTCACCACTGTAACAGGTACAAGCAAGCAAAATCTGAGGGTAATGCTACTCAATGCTAGAATTCTAAACCTCAAAATGCACTCACTTGAGGCACTCCTTAAAATGGAGAACATCGACATCTGTGCAGTGACAGAGACCTGGTTCAAGACTCCAGAGAGCACCCCTGCATTACCAGGCTATAATTCATACCACACCTTTCGGCCACCTAACCCGGACCCAAACACTAAAGGCGCAGGTATGTCCATATTCATTAAGGATATCCACACCTCCAGGCTAGTTGCTCAGCATAATGCATCCAAGGTTATCCAAGTGCAATTAACTCTGGGCAAGAACGCAATCTAAATTGTAGCTTGCTACAGATCACCCACCATGCCCCAGGATTCCCATTCCTCATTTCTTTATACACTGGAAAATATTAGGGTACAACCCAACATCCTAACAATGGGCGATTTCAACTACCCCACCATTAACTGGGAAAACTACTCATGTACCAACTCTTTTGCTCAACGTTTTCTGGAATTCATAAATTCCAGTGCCTTAGGTCAGCTTATCCACACCCCCACCAGGGGCAGCAATACCCTAGACCTGGTCATTACCAACATGGGTGACCAGTGTTCCACACCAGAGGTCAATTCCTCATTGGTCAGATCCAACCACAAACTAATCACCCTAAACATCCACATCCCGCCCCCACCCCCATTAGGGAAACCACCGTAAAAAATTTCTCCAAAGCCAACTTTATGCTTCTTAAAACAGAAGTGGCAAACTTCACGACACCCATGCAGACGGACAATAGAGGTACGACTGTTGAATCCTACACAAATGCACTTTATAAGCACTTACATGAGTGCATGGATCGTGCTATCCTTAATAGAACCAAGACGCTATCCTCCAAAAAAAGGAAGCCAATCTGATGGTGCCCTGCCATAAACAAACTCTACAACAGAAGAAAGAAACTGTTGCAAAAAAGAGTAAAATCCCATGATTGGAGGAACTTCCTGGTCACCCTCAGTAAGAAGCTGAGATCCCTCATAAAGTCTTCCAAAGTTAGTTACGAAAATAAAAAACGCCACTGATTCTAAAGACAACCACAAAGCATTCTATAGCTATGTCAAGAATCTCAGTGGCAACACTCAGATCTGCTCTGAGTTACAGCACAATGGCACTAAATGTACAGAACCAATTGATATTGCTAACATCCTGGCAGATAGGTTCAGTGCTAACTTCACTCCCCTCTCACCCCCTAAGGGGCCCATTTCTATACTGGAAGAATGCAAAGTTCCTGTAATTATGGCTGCACAGGTAAAAAACACACTCTCCAAAGCGAAGAACACAGCATCCATGGGACCTGACAGCATCCCAGGCTGTGTTCTACGCAAACTACCAAACGAGCTGGCACCCCACCTAAGTATCATGTTCAATCATAGCCTCACATCCGGCTTTGTGCCCACTGAATGGCACACAGCGATGGTTATCCCCTCTCCACAAAGGGGGAGCCACCATGGACCCTGGGAACTACCACCTCATTAGCATGACGAGCCTGGTCTGCAAGGCCATGGAACATATCATCATGGAACTTATAAAGAAAGACATTGGTAATCTCCAAACTCTGGACCCCACCCAGTTCGGATTTGTAAAAGGCAGATCATGTCTCCTAAACCTGATAGACTTCTTTGAAGCAGTTACCAAAGCCGTAGACGAGGGTAAGGTGGTTCACACAGCCTATCTAGATTTCGCCAAGGCTTTCGACACCACCCCCCACTCTGAAATTATAGATAAACTCACTAAACTAGGTATAAATCCCCATGTCACAAGATGGGTTGCCAACTGGCTCACTGACAGCACCCACACTGTGAAAGTAGCAGACTCTAAATCCGACTTCAGACCAGTGGCAAGTGGAGTACCACAGGGTTTAGTCCTGGGTCCTCTCCTGTTGGTATCTACTTCTCTGAAGTACAGGCTAACACAGAAGGTCTTTGGCTAACAAAGTTTGCAGATGACTGCAAACTAGGAGCCATAATTGAAACTCCTAACAATGTGGACATCCTACAAAAGGGCCTCACTGAGACAGATGCCTGGTTTCAAAGCCATGGCCTCAAGCTCAATGCCAAAAAGTGCATTGTCATCCCCTTTGGTAAAAACTCTGTACCCATGAACTACCACATAGGTGGTAGTCTACTTAACACTGAAAGTATGATAAGAGACCTTGGGACACAGGTGGACAGTAGTCTCTCCTTTGATAATCACATCACCACAGTAGTCAGGAAATCCATCTACACGGTACACCTCAACACAAAAGATTTCTCATCCAGGAAAAAAGAGGTCATTGTTCCCCTCTACTCGTCACTAATTAGACCCATTATAGAGTACAACACCCCTTTTGGTATGTACCTCACAAGACATCTACAACAACTGGAAAGGTAGCAGAAATACCTCACAAAGAGGATTACCGGCCTCAAACAGATGCCCTACGCAGACTGTCTCAAAAAACTCCAGCTTTAATCCGTTGCATATCACCTACTCAGAGGCAATTTCTGCCTAACATACAAAGCTATGTAAAACCCAGAGCTGTTGGACATGCTACACTTAAAGAAATCCCAATTTCTCTGAGTTACACACTCTATGGACCTAAACCTTGTCACCACAATAAACAGAACATGCTGGAGGGATAGATTCCTGTCCCAGAGACTTCCCATACTCAGGAACAAACTACCTATCTATATCAAACAAAGCTCCTCATTAGCACTCTTCAGAAAAAATCTTGATGATTGGATGGGAAATAGGAAATGCACCCTGGGGATCACTTCTGTGGCTCTGCTCGACAGGCGCACAGGAAAATAATTTTCTTGGGTGGCGAAAACCAGGTTACCTTTTTGGCTAGGCTTATATAGGCCCTAGGGCCAATAGCCTAGTACCTACCTATGAACCTATTAACCTATGAACAATTGTGTGTACACCCTTTTAACCAGATTAAACAAAATATCAAGTGCAGTTGATAACATCCACAGTTTAATCCCCCATCACTATGCATGCCAACGATACCCACTTTTTCTGTCCTGTGGTATAAATAATGGCACTAAACACAGACATTCAATGTTATCTTGCAGTTTTAATTTAACACAAAATGGCAGTGTATTAAGAACATAGCCACTGCCATAGCTTCTCCCAATACTATCTCAAAGCATTATGTGTATTGAACAGCCTTAATTATAAAATTAAGTATAACAGTTCTTGTACCTTTAATATGTATGTGTGTGTGTGTGTGTGTGTCTGTGTGTGTGTGTGTGTGTGTACAGACACACACACACACACACACACACACACACACACACACACACACACACACACACACACGTGCATTTAAAGCTGTACACAGTTATCATACACCCTCTCCCAAGGTAGCAATAGAGTGCTCATTTCCAAATTAGAGGATGAGCTTCCACAGTGTCTCTCTGTTTCCTTGGCTACAAATGATTTCACACTACAACCCCTGCAGAATCACAAAGCTAGGCTTTCTATTCCAGACTTGAGGACAACAGGCACATTGTATCAGGACCAAAATGAGTCCTGGTCCACCTTACAACAAGGTACTTCTAATCTTTAAACTGTTCTTCCAAGACTTTATTATCCTCTTCTTGCCATATAAGGAGATCAGACTATCAAAACATTCTCTGTTACATGACATGGAAATGATCTTCCATTCAACTGAAGAAACTTTACCAGTCCCAAAACATTGCATACCCAGCTAAACAGTGCCTCATTCTCATACAACTGTCCATGATCACACTGTTCATACATTATTCAAATCTCATTTTGAGCTTCTAAAACTTAAGATTAACTGTTCCTTGGAAAATACTGTGCATACTGTATGGTATACATTGTGTATGTAAATGGTATATATAGTGTACATAGGTGTATACAAGGCTAACGGCCAGTGGGGCTGTTATAAGCCTAGCCATGGAACCCAAATGCGATCCACAAATTCGATTTATATAGGGGTGATTTATGATTGCTTCTGTCCATCAGAGGCATTTGTTATTTATTTATTTCTTATTGGGTTTTACACTGATCAGTACTGACCAGTTTCAAGCTCAGCCTGGGATATAGGCACCAGACCAGAGGTGAAATTCTGATTACCCATCCATTGGTCCAAGTTGTGCTTAAATAGACTTAGAGAAGAACTCTGCTTCAACATGGATGAAAAGCCTGTTCCAGAGAATGGGAATTCTCTGAGAAACCTATCTGTCTTTCCAACATGTCCTATTTATGATGCAAGCAAAATGTAGGACTTTTTATCTAGAAGTTCTAATGTGATTTGTTTTGTTGATGTGCAAAAGGGTCCAGGGATGCCTTGTATGTCAGGCAAAAATCGCCTCTCAGAAGTCTGTATGATGCAGAGTACAGAGACGGGGCTTTGAGGCGATCAGCATAGGGTGTTATGATTATTTCCTGTATTCTTTTTGTAAAGAACCTTTGTGGATATTCCATTTGCTGCATGTGTCTGGTTAGGTGCATGCTGAAGGGGGCATTATACTCTATGATGGATCTGATGAGGGATGACTACAGTGGTACAGTGACCTCAATGGACCTAGATTCCATGCCCTTACTTATAAGTTGAGCAACACAGAATGATTTTCTTACTACTTGGGCACATATTGGTAGAAGGCTAGGTCGCTATCTACATGAGTTCCTAGATCCCTGACTAGTGAATCAACTTTTAGGGGTGTTTTATTGATGATGTAGTTACCCAGGGTGGTTGACTTCCCAAAAGGTACTATAATGCATTTCTTGGTACTGAGTTTTAAGCCATGGCTTTGGCACTAAGTGTTTGTCTGTGTTAGACCTTCCTGAAGGGTGTTCACATCTTGGGGGGATTCAATGAATGCACCCAGTTTGCAATCATCTGTGAACTTGGTCAGCCAGTGGAATGTGACATTGGCTTTGACCTCCAAGAAGTAGATGCCAGGGAGGAGTGGGCCCAGCACAGAATCCTGAGGGACTTCACTGGTCACCAGACTCTTTGTTGAAGTGGTCTCACTGATCTTAACCTCTTAGGTCATACACATCAGCCAGCAAGCTATTCAGCTTGTTGTGAAGGGGGTTTATGCCTAGTTCAGTAAGTTTGTTGACAATGCCTGAGTAGGGTGTTGACCACATGCCAGATCCAAGTAGGCAGTGTGCACTACTTTCCCCTTATCCACTACCTTAGGGACCTTTTAAGAGAAATCCACCAGGTTTTGTAAACATGACCTTTCTTTGTCAAAATCAAACAGGAATGTATTCAGTGTCAGGAGATCTCTTATGTCCTTTTTGATAATTTCCATGATAATTCTTTCCATGTCTTTGCAAATAAGACTAGTCAGACTAATAGGTCTGTAGTTTCCAGGATCTGTTTAAGGTCCTTTCTTATGAATGTGGTGATGACATTTGCAGTCCTCCATTCTCATGGCACAAAGCGTATTTTAAGACTATAATTAAATAGTGACTCCAGGAATCCTAATAAGTCATATTTCAGACTATTCAGCGAGCATCCTGGGATGTGATTGGGGACCACTGAGGCTGTGATCTTGACCTTAGTGAACACAGCCAGTACATGCTCCCTAGTTACAGTTGGAGGTGTTATGTTTGAGGGTATTTGTTGGGGACAGTTGGGGGTGAAACAGGCAGTAAAATTGGAAACTTGTTCACTATATCACCAGACATGGTGAATATAATACCATTATCTACTAGTTCACCATGTTGCTGTGTTCTACTGTTGAGGTTTCTAATATAGCTAAAGAAGGTCTTATGGGTATCTTTCACCAGGGAGAATATCTAATTAGACCTCTTAGTCTTGATAAGAGAGTTTTTAATTTTATGGGGAGTACCCTTCTTGATTTTTGCTATATACTTTTTCCTTTTGTTGTATATCCTCTTTAATGTGGGATACCATCAAGGCTGTTTGTTTCTGGGGCTAGTTCTGGGCTTACTTCTGGTAAATACAGCATCCTCTATGCAACCACTGACATGGTTGAACAGACGCTATGAGACAGATTGAGCATAGGCTGCTATGTTCTTGGGGTTTGGAAGGGCATTGAATTTTGACAGACCATCACTTAATAAAAGGTAGTTTGCCTTGGAATAGTTCCTAACTGTTACTGATTTTACTGGGGGTTACTGAGCTGATTTTGATTTCAAATGAAATAGCTTTATGATCAGATCTTACCAGGAGGACAAGACATTGGTGGGGTGCAGAATTCTCCCATTTTTATGAGTATAAGGACCAGTATGTTGGAGCCTCTAGTAGTTGTATTCACTATTTGGTCAAGGTCCAGGAATCTCTGTGCCTATAGATTTGATTATGTGTAGGATTCCCAGTAGTTAAAGTCTCCCATTAGTAAGTAGAGTGTTAGTTTGGACGGTATTTGTCTCCAGTAGGTCCAAGTATGTATTTTGGGCTTCCTGGGACATTAACGGTGACCTATAGCTGGCTAAGATATGGTATGGGATTTTGTCTATGGTGATCTGCACATGGAGGAACTAAAGGATGGACCATTCTAAAAGGAAAATTTGCTTTCTAGGTGCTGCTGCTGAATGGGGAGCACCTCTGGGAAAATGCTCCAAATTTATAGCAGCATCTAAAACTAACTGATGAGCCCTCTGGCCATTAAAATGACAATATTAAGAGCCCTTTTGTGTATTTCCAAACTCAGATAAATTAGGCACACACCTCTTGCCATAAGAAGAATAAACCCAGTCATCTTAATGTAAAAACACAATAAAAGAGACCCACAAGTACAATGCTACCACAAACAAGTAAACAACTGCTGGAAATCCTTTGCTGAAGGTGATTTCAATTGCTTATGTAGGAAGCACCACAGACCAGTTCAACATCCATGTTTTGAAGTTAACTCTAGCATCTGACTCATGTTTTTACAAGGTTTCTTCTCCCAACTGTCTACTAATTATCAGACGAGACCATTATAACTAGTTTGGCTAATAACCAGTCACAAAAGGCGAACATTCTGACAGCCATTAGGGTTACTGTTCATCCTATATCCTATTATTATACATCAGCCTGACATCTTAAGAACCCCCACAATGTTTCCTGATGACTTGTGTGCACATATGAGCCTGAGGCAAACCATCTGATTTGTTACAAGCTACCATAAATAACTGCCTTTATAAAATATCACTCATATAAAAGTGTGAGCTGTTCATATTCATCTGGATGTCAAGAAGCCACATTGTCTCCCACCCTCCATAGTTGACACCACCAGCTTATAGGATAGAACCAATCCCAGGTCATCTGGGCTGCAGCTGGGGAATCACTGAAATGTTTAACTGACTAGAATTTGATTAGCCTGGATATCTGTTGTAATTCCAAGGGGCACATCGGTGGTCCTCAGAGCAGTGAGCCTGTAATTTTTACAAAGAGGTAATATATACCAAGTCCATGGTTGGAGTAATGAAGATTATTCTCCCTTCTCTGAGAAGCAGCTGCTTCAGATGTCAGTGTATATAATATATCAGTTAACAGGGGTGTGGGATACACTGCAAAAATGGTTTAATGATGTAGGAGCAAATTCTGAAAATTTAGGGAATGGGATCTCAGTTTTCAGAGTTTCAGGACTTGTAAATGTATTATGGCATTGTTTAGCTAATGCAGTTTTTTATTAAGTTTATTCTTGTTTATGTAATTCATGATTATATTTCAGTACTACTACCTTTGCATGCTTTTCTTGTATCATTCTTTCCCTAGGTCATGTCTGAAAATGCTTCAGCCACAGGTTAGCACCTTTACCTGTTCATCAAACGCTTAAAATAATAAAAGTTGGCAAAGTCAGTGATTTCTGGCTTAATAGTTTACAGACAGGAACACTGCTTTCTTTTGCAATTTCCTTTTTACATTCATTATTCAAAGTATATACTGTTCACTTAGCTACAGGCAAGGATGAATTTATTTGTCTGAAAAGATACCAACCTAATGTTTTTAAAATTTATTTATTTATATATTTATGTTTTGCCTTTGCAAGTTGCAAGGTCTGATAACTATTGAAAAAAAACTTATCTGCTGTGCTATCATATTCTTTCACACTGCATAGTATACTATATATCTGTCAGTTCACCTTATATTTTCATTAATTAATATACCCTTTAGGTAGGATAGAAAGATTACCGAATTCAGGACAATATATTTTAAGATTAGGTAAACTGCAGAGTAACTGTGATTAGCATCTGCAATTTCAAAATAGTACTGGACAACTTACTGATAATGTGCTTTACATATATAATCTTTGCATTCAATTTTATTTGATGTAACACTGTGTAATGGCCAAGAGAAGGCTTTTATAATCTAAGAAGATAGATCATGGAGTATCATACATCTATTTTAGTTAGAATTTTTACTGCTGCTGTAAGGACAAAATTTGTATCTTTGTACATGACACCAGCATCGGACAGATATAGAAGAGACAAGACACAAATAAAAATGTGGAAAATGACTTCTTCATCTGAAAAGATTTTTGGGTGGAGAAAACTAATGGGGCTTGGGGTGCATATTACAGCAAAATGTTAGGGGTTATCTGCAAAGATTAAAAAAAAAACAACTTTGTAATTCTGCATAGTGCATGTAAGAGGTACAGAAATAGTGAGGCTCGCTGTCATTAGATTCACATTTAGGAGTATGCAGGCCCCTCCAATAACTACTTCACTTCCGGCATTGTAGCCTATGAAATAAATGTCATCCTGCTGAAAATGCACAGTGTAGTACAGGATACAGTGGCAAGGATATTATGGGAAAGAAAGTAGGAAAGTCTGTAGCACAGTGGAGGACATGGGGACAATATGGAGCAAACAGGAAAATATAGAAAGTTAACATGAAATTCATTTAGCATAAAAATCAGCAACTCAGGTTACAGCAGAAATATGTACTGCAGATGACAGCAACCTTTTTTTCACTTAATGAGTAGTTTCAAGGTGGAATGGTTGCGTGGAAGATTCAATTATTGCAAAACATGGTAGGTGACTATAAAACAAGGTGAGCTATCCTAAAAGGATAAACATGGACTGGCTAGTGGAAGCCAATGGGTTGATGGAGTAGTAACGATTAACAAAAAGCAGCACTACTGAGCAAACTCTGATGACAGCACTGGTCTGTATCTGTTGGCAGTTTCCTTTGGTGTTGGTCATTACTACTGCTCTGACTGTATTACTTATCTTGTTTGCTTCCTGCTTTACAGACCACTGTCTGAATAAGGCAGATAAGCTTTCAGTTTCAGAGCTTTTTTATTCTTCCTCCTTCTCTAGTTCTGGCCATGTAGTCTTTTGTAGAGTTTATTCCTGCGTCTGGTATGACAGCGATTGATCTGTGAGCCTTTCACGGGCTAATCACCTTTTATTTACACATCTTTGATATGGAGTCAAATATCTGTAACACATAGTCCTAACATATAGTCTTCAGTGAATAACAATCACAGACTTAATCTGGTACTAATGTACAAAAAGTCACTAAGAAACTAAAACAGTTATTTAATAACAGTAATACAGCAGCAAAACCAAGACATAGCAAAAGTGTTCAAGGAGAACATGGCACAAAAGACCTTTAATTAGAAAGTATCTTATTCTCTGTTTCTGGTTTTCTTTGGCAGAGAAAGAAAGCAGGTCATTCATGTTTTTGTAAACATTTACCTAGCAATTACAGTCTGGAGTTTCATTCATAATTATCCTGGTTTACTTTAAATACTTAAGAACTTTGTTAGCCTCTATTGTGCAAGTCATGTTCAACAGAATGAGTCAATGTTTGTAAGCTACTACTGACAGTTATGCAAAATACATTATCCACACAACCCAGCCATAAACACATGGTAATTGAAGAATATTCACTTAATTATTACATCAGTTTTCAACATTGCAGATATCTGTATTACAAATGAGAAAATGGAGAAAGAAAAATAAAAAAAATAATAAACGAAGGCAGATATACAGAACAAAAAATGGCAAAACTTTCAAGTAAACATTCCATCCATTCCTTGTAAAACTAGAAATTCATACAGAAAAATGGCTAAAAATATATTTTTACATTACTAACCAGGATGCAGTCATGCAAAATGTTGTCATGCTTGGGTACAGTACAAAATGTCACCCTAAAAAGCAAATTAGAAGTCAAACGAAAGGCTATAAAGGAAATAAAAGCAAGCCAGAAACATTTCCAACCACGGAAAGTTCTCTGAAATACATATTCACAGTGTCCAGGTACTTTTTCGGTAAGAAATCTATTTTATTTAAATTTGTTGACCACGATAGACACTGAACCATTTGGATCCATTTCAGTTCTTTTGCTATGCAGTACAAAACATTGATTGAGTAAAACTGTGCAGAAGTAACAATCCACACTATTGATAGAAAAATGTAATAGTGAAACAGAATAGACAGCAATATCTAACAAATAGTAAACCACGACTGACATCTAGAACAGTAATTCTTACATGCATTTGTTGAAGTAGCATCACTGCAAGGCAGAAAGGAGTAAAGACTGAATGGGAGGGAAGGGTGGTCTGTGATTTTTGTGTCAGAGTAGTAATAGACAGGGAGAGGAAGGGGCGTAGGAAATGAAGATGATGAGGACAGTCTGGTGATCTCAGGTTAGATGAAACCAGAATAACATCGACAACTAAGATTAATGAGAGTGGTTGTAAACCTGCAGGGGTTTTGTTAGAGCTAAAATGAAATTTCATAGTAAGCATTGAAGAGGTGTACTCGTATACAATACATAAAATACCATCATTAATGAACAGCAGTATGTCGTGAAAGCCATATTAAATGTACAGTATGCAATGCCCAGGGTTATCAGCATGCCACAGATGGTTTGTGATTCACAAGTGTTCTGATGTACAATACATAAAATAACATTATTAGTGAATAGTAGTATGTCAGGAACGCCATGTTAAATATACGGTATGCAGCATCAAGGGTTATCGGCATGCCACAGATGGTTTCCGATTCATAAGTTTGCAGGTGTACTTTTATACAATACATAAAATATAATTTATTTATTTCTCATTTGTTTACCAGGAAAGTCCGACTTGGAACCAGCCAATTTTCACCGGAGGTCCAGGGAGAAACACTCCAGATGCATGTCTTTGTAACATGGGAAGGAAACCTGAGGACCCAGAGGAAACCCACACTAACGCAGGGAGGACATGCAGACTTCACACAAAAGGCACCCCAGTTGAGAATCGAACTGGAGAACCTCTTGTTGTAAGGTAACAATGCAAACCACTGCACCGTCCATAATTAGAGAATAGCGGTATCTCATGAAAGCCATGTTAAATGTATGATATGCAATGTTCAGGATTATCAGCATACCACATATGGTTTGTGATTCATAAGTCTACAGTGTACTCACATAAAATACCATCATTAGTGAATAGTGCAATGTCATGAAAACCATGTTAAATGCACAGTATGCAACATCAAAGGTTATCAGCATGCCACAGATGGTTTGCGATTCACATGTCTGCGGATGTACTCTTATACAATACTTAAAATATCACCATTAGAGAATAGTGGTATGTCATGAAAGCCATGTTAAATTACAGTATTCAACTTCCATGGTTATCAGGATACCACATATGGTTTATAATTTACACATCTACAGGCTGATTACCTCATCTAAGATACAGAACAACTGCAAATCATTTACTTATGGAAAGCAAAAGTATATCAAAATACTTCTTGGACCTGTACTTTTGAATTCATTGCATATAATTAACTGCCTTTGGACTAAGGCATGGCTGAAAAGGGTTACTGGATCAGTTGATTTAATAATTTAACAAGTAATCAAATATTAATTATGTTACAGTGTAAAGACATTAAGACTTCTAACCAAAAGGAAAAGGGGTTGTCAAACAGCTATGTCATAGAAGATTTCTTTTCATTAATGGTAAAAATGATAATAACTGTTTTAATTAAAAAAGTGAAGTTTGCCTTGAAATCACATCATTTAGTAGGGCCCCCTGCTATATAAATCAAGCTTGGGTATTTTAAAGAGAATGACAGTTTAATTATCAAATATGTGCTATAGGGTTTTGTGAATAAAACTAGCTGAAGTCATTCAGGAAGGGTAGCAGAGGCTCCTCAGTAAAGACAAGGAGACAAGGTCTGTGATAGTTATATTTGTTAAAAGGCATCATTGCCAGAAGGAGGGAGGGAGAGAGAAGTTAGAAACCCCTGTAGCACCGAGATCCTCAGTTTAAAAGTAGAAAACTAATTCACACTTCACTCAGGTAAATCTGTAAACATTTAAGAACATCTGTCAAAAAATGTCCAGAATGACAATAATCTTCTTTAGGACATATGTGATTTCAGATTTGAATCTGACAAGTCTGTCCCATCCATGAAATCCTTATCTGAGAAGTAACTAATACTCTGCAAAGTCAGGAAATAGATGTGGAATGCTGCTCTTTGCTAGTCTTTCTGAGATGGACCTTTCTGCAGTAATCGGGAGAGAAGGAAGGAAGGAGATATGGTTCACTGTTTAAGACCAGAGCCAGTAAGTACTAGAATTCCAGAGCTGTAAGACCAAGAATGGCTCAACAACACAGTGACAGAACCTACAATATTTTGGTTTTACATACTAAATTGACAGTAAATATAACTTTAAAGGGACTTTCCTCTGAACTATGTCTACCTAGGCACAGTGTCAGTTTAAGACCTTTATATTTTACCAATAAATCTGAGTACTTCTGAACTAGTTTGGCACTTTTAGAGTTCTATAGAAGTTCTCCAAGTTTTATTTATTATTTCAAGAAATATTTATGCTTTTTATATAGATAACACTAAGTTGTTCTGTAATCCTGTGGGAACAGAGTTTGATAATTAAAGATGTCAGACTTTTATAGGTCTGCAATTATGTATCTGTACAGTAAAGCTCTTCTTCAGAACTTCTGGATTGTGTCCATGTTTTAAAGACTGATTTAACAAGGCTGGAAGAGATGATACTAGAGTGTTTTTAATATTAATAAATAGTATCCTGTCAATGCTGTCCAGTAATAGAAATGTCTCTGGTTTTACTTTAGATAATGCACCAAATACCAAAAGAGGATGAAATATCACACATAGCAAAAAAAAAAAGCAACAATAGATAATAAATGTAAACTTTCCTGACTACCAATAAAAATCTACAAACTCAGAATTAAATATATGGACCTTAATAAATGATTAAATACATAGTGTACCCTAACACTTGAGGTGTGATCATCTTAACATCAAGGAGTGAAATGTATATAGCCTCCTTTGTTTGCATTACTCTGACTAAGACTCTTCTGGAAAGTTCTGTCTCAATGCTTTTGTCAAACAGGCTTCATATTGCATTTCAAATTCTACCATTCTTTAGACCCTTAGAGAGAAAAAATATGGGAGGTTGACATAATGATTAAAGTGTTTTACTGTCAAAGACTTGAAACTCATTTGATCGACGTTGAAAAGGTTAATGTTTAAAATAGTGACAGCCATATAATCAACAGTACGATATCCAAAAGTGGAAATATCAAAATACAGGTGCTGTCGGCTTGAAGAGCATCATAGAGACAAAGTCATCCTTTTTACTGACGTCAATATAAATGTGCTGTTGTCAGAGGTGTATGCAACATAAAACTCATATTTGGCATTAGAACTGCAAGAATAGCTGTGTGAAACATCTATTGTACATACAGGTGAGTAATACTTGGACATTATATGTTATAGTAGTTAAAGCTGTATAAATAAGCAGGCTTCCTTTTACGTGTGTTTCATGTAGTTTAAGTTTAAAACAGTGAATATGTCAGAAAGCCATAATAAAATCCCTGGTAAAGTGGGATCCACTTATATCACCACATGTTGGTGTGATTACATAATTCTGCAGTTGTTTCACATTTGTCTCTACCAATCAAGCACGGTGTTTGGACTGCAACTGACTTCAGTGTGTTGGGTGTAATGTAATATTTTGAGCTTCTACTGGTGTATTGCTTTATTTAAATGGAAAGTAACACAGAAATGGGAATTGCATAAGGTGTTATTATCACTCTCACAATGGTTTTCTTGGTACAACTAAGTTTACATGGTTGGAAAGGACATTGCACAGTTTGTGGATACTCAGCAAGTTTAAAAACTGGCACATGTCGATATTTTCATTGACAACAGGATGTCGGCCTTATTTGTCGATGTTTTCACCTAATTAATATTCATGATGTCAATTAAATGCGTCAGTATTATCGTCGTTCGAGGTTTCTAACCTCAACATTTTGATAGTGAACTGATTAAAGTGTTTACCTTACAGACACAAGGTGCAGAGTTTGATTCTCACTTGGGTTAATTGGCTAGGATTAAAATGCCCTACAAGGGTAGTCAGGCTAGTACTAATCTATGAATCTATGAGCCTATCAGATCATATTTTTTCATTAATGATATAGATGGAAATGTCTTCATGTCTCTTCAAAAACAGAGCTGCTTCAAGTTTATATATATAGAGAGAGGCAGAAAAGGTAAATGAGTCCTGTTTTAATTGTTTCAGAAACTAAGTAAGAGTAATTTATATTGTGTTTATATTACCCGATCGAACGTTTAGGTTAACAAATACTTAAACATCGACTTGGTAATATAAAAAAAATTAAAACAGTGAATCGCCGATTTATCGTAGGGAATGAATTCCCTCTGCCGCAAAAAAAAAAATCTAAACCAAAATGCCATGCCCCCCACACTCCCCATAGCTAAATATACCAACTCCAAGATCGCTCTACAGTGGAGAAAGGGGCAAAATCCGCATAACGGCAAAGGGATTTCGTTCCTGCGTTAAATCGGCCGTTAGCATTTTTTTGCTATTACCAGATCAACATTTAGGTATTCGCTAATCTAAAAGTTCGATCAGGTAATAGGAACCCTTTATATCTGGTCAATGAGATTGTCACTTCTGTCAAACAATGTCTTCCAGTAGTCCCTTGCTTCTCATACAGTGAGGACAGCTTCTCTGAAGAGGTTTGGTCCTGTTTCAGAGGAAACCCAATGAAGCCTAAAATTGTTTGCTATTCAGTAAACACTAACTGGGGCTATGGCAAATTCAAAATGATAACATTAGTAAGTGTATATATGCATTTGTTGCATAAGAATAGCATACAATACAAATTTGGATTATTTCAAGTGGAAATGTGTACATTATGATGGAAAGAGAGGTGTGGTCCCCTTCTGTGTAGAGCTACATACATCTCATTTCTTGTGGGGAAGGTGCAAACTACTTTTCTGATATCTAGGTGAGGCATAAGGACCATCTGGTGAATTAAGAGAGGCCCAGTGCATCAAAAGTCTAAGAACATGTGGAGGAAACTGAAAGGGTGAACTGAGGCTGTTTTTACCCTTTGGAGATAAATGTTACTTATTATTCACAAGAAGGTCAACCTCAACTTTCATATCTTACCATTATGTCTTTTTAGAACTATCAGGTCGGGAACTAGAAAACATAAGGATTTTATGTTAGTATCATCTGATTAAATGAGTAGGTGGCACAGTTATGTTAACCACTGTATGCAACTCTATCTAGATACATTTACCTGGGCTAACATTTGTCATTTTAAAGTAAATCAGGAAATATTATAGAGCTTCTTAGTACCAACATGAAAGAAAACTCACTTGATTTTTTTCCTTTGTACTTTGAAAGAGAGGATCAGATAAAGAACACTCATCAGAAAACAAAGCATGTTTACCCAAAATGTTTCTTGTTTTAAATTAATCAGGAAAGTCCATTAGACACAAGTGTCCCTTTTCAGGGGTGACCCATGAGCACTGTCTGGTTAATTGACTTGCTCGGAGTCAAACAGTAAGCAAATGGAAGCTGAGATAATATAATGCTGTACCCTTGGCTACAGGAAGCAGCTCATTAGCATCTACTTATTCAGTGTATGTTTTTAAATACAAGTTGAAATGATAAGAGCAATCACAATGCTGATGCTTTTGCTGAATTGTTTTTGTAAAATTTCTAAATTAGAACACTAAAAACATGTATTGCTGGGTGGAGGGGGCAGTTAGCAGCACTGTTTTTAGCTTTGCTTCATTCCAACATCTCTGACAGGATTTTTACTAAAAACTCAAATGGAACATTTCAAAACTTGATAGATTTATAGTAGAACATCTGCTGAAAGATTTACTACAAAAGAATAAAAATAACAAGTTTGAAATTCTTTCAATTACTTTTTTCCTGTAAAAAAACCTAGAAAGAACTAATTGTCTCAGAATGAGCCACTCTAAGCCCAGTGTACAGGACAGTACAATGAAAAAAGACACATAGGCTATACTAAGCAACCTCACTGAGTTATCAGTAAAAATAAATAAATTAGAAAACAAAATGGACAATTTCAAAGAGGAATGTAAAAAAAAAAAAAACAAGATGAAGTGCTGCGTGAAGCTCTTAAACAACAATAATCACAAATATCGAGTACAAAAAGGGCAATGACTGGTGCAGCGGTTAGCATTGCCACCTCACAGCAAGAGGTTCTCTGGTTCAATCCTCGGCTGGGGTGCCTTCTGTGCGGAGTCTGCATGTCCTCCCTGTGGTCGCGTGGGTTTCCTCTGGGTGCTCCGGTTTCCTCCCACATCCCAAAGACATGGATTGGACACTCTAAATTGGCCCAAGTGTGAGTGTGTGTGGGTGTGTGCCTTCTGTGGAAGGTTGGGCAACTCGACACTGTAAAACTCCACTGCCAATCATGAGCGGACAGGTGATCCGCTGTGGCGACCTCTAACCGAGAAAAGCCGAAAGAAGAAGAAGAAGATTACTTGAAAATGAGAATAACACTGAATTTCTTCTGTAACAAAACAACTTATTCTGGGATAAAATAGAAGACTTAGAAAACAGATCTAGAAGGCATAACATCAGGATATACGGGATTCCTGAGAAAGAAGAGAGAGACATCACAAGTCAGTTCCTTAATACTTGGCTGCCTAAAACTTTGAACCTGCCTGAAGCTTTTCCTTTGGCATTGAAGGGCTCATAGATCACTTTCTAACTCATCTTAAAAAAAAAACACCTTCACCAAGGTGAGTGATCATTTTCTCAAGTCAAGATAAGGATTTAGACTTAAAAGCTACATAGACTAATTATCAATTTAAAATTAAAGGAAATACTTTAAGATTTGACAATGACTATTCTACATTACTGATGTCCAAGAGTGGTAGGTTGGTATAGTGGTTAAGATGTTCACCTAATAGGCACAAGGTGCAGGGTTTGATTCTCACATGTGGTAATGGGCTGGGCTTGGAATGACCCACAAGGACAGTTAGCCTGGTACTAATTTATGAACTTATGATTCTATGTCGAACTTTACACATAGCAAATAAAATAGAAAAAAATATAAAATCATTAGACCTATAAATTAATAAATATGAAAATAACAACTGACTTCCTCCCTATAGTACACCAGGAATATAATATGAGGTACAGGGACAGATGACTGTAGAGCTATCCAATTTGGTCAATTTATAATAAAGATTCTGAACACCTGTTTAACTGTTCTTATTCATAATAACTCACTGTTTTTTAAGATGATGCACACTGAAAATGAGACACATTAATATAAATCAGAAGCACGAGCTAAGCATTGTTAGTCTAATGGAGAGTATGAGGGGTAGTTTGTTCATCTTTTTCAGCAAACTAGGAATACATTACTCCATGGTAGAATTATTTAGGAATACATTACTCCATGGTAGAATGATTTAGAGCTATATCATTAGGTATTTTTTTATTTGTTTCAAAACTTTTGTCTATAGCTAAAGATTTCATATTGTGATATATAAAGTATATAAGTTCTATACATAAATGCAATTTCATCATACCCATTTTTTTCTTTCTTATATAAATGTCTGATTTTAAATGCATATTTATTAAGATTAATGGATTGAACAATCCAGTAAAGAGGAGGAGTCTGTTCAAATTGTATTTAAGATATTTGAAATGACATTTTCATCTTTTGGAATGGAGTGGTAGGTGCTATAAACAAATTTTTAGATTACATTAATATCTTTACTTTCATTTTTAAATTTACCTGTTATTGTCCATTGGAACAAATTAATTATCTGGATGCCACCATTTTTAAAATTATAGAAGGTTTTGACTCTGCCATTTATAGAGAACCCACCTTTTTGAACATGTATTTGCAATATACTAGTTGCCACCCCTTTCACTACCAGAAAAATATTATAAAAGGGTAGTTTGTAAGAATTGCCAGAATGACATCTAACAAAGATAGACTTCTTAGGGAATTAAATGTATTAAAAGAAATGGTGGTAGAGAGAGGGTATCCTAGGAAAATGGTGAAGACCATCAGCAATGACGTTTTCAATGGATGGGGATAAAAATATAAACCACTCCTGGTGGTGGGTCTGGCTAACAGTCCAGGGTACAACATTTATAAGACCCGCCAGATATTTGAAAGAGCTTTAGTCCTACTGTACAGTAGAGGTATGGACAAGATTTCAGTTGTAGTCAACAGAATTTAGACTATGTTCAAGGTGAATGAACAGCTTTATAAATTATTTAGTGGCTTTCTATATTTCATATACAAAACAATGACCAATATGAAAAATTTATTGGAAAAGTTAAATGAAAATGAAAAAGATGGTAACAAAAAATTGGGTACTATCCAGAAATGGGTATATGAGTTCTTAAAGCTTCTCTTACCCCATACTTGGAAGTCCGGAGTAGTGGAGTATACTACATCATTCAAATACTCTAATCTCTTTCAAGTTTCTTCATTTTAGTACTTGAAAATGTGTACTTCCAGGAGTGCATTAAAGTTAAACATATACATAAGGGATTACACATTTGGCAGTTTCCTACTAATTTCGAAAATAACTCTCCATTGTACCAGGGCTTGTTAGCATGCTTTAATCAACACGGATGTGAGTGTCTTGAACTTTTAATTAGCTATAATACAAAACTTATTGACACACTATCCAGAAAATGCAATAATTTGAATGAACTAATAATGCACAATGTACAGTTTGACCAGTTGAAATATGAATATACACATATTTACATGAGCATTGACCAACAAATTGAACAATTAAGAAGAACGCACCACTAAAATGAAGAAACATGAGAGAGATAGATAAGAGCATTTGAATAGGAAATGAGTATTCCCCCAGAGGAACCAATGGCAATGAAAAGCTCCGAACTCAATACCTTATCAAGGACAACAGCCTTGGCCGCAACTTGGGGCCAGGAAATGAGTATTGGAGGAGCTTTGGATATGGTCTGTTTGGCCTATAATTTGGAAGGTGTGGACATTTGGATCAATGAGGGAAACACATGTATGGTGGCGACCAATAAGGATAATAACTTAAAGTATTCAACTTTTCATTGATTAATATCAATATGAAGATAGTGAACTTGTTAAGTTGTGGATTTTCATTTGTCCCTTCAGGAAAGCTAACTTAGTAGAGACACTGATAGATATTAAATTGCTTTTAAGAAAAATGAATTTCAGTTTGATTATTAACAATCTAGCTAATGCTTCCGATAGCATGCAGATTTCCAGAACATACAACCCCCCCCCCCATATCCCACTTTGGAATCATTTAAAAAGATTTGAGAATTGGACATTAGGGATATTTTATCAGGCACTGATTATACCAATGAGTACAATCTTATTAAGAAGGCAGGAGAGTAGTTTGATTATCTCAGAACATTTACTATAAGAATAATGAAACCGGATTGGGGGTGGGGGGTGGGCTGGTTGTAACGGATAATCATATCTATAAGGAGAAAATGTTGAGAATATTGCAAGAAGATACTTATATTTTTCTAAGCCAGAATGAAGTGAATATTGTCTATCATAAGATTAGAAATCAAATGAATGATGTGTTTATTGAAGGACATATTAGTATAGATGAATTTAGTTATTTGAATATAACCTGTCCAATTACACCTATGATTTTTGGGGTACTGAAAATCCATAAGAACATTAACAAGCCACCTTTTTCTCCAGTAGTGGATGTTTATGGTTCTATAACAGGATGTACTAAATTCATTGCTTATAAACATAAAGGGCTATTAAAAATGGAAAGCCATATCTGCAGGGATTCTTGGTTCTTTCTTGAGAAAATAAATGCTCTCTTGTTTGATGAAAAGGATATTCCTTTTTTCTACTGCATATAAGAATAAATGGCAACTATATTTGCACTATCTGAATGATATATTTCTCTTTTGGAAGGAAAGTGAGAATAGAATAAATGAATTTCTGGATTATATAAATAGTATCCTGCATTTCTTATAGTTTACGTATGAAATGGCTAACGAAAAAAATAGCTTATCTTGATGTCCTCTTGGAAAAAGATTATGAGAAATGAAGATACACTTCTTGTATATACAGAAATCCCACATATTCAAATAATTTCTTACACTGCCCTAGTGCTGATCCTATTAAGCAGAAATGAGCAGTGGTTGCCTGAATGAATACCACTGGTAGACATTTTTATGAAGAATGTAATACATAAATTAATATGTTTATTAGGGAAGATACCCAAAGAATATGGTTGCAAAATTAGAGACACCAATGTCATCATGCTAGTATGAGAGATGGGACATGTATTAGGTATTATGTTAGGCAAACATGTAATTTTTTACAGAAGATTCGTGGATGACCTGTTTTTCATCTGGGAAGGCACTACTAAGGAATTTCAGATTTTTATAATTATACTAATACAAGCACAAGATTTTGAAAGTTTGTGATGACTTGTTCAGATCATGAGGTTAGTTTTTTGGATGTGTTAGTGAAGGTAAAGGAAGATGGGGCAAAAGATACTATTACATATAGAAAACCCTGTTACAAGAACACTTACATGCATCGAAGTAGTATGCACCCACATTTTACCTTTAATAATGTGGTGAAGGAGCAAGCTATAAGAACATCACGAGTTAATGCTAGTGAGGAAAATGTTAAGAAAACACAGAGAGATCTAGATGAAAGGTTTGCAGCAAGGGGGTATGATAAAAAGGAAGTATCTGATAAGCTAGTTAAAGTAATACAAAGAAGAGGGAATGAAGGCCTTATTTCTCCTCAGATCCACCCACATGTGTAAATAAGGTAGATGAGCTTAGGTGCAGGGTACCAGTAACATATTCTAATGACTCTAAGGGTGTAGTTGACATTATTAAAAAACATTGGGGTGTCATGACCACAAGTACAGAATTGAAAGGTATAATAGGTGAATGCCCCAGCATAGTTTATAAGAAAAATAAATCTTAAGGTCAGCTGCTATGTTACCCCAAGTGTCTTATGGGGTATGATAGCAGGAAAGAATTACATGATTCTTATAAAAATAAAATTAATACTAGACCTTGTTATAACTGCAGTTTTATAGAGATCAAGTAGGTGAATTTGTTCACCCATGCCAAAACAAGGTATATACATTTTCAGTGAAGGCAATTTGTAACAGCAGTCATGTGGTTTACCTAGCAGTGTGTAAAACCTGCAGTAAATTTTATGTAGGTAAAATGGACAGAAGACTGAAAGAAAGGGTAAGATAACATCTGAATAATAAATACTATGGTTAGGAATGCATTAGGTAAACATGTAGCACACACTTCCCCAGAGCATGTATTTAGGTTTCATGTTATAGATATGGTACAGGAAAGTCTCAGGGGGGAGGTGATATTAAAAATGAAACAGAGTGCTTAGAAAGCAAATGGATCATTAGATTAAGAGCAGATACAGGGTGAGGGCTTAATAATAAAGTACCATTGAAACTAATGTTGAAAGCACATCCTCTTTTAAATAAGAAGGGAGTTTTAAAAAACTCCACTTTAACCCTCCACCTATTATACAATTCACTTTTTTTATATACGTTTACTATTAGTACTGTATACATTTAAAATGTTATCTCTTTAAGAGTTTTACTGGGATACCATGTGATTTTGTTCACTTTGTAATTTAATGGGTGTTGAATTAGACAGATTTTATGCATCTGATGAAGCAGTTGTAATACTGCTAAAGTGCTTAGTCCTTTGCCTGTGCCTCTTTCCTGAATAAACTTTTGCTGGTTTTATGATAGCCTGGTGTTGCTTCATCTTATTTCTGCTTATTGGATTTATTTTTTGGTTCAAGAAGCATTTATTCAGCACCACACTGGTATTATTGGACTTCTGCATTTTTTTCTTTGTACTGTTGTGCTGGATCCATGGCTGAAGGAGGTTTGACTATAATTGAACTGGATTACATACCTAGAGATGAGAAGATGTCTGACCTGTGCTCTAAAGAGAAGTTAAGAATGTTTTTGCAAAAGACTGTAAACCCCCTTAAAGGTATGTCCTTAGAACAAACAGTATGTGAAAATGATGTTAATGTCTTAGCACTTCACAGCAGTCTGTCTAAAGTAGAAAACTTAATGTATAAACTAAAAAGGATGCAAAATCAAAGGTTTCATTTAGAAATCTGTTTGGACCTTAAGATTGTACCCAGAGGATTACGGGTGCTGAAAATGCCAGCACATGGTTATACACAACCAGAACTGTTTAGTAAATGGCAGAAACTTAATTTGGACCTCAGTTACAACTATATGAGGTTATTAATAGACTTTGCAGTTAAAGATGAAAAAGACATTTGTAGTGAAATAGAAGGAGGAGTCCATGCATTATATGATAGCTTCTCACGGGACATGGTTGATAAAATGTTTCAAGGTGTATTTGATGCTTTGAACTTCTATGAGCAGAAACTGTTACGTGTGAAAGTGAAAAAAACTGATTAGAGACTCCAATGACTTTAAAAAGGGGCAGGTCTTTGCCTGGTCGAGAGCTGAATGTTCCAGGGAAGCATTAAGTAATCAAAAAGAACAAAAACAGGCCATATCTAATGTTGCTGCAGGAACAGGAGCTACTGAAGTGATTTCTGCGTGCAATGTTACTGCAGTAACAGGAGCTACTGAAGTGATTTCTGCAGGTGACGGAATCTCCAGTGATGTCACAAGTCACCAGGATGTACTCTCTAGCAGTACACAACTAGGAGCAAGAATTAAACTTTAACTGTTATGGCAGAGGTGCCTTCCTCTGCTAATGGACTTAGGGGTGAAGGAAAATCAAGTGAGAATTCAGAATTAAATTTTCCTCTGCCTATTATACAACAGATGGCAGAAAAGAAGTTGCGTTCTACAAGCAGGAGCAGATACAAATAGAAATTGCCTCAAGAGGTAACAGACTGTTCCAGCATAAAAAAAAAAGCTTTGAAAAATGACTTAATACATAATTTGTCAAGTAAAATTTTGTCAATAGATGAATGTAATGTTTTACAAAAGGGCTTAACATTTGTACCAAGTAATGGTGATGATATTACAGAAGTTATCACTAACTTGATAATGTTTTCACAAAATGTAATGTTGAAACTGAATTTTCATGACAATAATGATTCCTCTAGTAGTACATTTTCACAATTTAAAAGACCAAGCATGGATTCTGACTGGTACAAAGACAGGAAGAAAGAGATGTTAAACAATGTTAAGTTTTATAGAAAGGTTAGAATGTTTGACATATTAAAGATGGCTGATGCATTGAAAACTGAATTGAGGAATATGTTAAGAAATAAAATGTTGGATCAAGCATTATTTGACTATTTTTATATGGAACATCCTAAAACACCAGTTATACAGGGTCTCCAAAAAGTACACAAGAATCCTACTAGTCCACAGATGAGGCCCATAGTGGTGCACTGAAGCAATGTCTATTTTTGTAGAGAAAAATTTAAGACCATTTACTAACTGTAACACTCACATCTTGCAGGACTCTAGACAATTTTTATGTGATTGATATGATCTTACCAAGGCTGTTTTTAAAAAAGGTGAATGGTATTTGATTGCACTCAATGTACAGTCCTTATTCACTGTAATACCAAATACTGTAGGTACAGAGTGGATTAAAAAATTTTTACATGAACAGAACTGTTTCTTGACTGACAAGGTTGAAATGCTATGTGCTTTGGTTAAGATGATTTTATATAATAATGTCTTCCTTTTTGATAAGGATTACTACCTACAGACATATGGTGTAGCTATGGGCACATCATGTGCCAATAGCTACGCCAATCTCATCATGCTAGTATGGGAGATGGAACATGTATTAGGTAGTATGTTAGGCAAACATGTAATTTTCTACAGAAGATTCATGGATGACCTGTTTTTCATATGGGAAGGCACTACTAAAGAATTATCAGATTTTTATAATTATATTAATACAAGCACATGCTTTTTAAAGTTTGTGATGACTTGTTCAGATCGGGAGGTTAGTTTTTTGCATGTGTTAGTGAAGGTAAAGGAAGATGGGGCAATAGATACTATGACATATAGAAAACCCTGTTATAAGAACACATACTTGCATCAAAGTAATATGCACCCACATTTTACCTTTAATAATGTGGTGAAGGGGCAAGCTATAAGAACATCACAAGTTAATGCTAGTGAAGACAATTTTAAGAAAGAATTGAGAGATCTATAAAGAAGGTTTGTAGCAAGGGGGTAAGATAAAAAAGAAGTATCTGATAAAGTAATACAAAGAATAGGGACTGAAGGAAGGCCTTATTTTTCCTCAGATCCACCTGCATGTATGAATAAGGTAGATGAGCTTAGGTGCAGGGTACCAGTAACAAATTCTAATGACTCTAAAGGTGTAGCTGACATTATTAAAAAACATTGGGGTGTCATGACCACAAGTACAGAATTGAAAGCAATAATAGGTGAATGCCCCAGCATAGTTTATAAGAAAAGAAATCTTTAGGTCAGCTGCTATGTTACCCCAAGTGTCTTATGGGGTATGATAGCAGGAAACAACAACATGATTCTTATAAAAATAAAAATAATACTAGACCTTGTTATAACTGCAGTTTATGCAGTTATATAGATCAAATAGGTGAATTTTGTTCACCCAGATCAAAACAAGGTATATAAATTCTTAGTGGAGGTAACTTGTAACAGCAGTCATGTGGTTTACCTAGAAGCCTGTAAAACTTGCAGTAAATTTTATGTAGGTAAAATGGACAGAAGACTGAAAGAAATGGTAAGTGAACATCTGAATGATATAAGAAATACTATGATTAGGAATGCATTAGCTAAACATGTAGTAGACACTTCCCCAGAGCATGTATTTAGGTTTCAAGTTATAGATATGGTACAGGAACATCTCAGGGGAGGTGATATTAGAAATGAAACAGAGTGCTTAGAAAGAAAATGGATCATTAGATTAAGAGCAGATACAGGGTCAGGACTTAATGATAATGTACCACTGAAACGAATCTTGAAAGCATGTCCTCTTTTTAAATAAGAAGGGAGTTTTAACAACTCCCCTTTAACCCCCTCCACCTTTTATACTCATTCATGTGTTTTATACAAGTTTACTATTAGTATTGTATACATTTAAGATGTTATCTCTTTAAGAGTTTTACTAGGATGTCATGTGATTTTTTTTACGTTGTTATTTAATGGACATGGAATTAAATAGATTTTTATGCATCTGATGAAGCAGTTGTAATACTGCAAAAGTGCTTATGCCTTTGCCTGTCCCTGTTTCCTGAATAAACTGTTGCTGGATTTATGATAGCCTCGTGTTGCTTCATCTTACTTCTGCTTGTTGGATTTAATTTTTGGTTTGAGAAGCATTTATTCAGCACACACTGGTATTATTGGACTTCTGCATTTTTTTCTTTGTACTGTTGTGCTGAAGCCATGGCTGAAGGAGGTTTGACTACAATTGGATTATGTACCTAGAGGTGAGAAGATGTCTGACCTGTGCTCTAAAGAGAAGTTAAGAATGTTTTTGCAAAAGACTGTAAACCCCCTTAAAGATATGCCCTTTCAACGAACAGTATTTGAAAATGACGTTGATGTCTTAGCACTTCAAAGCAGCCTGTCTAAAGTAGAGAACTTAATGTATAAACTAAAAATGATACAAAATCAAAGGGTTCCATTTAGAAATCTGTTTGGACCTTAAGATTGTACCCAGAGGACTGTGAGTGCTGAAAATGCCAGCACATGGTTATACACAACCAGAACTATTGAGTCAATGGCAGAAAGTTAATTTGGACCTCAGTTACAACTATATGAAGTTATTAATAAACGTTGCAGTTAAAGAAGAAAAAGACTTGTGTTGTGAAATAGAAAGAGGAGTCCATGCATTATATGATAGCTTCTCAGGGGACATGGTTGATAGAATGTTTTAAGGTGTATTTGATGCTGTTATGTGTGAAAGTGAAAAAAAAAACTGATTGGAGACTCCAATGACTTTAAAAGGGGGCAGGTCTTTGCCTGGCCAAGTGCTGAAGGTTCCAGGGAAGCATTAAGTAATCAAAAATAAAAAAAAAAACAGGCCACATCTAATGTTGCTGCAGCAACAGGAGCTATTGAAGTGATTTCTGCATGTAATGTTACTTCAGTAACAGGAGCTACTGAAGTGATTTCTGCAGGTGACGGAATCTCCAGTGATGTCACAAGTCACCAGGATGTACTTTCTAGTAGTACACAACTAGGAGCAAGAAGTAAAACTTTAACTGTTATGGCAGAGGTGCCCCCCTCAGCTAATTGACTTAGGGGTGAAGGAAAATCAAGTGAGAATTCAGAACTAAATTTTCCTCTGCCTATTATACAACAGATGGCAGAAAAGAAATCGCGTTCTACAAGCAGGAGCAGACACAAACTGAAACTGCCTTGAGATAACAGTTAGCATAAAAAAGCTTTGGAAAATGACTTAATACATAATTTGTCAAGTAAAATTTTGTCAGTAGATGAATGTAATGTTTTAGAAAAGGGCTTCACATTCTTACCAAGTAAAGGTGATGATATTACAGAAGTTATCACTAACTTGAAAATGTTTACACAAAATGTAATGTTGAAACTGAATTTTCATGATTCTTCTAGTAGTGCATTTTCACAGTTTAGAAGACCAAGTATGTATATGGCTGTACTACACCCTCTTGTAGAAGCATTTGAAAAGTTATGTGTTAATGATGTTTATAAACACTGACACTGTAAAAGTAAGAAACGTAATTTTAGGAATATGTCTTTTAATGAGAGACAGGCTTTGTTGAAGTTAATGAGAGATGATAATATAGTAATTTGTCCTGCAGATAAGGGGGGGACCCATAGTGTTAATGGATTCTGACTGGTACAAAGATAGGATGAAAGAGATGTTAAACAATGTTAAGTTTTATAGAAAGGTTAGAATGTTTGATATATTAAAGATGGCTGACACTTTGAAAACTGAATTGAGGAATATGTTAAGAAATAAAATGTTGGATCAAGCGTTATTTGACTATTTTTATATGGAAAATCCTAAAATGCCATTTATACAGTGTCTCCCAAAAGTACAAAAGAATCCTACTAGTCCACAGATGAGGCCCATAGTGGCAGGACAAATGTATTGCACCGAAACGATGTCTATTTTTGTGGAGAAATATTTAAGACCATTTACTAACTGTAACACTCACATCTTGCAGGACTCTGGACAATTTTTATGTGATTTATATGATTATACCAAGGCTGTTTTTAAAAAAGGTGAATGGTATTTGGTTACACTCGATGTACAGTCCTTATTCACTGTAATACCAAATACTATAGGTATACAGTGAGTTAAAACATTTTTACATGAACAGAACTGTTTCTCGACTGACAAGGTTGAAATGCTTGCATTGAAGTAGTATGCACCCACATTTTACCTTTAATAATGTGTGAATGGGCAAGCTATAAGAACATCACACGTTAATGCTAGTGTGGAAAATTTTAAGAAAGAACTGAGGGATCTAGAAGAAAGGTTTGTAGCAAGGGGGTAAGATAAAAAGGAAGTATCTGATAAGCTAGTTGAAGTAATACAAAGAAGAAGGACTGAAGGAAGGCCTTTTTCCTCAGATCCACCTGCATGTGTGAATAAGGTAGATGAGCTTAGGTGCAGGGTACCAGTAACAAATTCTAATGACTCTAAAGGTGTAGTTGACATTATTAAAAAACATTGAGGTGTCATGACCACAAGTACAGAATTGAATTTTTTTCACCCAGACCAGAACAAGGTATATACATTTTCAGTGTAGGCAACTTGTAACAGCTGTCATATGGTTACCTAGCAGTGTGTAAAACCTGCAGTAAATTTTATGCAGGTAAAATGGACAGAAGACTGAAAGAAAGGGTAAGAAAACATCTGAATTATAAAGAAACACTATGGTTAGGAATGCATTAGCTAAACATGTGGCAGACACTTCCCCAGAGCATGTATTTAGGTTTCAAGTTATAGATATGGTACAGGAAAGTATCAGGGGAGATGATATTAGAAATGAAACAGAGTGCTTAGAAAGCAAATGGATCATTAGATTAAGAGCAGATACAGGGTCAGGACTTAATTATAAAGTACAATTGAAACCAATGCTGAAAGCACGTCTTCTTTTTAAATAAGAAGGGAGTTTTAACAAACTCCCCTTTAATCCCCCACCTTTTATACACATTCACTTTTTTCATACATGTTTACTATTAGTATTGTATACATTTAAAATGTTCTCTCTTTGAGAGTTTTACTAGGATGCCATGTGATTTTTTTCACTTTGTTATTTAATGGGCATTGAATTAGATAGATTTTTATACATCTGATGAAGCAGTTGTAATACTGCAAAAGTGCTTATGCCTTTGCCTGTGCCTGTTTCCAGAATAAACTGTTGCTGGTTTTATGATAGCCTGGTGTTGCTTCATCTTACTTCTGCTTGTTACATTAATGAATATGTATATTAGGGAAGCTAGCCAAAGAATATGGTTGCAGAATTAATTAGAGACGTAATATATAAGAGAAACATAGGTCATTTTGTACCCACCTTAAATAATGAAGTGATACATATAATAGGTACGATCAATAGTTTAGATGCTTTTAATGAAAAAGCAGGGGGATCTCTCACTATTCGTGCATTACAAACTTTAAAAGGTTTTTGAAGGTTGTGCATCAGGGCTGGTAACTTGGCACGTAAAAATTCACTACCAAACATTAGCGGACCGGAGTTCCGCTGTGGTGACCCCTAACTGGGATAAGCTGAAAGACACAACATCTCTAGAACTTGATTCTCCTTTTCCAGTTCTGTGTCCCCTAACTGGGATAAGCTGAAAGACACAACATCTCTAGAACCTGATTCTCCTTTTCCAGTTCTGTGTCCCCTAACTGGGATAAGCTGAAAGACACAACATCTCTAGAACTTGATTCTCCTTTTCCAGTTCTGTGTCCCCTAACTGGGATAAGCTGAAAGACACAACATCTCTAGAACTTGATTCTCCTTTTCCAATTCTGTGTTTCAATCCATGGCCTATCAGACTTTAAACCAACACTACAAGTCATTGTGCTATGCATTCCAACTAGGTTAACTTGCACAGCTGTTAGACAGGGGTCCAGGGAAGTAAATACTGTGGGAAGAAATAGCCAGGGCATTGTTATGGCTAGGTTTGTATAGGCCCTAGGGCTGATAGCTTAGTACCAACCTATGAACCTATGAACAACAGTTTACCCTGTAATAGCACTAATATATGCTAGCTTCAAAGAAGCACAGCAGTTGGTAAGGCTTTGAAAATTGTTGGACTGATGTACAGAAGTATAGCTACAAGATTCACAGAACATTTAACACAATTGTACATTTTCTATATCAGGCCAGTTGTAGAATTTAATTCCATATTTTGTTTTTACAAAACATAATTTTGCTCTGTTTAGAATGTGTGAAAATGAACTTATGAGGAGGATTCCTCAGTGCAGTGATATATGAAATTTAATACGTTTGACACTTAGTCCTTTATTCAATTATATTTCACTTTGTTAGGTGAAGATTATACTTGGTTTTCAAAGCTTTGCAAATTAAGAATAAATACTACTAAGAGGGCTAGAGTTTCTAACCATAACAGGCTTCTTCATGATAGCAATACCTCTTACATACTTGAAATGACTATAACAAACGAAAGAACTAGCTATATTATTTCACTGAGTAGCAAAGTTTTGGATTATACTTCATTTATCCATCAAGCATTGTGAATCCTTACTCTTATTAAAAAGGCCTTACATTTGTGGGTAAGCCCCTCTATTGTCTCCCAAAAGTATTTTTTATCTTAGAAGATGAAATACAAGATCCAACTTGAAAAATAACACCTTCTGCATTTTGCCATGTGCATAAACTTGTTTTGATTTTGGGCTTTAAATGCCATATTTCATTCAATTTTAAGACTCTCAAATGATCCTCCTTTTACTCTCCCTAAAATATTATTTTATTGAAAGCTATATGGTACCATAAACAATACATATCTGCATATGAAACCATAAACAATATATATCTGAAAAAGAGCAATATATACAAGTGCATTTTCCCTATTCATTTGTATTTTTGTCAAAGTATGTTATGAGTCATTGAATATTTTGCTTATGAGTCATTGAATATTTTGCTTGAGTCATGTTTTGCCAATCATACTTAGCTACTGTTTGGATGAGGGGATTTGTGAGTTTTTCCCTTTCCCTAGTGTTGTGTGATCTCACGGTTGGTATATGCAAGTATTAGGGGAGGGGGTAAATTGCTTGCCCAACTGCAAAACACCGTTTTCTTGTTTTTAAGCATTTTCAACAATTTGTTCAGTTGATTATATTTTTTGACTTTCTGTGATTTGTTATTTTTGCTTTGATTGTTGATTCACACATAAGTATGAATTGCATACAAGTGGTTGAATGCTCAGTTTGTCAAACAAGCTGAGTCCTGGCACAAGCAATCACATATTCAAGTGATTGTGAAATGCTGGCATTTGTTTGTGGAAAATCTTGGTACAGTGTGGATTTAGAATATGCCCTTTCTACTCTGTTGTATGATCTTGTAGTTGGCATAATTACATTGCCGAGTGTGTGGAGGGTATGGGTTTACCTCCATGTAGAAATTCTTGTTTTATTTTCATATTTACTGTTGATGATTTATACTTTATTTTGTAGTTTGAATGGATGTGTTTTGACCTTTTGTAGTTTGAGTGTATGCATTTCAGTCATGTGCAGTATACTCTATATTGTGTCAAGTGTGTATTTAAACTTTTACCTTTGATCTTAAGGTGAGTTCCCTGCATCTGCATCCTGAGTATTTATCACAAGTGCCAAATTCTGATGTTTTATATCATTCTGTCTGGCAGAAACCAACTATTCCTACATGATACTTTAAATTTATCAACCATCACCCGTTTTACATATTTGAGTTAGCCTGGATTATTGACTGATATTTATTCAAAATTTTCATTACATTACTAATATGTAGAACAAAAAACTGCACCATGATTGTCCTGTACAAAACAATACAAATTACCTAACTTAAATCCCAATGAGAGCTAAAACGTGGTCATAAATATAGCTGCTGTATAATTTAACCTTATATATATATATATATATATATATATATATATATATATGGGTCTACTTCTATTCGTTGACAGCCCATTTCACTGAAACCCATTTGGTCGACAGCTCATTTCATCGACAAACATTCTAGGGGGGGGGCTGCACCCCCCACACACCCCCAATGTGGGGGGCTGTGCCCCCACACCCCACACCCCCCCAACTATATATAACAACTCCACAGTTGCACAACAGTGGGGAGGGGGGCAAATCCCAGGTTTTTGCCCTGAATACTTTTGTCAATGAAATGAGCTGTCGACCAAATGGGTTTCAGTGAAATGGGCTGTCAACGAATGGAAGTAGACCCATATATATATATATATATATATATATATATATATATATATATATATATAGATAGATATAGATATATATAAACACACAAAGGAATCAGTATAAAAATAAACCTTTACTACATTTACATAACAGGGGGCAAATGTTGCTCCCCATAGCAGTGCTTTATAGACTTATAATAAGAAATGCAAAAGTTGGAACATAACATAACATTCTGTCCACCGATGTTTAGGCATAAATGCAGACAGAGCATGTAGCTCATATTCTATAGATGTTTAGATACTAGCTACAGCCTCCATAGTAAAATATTCAGATGCTCAACTCTCATTTTTAAGCTGCTGCAACAGATGGTAAAAACATTTTTAACTAAAAGTGGGTGAGCAAACACCAGCCACTTATCCCCAGCCTTCTCTGGCTGGTTCCACAATGGTATGGGTCTGCTATGTGAATCCAAGTCATCCAGGGCAGAGTGGAACCATATAATTTCATATATTTATTTACACCTCAGAGAAGAAGGCAAAGCATGCTTTTTTATTTTTTATTTGTTTTGTAAAACATTAAATAAATCAATTATAAAACAAACAAATAACTATTTACATAGATTCACACCTTTTCAATTCAACAAAGTTATACATCAACAATTAATATTTTTCAAGCAAGTCTTTAAGTTTAAGCCAATATTTATACGAATGTGTAATATTAGAAGTTGTCATCTTTATAGTATGCAATTCACTACTGCATACAATTTCTGCCATACTAATAAATTCAGCACTAGTAGGGATAACATTACTTTTCCAATTTTTAGTAATTACTTTTCTGGCTATAGCAAGAATGGACCAAAGAAGAAGCACTTGGGTTTTGGAAATTATCTCAGGTATTGGAACATTAAATAAAACTAAAGATGTAGAAATATTACATCTATCTGACCATGGAGCTTGAATAAAGTTATTAATTTCTTTCCAAAAAGGGGAGATGACTTCACAGTGATATACCATATGTGTCTAATCAGCAATTATTTCAGAATCACATCTCCAGTATTTAATTCTATTTGATTTATACAGAATTGTAATTTTGTTAGGAGTAACAACAGCTCTGTGCAAAAATTTCCAAGTGAAAATTTTCTAATATAATGAAGATGTAGTTTTATCTGTAGATTTAATATTAATTTATTGTATTCTTAAGAGAAGTCTTCATTATTAATTTTTGAGGATTAATTCCATATTTCTTGATGTATTTGTTTCTATTTTAAATAAGATGAATTTATCCACAATGCTATAACTTTTACAATTGTTGAAGTAGCATACAACTGAATATCAGGGAATCCTATTCCACCATTACCCCAACATTTTCTGTGCCAATCAAAGGAAACTAATGGTTTATTAGGATGCCAAACAAATTTAAGTAGAACATTATTTATCTTATTCATCTTTTTTTTGGTGGAGATAGTACTAAACATTGTAAGAGAAACAGTATTTTAGGGAGAATTACCATCTAAATAAGCATTATCGTTCTTCCATGGTAAAGAATAATCTGTTCCAATTTGTGACTAAACTTAAAATGTTATCAACAACCTGTTGAAAGTTTGTTTGTATAATTTCTTTACTATTAGACATAATAGTTATACCAAGGTATTTCATTTGATTGCTATTCCAATTGAAGTTAGAATATCTTCTGTGTGTTCTTATTTTTTTAATTTTATAATTAGTAATGTACTTGTTTTACTATGATTAAATCTTAAGTTTGAGATTTCTTCAAACTGACTCATAAAACTAATTATATATTCTAATGAATTTTCTATATTTCCTGTTGTTAGTAAAATATCATAAGCAAAGAGATGAGTCTTTAGTTCAAAATCTTCTTTTATTTTGATACCATTAATGTTCTTATTGGATCTAATATTATTATCAAAGGGTTCTATAGCTAATGCAAAAAGTAAAAGTGATAATGGACAGCCTTGTTTTGTGCCTTTTTGTAATTTAAAGCAATTAGAAAGAAATGAACCTATTTTAACATAAGCACAAGAACTATATTATACACTTATAGGTTCATAGGTTCATAGGTATGTACTTGGCTATCTGCCTGAAGGCATTTATAAGCCTAGCTAGAATGTGTTGGCTTTCGCCACCCCTTAAATTAGTTCCCTGTGCCTCTGTCCAACAGAGCCACTGAAGTGATCCCCGGGGTAATCTTTCTGTTTCCCATCCACTCGTTAAGGTTTCTCTTGAAGAGTGTTAGTGAGGAGCTCTGCCTAATGTAGATTGGAATCTAGTTCCAAAGTAGGGGAACTCTCTGGGACAGGAATCTATCCCTCTAGCATGTCCTATTTATTGTTGTGGTGAGGTTTAGATCCCTAGAGCTTGTGGCTCGAGGGGATATGGTTTTCTTTAGGTGGAGCATGTCCATCAATTCTGGGTTGGACATGGCCTTATATGTCAGGCAGAGATCACTTCTGAGTAGGCAGTATGCAACCGCCACAGTGGAACTCCGGTCCACTAATGTTTGGTAGTGGATTTGTACGTGCTGAGTTACCAGCCTTGACACACAACCTTCAACGAAGGCACGCTCATTCATGCATGCCTCCACACAGAAGATGCTTTAGCTGAGAATTGAATGGGACAATGTCTTGCTGTGAGACGACAACACTACCGCAGCACCACTACCGCGGGATGTCATACATTAAATTTTAGCTCTGAAAACTGACTGTCCTTCTTGGATCATCAACAAGATGTTTTGGCTAGGGTGCCTTCTGTGTAGAGTCTGCATGTCTTTCCTGTGTTTATATGAGTTTTCTCCAGGAGCTCTGATTTCTTCCCTCCTCCAAAAAGAGATGTAGAAGGTATACTGGACACTCTAAATTGTATGTGTGTGCATATGTGCGCACGTGTGTGTTTTGTAGAAGCAAAAATGGCAGGTCTAGATCCCCACCAGTGTTAACACTGGTACTAGATGATGGTTATTGTTGATGTGACACCATGATTCCAAATACAGAATGGGAAAAAAGGGGTTAATGTGGGTATTGATACAGGTAAGTGGGCTTACACAGTACATCTATATTGTGTTTTGTAGTTAATACTGGCACATCTTCAGATCAGTGCACTTTTTAAAAGAAACCAGATCACACAAAAAGTACAGGCCATGACTGCCATGGGCACAGAATGACATTATAACCCTAGTAACCTATGTGCAACTTCTTCTATCTTCCAGACTCTTTAGTGTGCCAGAAGCCTACATAACAGAGACTAATTAATATGGCTAGGTGTTCTTTTTGCAGAATTCAGCACCTCAATGATCACTGCAAATCACATATAACATAACTATATGAAATAGAGACTTTTTTTAAAAAATAGTCTTTCACCTCTTCTACATCGTTTACATATTGATTTACTTGCTTTTTATTGGCTGGGTTGTTTCACTAAGCCTATGAAATGTTTTCAGGGATAGCCTCATTGCTGTCTCCAGATACTGAGACATTTTATTAGGTCAGTTTTTCTAATAAGTGCTATGGCATCTTTAATAACTACTGAAGTCACCACTATTTTAGTCAGATAGTACCTCTATTTAATGTCTTCTGTCATCTGAAGGGTAGCATCTGTATAGTACAATACTCCTCTATCCCATACAGGACTGAAATGATGTGTCTATGGCTGAACTTTAAAAGACCTTTCATTGTACCTTATTCAGCTAAAGAAAATAAAAGGTAACATCACAACCCATTCATTTCAATTAAAATGCACAAAACAGTGTTTTTGCATGGTAAGGCAAGCCCCCTGCATCCCCTTTTCCCCTGTATCTTTAAGTATACCAACTCAGATCAAACAACACTGAGGGTAAAAAGAAACTTTCATTACCCACAATGTTAATACTTTTCCACTAAAGACAAGAATTAAGAAAGCAGACTCACCAAGTCATGTTTTCAAAAAACGCTTATTGAAGAACTGCATAGCTCTGCCATATTCAAGTGTGAATCTAAACAACTGATATGGGGATAGAACCTCAGACTTTGATCTTTCAGCATCAAATGTCAGAGTGTTACCTCTAAGACAGTCACTGCCACAATAAATAGTCTCATTCTGTCTCTCTCTCCATCTCAGATGTGTTTCATTTATTATAATACAGTGCGCTGAAGACTGAGGGTGGGTCATGGATAAATAAAGCAAGTTGCTAATCTGTTTTGTCAATCCAAATTTCATATTTCAGATCATCAGAAAACATTTTTGTCATGTGTCAAACAAGAACTATTTCAAAGAAATCCAGTTTCTGCAGTGTTTTATCCTGTTTTTATAAATACGAACAAAGCGTTTATTTTTCATTTGTGGATTCGTGGTGTGGCTTGGACTTGCACCCGCACTTCATCTTGTTTTTCTGTCTTTATACATAATTTAATCATCAAGGGGATTAAAAATAAATAGAATAAAAATAAATTGTATAGTGCTGGCTGCATCATATAATCCAGTTCTGCCATGATCTTGTGATTTCTCAAATTTATAAACTGTTTTATATTGTAAATTTTATTTTGCTTTTTGCCTTTTGGTTTATTTTTACTTTGCTTATTCTGCTGCAATTGTATAAGTATTTGGAGCTTTTCTCCTTGGGTCTCCATTGAAAATGGGCTTGAGCTGAGTTGGACCAAGCCCGAAACAAATGTCAAATAAATAAATAAATAAATACATTTCAAAGAAATCCAGTTTCTGTAGCATTTTAGCCTGTCTTTGTACATAATCTATTTATCAAGGGGGATTAAAAATTAACAGAATAAAAAAATAAATTGCATAGTGCAGGCTGCATCATACAATCCAGCCTTGCCCCGGACATAAATGGGCAGCAGATTGTAAGTAATGTCAACATTTTAGGAATATATTCCATCTGGCTCTAATAATCACAGTGTGCAAGAAGGCATCTTTCTATTAGTGCAATGAACGTAATGTATGAACATACCCACCCTTTCATACTGTACCATAAAAATGAAATGATAGAGCTAAGGTAGTCTCTATCCTGCCTTCCATGTCTTTTAAATGAAAAATAACTGATCATTTCTAAATCAGCTAATTGTTCTACTTGTCTCCCCTTGTTGGTAAATAATTCATTATGTTTGTCTGTCCACCCAGATATCTTAGATGTTCCTGATTTTGAAGAATGTCCCTGATGTTGCCTCATATTTTTGTACTGTTCCTCATAAAATTTAATTTTCTGTTAAATCTCTGAGGATTACAATCAATAAGGCCAGGCATTAGAGGTTCATGCTTCTTATTGTTCAGAACAATGCATGTTGATACAAAACCTACTGTTTTATTAATTTTTTAAGTGAACTAGAGTCATATTTAGAAGTTGTTCCTATTTATGGACCTTTGCCCCCCTCCCCTAATCATTTTTGACTTTATCCAGAATTCTTGATCAAGGATATTGAGAATTAGGTCTCCATCCCCTCTGTATAATTAAGTAAAGGCTTGTGTCTCTGGTTCCCCCTCTTCTATCCTCCCATCACCTGTAAATTAAAATGCAATGCTTTTGTTCAGGAAAGTTTTTAAATTCTACTTCCCAACCATGTAAATGAAAAGTAGATACTCATTGTCCATCAAAATCCTCCCTCCCTCGTTACCACTTCTTATCAAATAACTAACTGCTCATCTCTAAGGCAGTCATACTTGTCTTATTACACAATTTAAATAACTATTTTTATTCTGTTGACAAAGGTTGTCTCTATACCCTGTCTCATTTTGGTTAATTTAATCCATCTGTTCATGTTTTGAGCTGCTATCTCTGATGACCCACTTCCAGTATTACTTTTAAAGTGCAGTTCTAATCTAGTGCTCATCCTATACCCCCTCCCTTGCAAAATTAAACTAATTGCTTATATGCAGAATTGTCCCTGACTGCACTCCGTGTACTGACCCTGAGATTTAATTAACATAAAATATATGTAGTAATTTCCTCACTTGACCTTGTGCCAAACTCCTTATCTAGAGTGTGGTATTATCAAGTAGAGACCACTTCCCGTGCTGCAACTAAATGGCTGAGTGTGCAATGCCTTAACATGGCATACCTAGACAATGTGTAATCCAAGAATTACGCAGGTCATTTGTGTATAGTTTTCATTTTGTGATGTCAGCATGGGGCACTTAGATGGTATACATGCTATGTAGGCATGCATAAAATCACTGCATTGTAAACACTTGATATGGGGATAGAACCACAGACTATGAGACAGCACTGCAAGTGGAGATGAGGTAGATGGGATACAAAAAGAAGCACTTGGAGGTGCACCAAACTCCACTCCTGCTTATGCACATTGTTAAAGCCAAGCATGTCATTATGCTATGATGCTGCATAGCAACCTGCGCCACAGCAGTTTGTGTATCATAATCTGAAGGGCTCCAGTGTCATGCATTGTTTTAGTCTTTGCTTGTAGCAATTGGCATGGCTTACAAGGATCATCATTAGTATTCCATCATGCTGTATTATTTAGTGAAATTAGCCGTTAAGTCTATTATACTTTATTATTCTCATTATCTGTTATTTGGAAGTCTAATCCTGCTGACCCTCGCAGCGTGCAGTAACGAGTAAAGGAACTTGTGTGTTATACCAAGGAGTCTGAATTTATGAATTCCAGCACAGGCCTTTCTGAGCAAAACAAAAATCTAAGCAGGAGTTACCCAAATCATAACCTTACTAGGAATTTTGCTATAAGTTCGCAGAGATGGCCATCGGAAAAATTGACTATATTTCAGGAATATAGAGAGCACTGCCACAGGCTTAAATCACTTGAAGGTATACAGAGAACAAAGAAAGATGAGGAATTGGGACCAGTTCATCTCAAGCTTTAAGTCACAGGTCACAGGTCAGAGGTACCCACAGTGATGAGTGAAGACTGGATACACAGCATAGCAGAGACAAAGTTTCCAAGGCATGTATGGGCATTGTAACAGTTCTATACTGTCTTTTAGGCAGTCATAAAGTAGCACCCATGTCTAATGCACAGTTACCTGCTTGAGAAGAACTGGCTGACAATAGTGTTTTACAAACTACAGAATGACTTCATTCTTTGATCTGAGTACTGAGAAAAAGATTTCTTTTCACTATGAGGAAGTGCTCTGCACTCATGTTTAGTGCAATAAATTTAATAAGGTTATGGAGTAATTCAGGCAATGATTCTCAACATTCATTTTCATGCCCACCTTTATTTTGCAGAATTTGTGCATGCTGCAGAATAAAACCACACAACAGACTCAGAAATTTCAGATATTTATTCCTTTAACTAGTGAGACATTCAAAAACTTGTTAGAGACGAGACATCCTGAAATGGTGCTCTAGCTTGAAATGCAGATTGGCCGAGCCTGTTGTATTAATAAAAATTAATATGGTCATGGCAGCCATGATTACACAAACATAGGAAGACAGCACCATGACCCAAGAGGAACTAGAATGCATATCCTGTTTGACCTTTGTGCAGGTCTGGTAAACACAATCCTTATTTACTTTGGACTCTTACCCTAAACTGTCAGCCAAAGAATTTGTCTTTGGCTTATGCTGTGCTGTAATACCCCAGAACCTGTGCAGTACAGTGCTATTCTGGGTTTAATTTAGAAATGCTATTTTTTATAGGGTGCCAAGGGAATTGTGTTATTTATTACAGGTGTGGAAAAACTTACTAAACATAATGGAAGATAGATCTGTGTCATAAGAAATCCCAAAGCTTTTGAGTTCCTGTCTGTGATTAATTTTGCGGAATAATTGGTTTGTATTCTTTTCTGAAACATCACAAAGCAAGTCATTCTCCCAGTTAACCATGCTTCATGTAAGTTACTACTTTGTAATATTTCTCTTCTCATGGTGTCCTTCCTCCAATGTGGATGTATGATTTTCATCATGTTGTAAGTATCTCTTTAGATCTGACACAGCCCATAGTGCCACTTCTTCTGTTTGAGTGAGTCTTTGAAATAAAACCATGTCCACAGAGAGGGTGCACAGCCTGACCATTAACTGTAAGCTTCACTTCACACTGTGCTACATTCATTTATTTATTTATTTAATTTGACATTTGTTTACCAGAAAAAATCTGAATGGACAGAAAACCTATTTTCAGTGGAGACCTGGGGAGAAAACTTGTAATAAGAGAACATTTAGTACCTGTACAGTAATACACAATTTGTAATGCAGGTGTGATGACAGAAGAAATAACAGTACAATATTTACATTTATAAGTATTTATAGCTTTCTGTAACTAGCTGACTAACATATTGTGTTTCTACAACCTTTACAATTTGAGAGGTTGCTTGTTCAGAGAACAGACCTAAGATTAGGATCTGCAGATGAGTGATTGATAAAAAGAGGCAGAGGAGATAGTGGACAGCTTCTAATATGATCCCTTTTTAGACAACTCTGGAATCAAGGCCCCTCCAGTTACTTTATCTAGTCTGAGAGCTTTGTCTCACTTTGCTGTCCATACTGTTACATACTATCCTTCTCTTCCTATCCAGTAGTTGGGCCCACAATTTGGGGGAAGGGAATACATATCTAAAGATCTCAAGGAAAAAGTGAACATGCAAAAAGCATCTGGGATCTAATGGGATTTACTCTCAAATCCTCTAGTCTTTGTTTCGTCATCAAAATCTTCATATTTTATTCTTAGAAAAATGTCAGTACCACTAACGAGTCATTTTATCTAAGGCAGCAGCCACAAATAATACAGGTAGTAATCCCAGCGATCTGTTGTTATGACCATCTTTTTATGAAATTATGTATGCCTGGATAACAGTCTGGACATAAAATATTAATAATAATACCAGTAATAATAACTAATAATAACAATAAAGCACCAACATGCCAGTATCTTCCATTTTTATCTGTTTCCTTTAAAATTCTCCTTTGTGAATTATGGGCAGACAGAAAATATGGCCAGTGATTTTCTTGTATGTTCCCCACACAGCATATCAGGTCAACATGTTTCCAGTGACTCTACTGACTCTGCATAGCATCCATAATGGGCATGTTTGCCATTTCCTCTTTTGTAAAACATAGCAACCCCAGTGTGCAACTGTATTCAAACACCTGCCACGGAACAGTATGTGTTCAAAAGCATGTTTTGTTACTTGTCTGCCATCACGTGAGGCCAATTTCCTAAGTCCAGGCTGCCAACCATATGGGTGGAACCATTGCTGTCACTGTGATGGATTAGCTGTTGGCATTGCTCTTTAAAATAAGTGCCCTGTCAGGATATGTACAAATCAGCAGATTGTATTACTACACTGCATGCATTGTTCTACACAAGTCTGATTCACCTCTCAGAAACTGTTAACATTACTTCCTTCTGATGTAACAGTCTCTTAAGAACTCATCGGCTAAATATGTAAAACTGTCATTCTCGCAGAGGAGAGTGGTTTAAACATGAATGCTGAACATGGTATAGGCCACTTTTGTCCTACTTCCCAGAACCTTTGCGTGAGTAGAAGTCAATTCCTACACTGTGATTTTCTTTAATATATCTCAAACACCAGGATACCCATTAAAAAGGGATAATTCTTAAGGGTTATTTAATGTAATATGTCATTGATTTCCTATCTTTGAGTCTGCAGGCCATGGAGAGAAAGGTCAGAAAATAAAGTCAAGATTTGTTTTTCTTGGCTGGCGGAGGGAGCTGCAAATGAAAAAAAAAAAAAACTAAACCAAATGAAGCAGTTGACAGTTTTGGATTTTAGTTTCATGATTTTGTAGCAAGTGACAGATCTTTACATTTATATGAAAACCAGATCCCCATCTCCTAGAATGTAAAAAAAGTGGTTGCATGTCTATACCTAGAATATAGTATATTGGAGAAATTATGTTTCCTTAGCAAAAAAAGCAGATGCCACAAGTAAAGAATTAACAATTTTTGATAAGCTATAAAGGATCACATTGAAATATTAAGCAACATGCAGAACTCATGTGTAGAGACGGATCACCTATAGAACACCGACAGCCCAAAACACCGTCACGCATATGGCCAATGCCATATAGTCAACACTTACAATATCGACAGTGCCAGAACTTCACAAAAAAGGAAAATAACATTTCCTTTTTTGTGCTAGCAGGGGGGCTATGTCCCCCTGAAATGCCCTTGGGGGGCTACACTCCCCCCCACACACACACACACACACACACACACACACCCTGTACCTTTAATATATCAACTCCGAGATCGCACTACAGTGCAAGAATGGAAACTTTTCCATTCCGCACTATTGGGAGATAGCGTTTCCCCATTGTTGAAATTCTGAACGTCGACCATATGGCATCGGCCATATGGGTGTCAGCATTGTGAGCTGTCAGCGTTCTGTATGGGACCTGTAGAGACACACACAGACATGCATGCACACATATAGTCCTGAAGGATAGCAAACAACTTACTGAGAAAAATAAGGTCAGTGGAATGTCAATACTCTACATAACAAAACAAAACATTTGCTGTAAGGTAAACTAAAGCATTTCAATCAGTCCCCTTCTTTGCTGTTAAACATACCTATTCACTGGCACTGTGCAGCAGCTGTTAGCACTGCAACCTTACGGGGCTCAGTTTCCTGCTTTACTCCCTGCTGGGTGTGCTTTTGTGCAGAATACATGTCCTCCCTGTATATGCGGGGTTTTTCTTAGGCTGTCTTGTTTCTTCCCACAACTCAAAGACATGACAACCGGTGAATTGTTGAGTTTCTAAACTGTCTATAGGCAAGCCTGTGATGCATGCATTCTGTCTCAGAATGGTACCATGCCTTATTTTAGTTGAATGTTAAGAAAAGACTCCAGCTGTTTTGTGACCATGAACAGTATTTAACAGGTATTAGAAAATAAATTAACGTGGTTTGGACATGTGCTGAGGAGGGATGCTGAGTATATAGGGAAAAAGATGCTAAGGATGAAGCTACCAGGTAGCAGGAAAAGAGGAAGGCCTAAGATAAGGTTTATGGCTGTGGTGAGAGAGGACATGCAGGTGGTTGGTGTGACAGAGCAAGATGCAGAGGACAGGAAGAAATGGAAACAGGTGATCTGCTGTGGCGACCCCTAGCGAGAACAGCTGAAAGAAGATGATGAGAAAATAAATTAACATATCAGGTGTGAGGCTTAAAATGTGACACATTAGTGTTCAGCGATCTTATTGTATAACAATTAGGGAACAATTCCAAGGTTAACCAATCAAAAATCAAGATTGCAGTATCTCAAGGATTTTTCCTATCCACAAAATAAGTATATATATATATATATATATATATATATATATATATATATATGCATATATATATAATAAAGTACCAATGGTGTGGGACACATCAGCCCCCACATGTTAGTGGTTGCTTTGTTACTGATGTTACTACTTTTGAATTTAGGTTGCTGTTGAAAACTGCACTAATCGCTCTCACAAGTGATGCTCACATAAGGCTCTTACATTAGTCATAGATCCATCTGGATGCTCAGTACTTACTGATACTGTTTGCTATTGTTATTAATAAATATGTGTTGCATTCATCTTACAGGTTGCAGAATGTAGGCACAAATAGATCGTGGACAGTGGTTATGCCTGTTACGTTCTCCTTAGATAGTCAGTTGATTAGGGACATTGTGAACAATAACTGGCAAATTTTACTGGGAATGATGAAGTTGCTAGTCTGGTTGGGAAGAAACTTCTATTCATTAATAAGAAAGGTAGAAATTTAAAAGGTATGGTTGATGAACAATCAAATAACATTGGAATGTATATTCAACAACAGTATTAAGTGGGTACTTTTAAATGTTTAAGTTGTTCTTCGTGTAGGTTTATATCTGAAAGTTCTAGCTTTTATTGTGATACAACAAAAAAATACAGCATCCGGTGTTATTTTAGATGTAATTCTGAATTTGTGGTTTACTATGCACAGTGTCAGGCATGTGATTCTTTTTATGTTGGAAAGATCAACAGACAGCCTAAAAAATAATATATGATCATCATTATGTTATTAAAACTAAAAATTATAGGAATGCTTTAGTAAAACATTCTATGATTTGTACTAATTTTAAGAGCTTTATTTTTACAGTAATTGTGTTCCTAAGGATTTTCATGGTAATGGAGATAATGAATTAGAATTTGTAGAAATTAAATGGCAAGTCATCTTGAATGCTTATGTAACCCCAGGACTAAATGGAATGGTTAATTATTAAGAGGTGTTGAAAAGAAAGAGGAACAAAAGATGTTAATGAATAAGTCATTTTGTACTAATTATGTAATTATTTGATTAGGTTAATGTGTTTAAAAAGGACCGTGTTGTGAGAGTTGGCTATTCTGATAAAGACCTAGTATTTGGTTGAAAGCACTTAATGGTTTGTTTTTTGTAATAAAATTATTTATTCACGTTAGCCTCCCTTACTATTTTTCTTGGGGTTTTTTTACTGGATTTTAAAAATACAACCTTATAGCCTCCTTCTGTGGATTTTTGATTTTGTATTCATATTTACTGGCTTTCTGTTTATCTTGTTTTTATAACATGTCTTGCAGCTTTCTGACTGTGATATTTATGATTTTTGGTCATCTCGGTTTGGTGGACTAAGCTTGTCAGCTGAATCCCCCCATAGGTTCATAGGTAAGTACTAGGCTATCTGCCCAAGGGCATCTATAAGCCTAGCCAGAATGTGTTGGCTTTCACCGCTCCCTTAGATTAGTTCCCTGTGCCTCATTCCTGCAGAGCCATTAGTTCCCTGTGCCTCTGTCCAGCAGAGCCACTGCAATGATTCCCGGGGTAAATTTTCTGTTTCTCATCCACTCATCAAGGTTTCTCTTGAAGAGTGTTAGTGAGGGGCTCTGCCTAATGTAGATTGGAATCCTGTTCCAAAGCATGGGGAGTCTCTGGGACAGGGATCTATCCCTCCAGCACATCCTATTTATCGTTGTGGTGAAGTTTAGATCCCTAGAGCGTTTGGCTCTTGGGGATTTGTTTTTTTTTTTAGGTGGAGCATGTCCATCAATTCTGGGTTGGATATGGCCTTGTATGTCAGGCAGAGATCACCTCTGAGTAAGCGGTATGCAACCGAGTACAGCTGGAGTTTCTTCAGTTGGGCTGCATAGGGCATATGTTTGAGACCAGTAATCCTCTTGGTGAGGTACTTCTCTGGTCTTTCCAGCTGTTGCAGGTGTCTTGTAAGGTACATCCCAAATGGGGCGTTGTACTCTATAATGGGTCTGATGAGTATGCGTAGAGGGGCACAATAACCTCTTTTGTTCTAGATGCAAACCCTTTTATGATTAGGTGGGCCACATAGAAGGATTTTCTAACCACCTTGGCTATCAAAGGAGAGATTACTATCTACTTGGGTCCCCAGATCCCTTATTACATTTTCTGTATTTAGGGGACTATCACGTATGTGGTAGTTCACTGGTACTTTGTTTTTTCCAAAGGGGATGACTATGCACTTTTTTGTTATTTAGCTTGAGGCCATGATTTTGACACCAGGTATCTGTCTCAGTGAGACCCTTCTGGAGGATGTCTGTATCAGCTGGAGAGTCAATTATGGCCCCCAGTTTGCAGTTGTCTGCGAACTTGGTCAGCCATAGTCCTCGTGTGCTTGCCTGTACCTGTGAGAAGTATATACCAAACAGGAGGGGTCCCAGGACTGAGCCCTGGGGGACGCCACTTGTAACTGGTTTAGAGTCGGACCTAGAGCCTGCACCTCTCACAGTGTGGGTTTATCCATGAGCCAATTGGCATGCCATCTCGTAACATAAGGATTTATGTTCAGGCTGGTGAGCTTGTCTATAATACCAGAATGGGGAATGGTATTGAAAGCCTTTGCGAGGTCTAGGTAGGCTGTGTGGACCTCCTTTCCCTCATCAAAAGCCTTGGTGACTGTCTCAAAGAAGTCCACCAGGTTTAGGAGGCATGATCTGCCCTTAACAAAGCCAAACTGGGTCCAATGTTTGAAGGTTCCCAATGTCTCTGTTAATGAATTACATGATGATGCGCTCCATAGTCTTGCAGACCAGGCTAGTCAGGCTTATAGGGCGATAGTTCCCGGGGTCCGTTGTGGCTCCACCTTTGTGGAGCAGGATAATGGTTGCTGTGTGCCACTCTATGGGTACATAGCCTGTAGAGAGGCTAAGTTTGAACAGTGTGTTTAGGTGAGAGGTTAGTTAATTTTGGAGCTCATGTAAGACATAGCCTGGGACACCGTCTGGTCCCATTGAAGCTGTATTTTTGGCTTTGGATAGGGCTGTTTTAACCTGTGTGTCAGTGATTGCCATGGCACTACATTCTTCTGGTATAGTTATGGGCCCTTTAGAGGGTGAGAGGGGGGTGAAGTTTTCACTAAACCTGTCTGCCAGAATGTTGGCAATATCAGTCGGTTCAGTGTATTTTGTGCCATTCTGCACTAACTCAGAGCAGATCTGAGAGATTCCACTTAGGTTCTTGACATAGCTAAAGAACGCTTTGTGGTTATCTTTGGAGTCCTTGGCAATTTTTCTTTCGAAGCTAGCCTTGGATGATTTTATGAGGGATCGTAGTTTCTTGCTGATACTAATCAGGGATGTCTTTCCTTGTTGGAATTTTACTCTTTTTCTGCACTAGTTTCCTCCTTCTATTGTATAGCTTGTTTATGGCAGGGGTCCACCAGACTGGCTTCCTTTTCTTGGAGGAGTGAGTCTTGGTTTTGCTTGGGATACCATTATCCATGCATTCTTGCAGGTGCTCATAGAGTGCCTTTGTAAGGGATTCAGCAGCTTGGACAGCATTGTCCTTTAGCATGGGGGCTGTGAACCTTTCCACCTCGGTCTTAAGTAACGTGAAGTTTGCTTTTGAAAAGTTTTTCACTGTGGTTTCCTTGACTGGGGTGAGGGTGGAATGTGGATATCCAGAGTGATTAGTCTATGGTCTGATCTAACCAGCAAGGGTTTGACCTCCAGTGTAGAACACAGGTCACCCATGTTGGTGATGACCAGGTTCAATATGTTGTCACCTCTGGTGGGGGTATTGACCAGTTGATCCAGGGCATTCAAGTTTATAAATTCTAGGAAATGTTGGGCAAGGGAGTTAGCACTTGAGTAGTTCTCCCAGTTAATGTTTGGGTAATTGAAATCACCCAATATTAGGGCATTTGGTAGGACCTTCATATTTTCCAGTGTCTCCAGAAACGCGGAACGGGGGTCCTGGGTCATGATGGGTGATCTGTAGCAAGCTACAGTTTGAATTGCAGTTTTGCCCGTTGTTAGTTGCACATGGATGATCTCATGAATGAACATATTTTTCCATTATGTATTTTAACATTTTCAATAATTCATGTGTTCAGTATTTATTATGTTAATGTGTATTTATTTCTCTTAACATTTTCTACTATATCTAGTTTTTAGTATTTAATTACACATATTTATTGTTTTAACATATTCAACATATTTAAATATTTATTGTACATTGTTATTTTATTAAGCAGTGCTTATATATAGTGTGTTTTTAGGGTGGTGTGTTCCATGAACTTTTTCAGTTTGCATATTTTGTCTGCTTTTTAAATTCAGTGACTGTAAATATTGTGCTTTTAATGACATAACTGATTAGTTCATAGCTGGGTGGAACTTCCTGCTTGAACTGTATAAAAGGAAGTAACTATGTGGCGTAAATTGTCTGATGAAGTCTAGATCTTTCTGGACGAAAGCGCTCATCCTTGGATTTTTATGTTCTGAAGTTAATAAAGTGGATTCTGCATTCTACAACTGTGTGGTGATTTGCAGTCTGCATTACTTTGAGTGGGTTCAGTCCAGCTGCTACTTCTGGCTTTTGTGTTTATCTGCTTCAGTTTGTACTTTGTGACTTTTTTCAAGACATTTATTTCCCAAATGAGTTCCTTAACGACTACGATGGATCTGTCTGACTCTTAGGCCCAGCTGCTCTTATGGAAGAGCCAGCAGTTTTTCCTGCTATCCTTCGGACAGTAAAATGATTTCTTGCTGCAGTTTCTAAGAGATGTAGCATATGGTGACACCAGAATCCATGCTCCATTCTCTTTTGTAACACAAATAAGTACAAAGCACACCACTCCATGAAGTATCATTTACATTGACTGCTCCAGCAAATTATTGATAAACCATGCCTTTCAGATATCCGTAAAATGACACTGGTGTAAGTTAACATTATTCAGCAAAGCTTTGTTTCACATTAAACAGGGTTGAGAGTATTGACAATGGAACTCTAAAAAGTTGTTGGTAGAATTAACTGTATAATAAGCAAAATAATTTACTTAAAGATGTGTGCCATTATTCCAGAGTAATTACAAATCTTATTTTGTACACCGTACTACTTGTTAATTAACTTAAAACAGCTAATGGAATCAGCTTCATGTTCACAGTTAAGTAGTCCTGGGAATGTATTACTGGGGGACTATGGTACTTCCTAGGCAAATACAAATCCAAGGTAAACCATTGGCTCATGATAATTTTCACTTTAGAAAGATATTATACTAAAAGTAGTGCAGTTTCATGAAAAGAATAAGTGTGATGTCAATGTAAGGGATATATGGGAGCTTACAATGCTTCAATTCTCAGGTCTCCACATCATATAATGGTTCCTAATGATAATCATATCTTTAGGACTCTGTAATAATGCTTAGAAGGTTATATAAAAATGATATAATATTTTTGTGTAATTTTGTGGTGAAAAAAATAGCATTACAATATGACTTAATCAAGTGAGTCACACAGTATAAGCATTCATTCGTAGATTTTACTATTAAATTAACATCAGTACTTAAAATGAGGATATGGTGACTTACTGACTGAATGAATAATTAACAGGTATGAGCTCATCTGGTTCCAAAATGGAACATGCAAACATAACAATTTTAGGAACCATAAAACTGTACTTCATTTTTTTATGCAGCAATAAAATTTGGAAGCTACAGAGTCAGCATCTGTAATGTAATGTACACTTTATTTAATATAATATTGCATTTTCCTCACTTGTTTAGTAGTACTACCTCCACTCTTCAGTGATCCATTTCTAAAGCATTGTGGACAGAAGGACCAGCTCAGGCTCTGTTTCTTTAGATTATATAGGTTCATAGGTTCATTGGTTTATACTAGGCTATCTGCCCTAAGGCATTTCTAAGCCTAGCCCAAATTTTTGTGGCTTACGCCACCCCTTATATGAAAAAATACTGTGCCCATTAGTTTGTTGTGCCTCTGTCCAGCAGTGACACAGAGATGATTCCCGGGGTAAACCTACGATCTCCCATCCACAGGTCAAGATTTCTCTTGAACAGAGCCAGTGAGGTGCTCTGCCTCACATGGACCGGGATTTTATTCCACAGCATAGGGAGTCTCTGAGTGATAAATCTATCCCTCCAGCACGTCCTATTTATATCCGTGCTAAGGTTTAAGTCGCTTGCTCTAGTGGTTTTGGTGGATTTGGATTTTTTGAGGTGGAGCATGTCCATTAATTCCGGGTTGGACATGGCCTTGTATGTCAGGCACATGTCACCTCTGAGCAGACGGTATAGTGGGAAAAAGCTGAATGCATACACTGACAGTCTGTGCTAGTGACTAAGTGTAGATATAGTAGGAGGAATTAACATAGGTTCATAGGATCATACTAGGATATCTGCCCTAGGGCATTTATAAGCCTAGCCAGAGTGTGTTTGGCTTTCGCCACCCATTTTAAATGAATTTTGCTATGCCCTTTTTCGAGGTTAGTATACTGTGCCTCTGTCTAACAGTGACACAGAAGTGATACCCGGGGTAAACCTACTATCTCCCATCCACTCATCAAGATTCCTCTTGAAGAGAGTCAATGAGGGACTCTGCCTAACCTGGACTGGGATTTTATTCCAGAGTGAAGGGAGCCTCTGGGTTATGAATCTGTTCCTCCAGCATGTCCTATTTATTTCAGTGCTGAGGTTCAAGTCTCTCGAGCGCGTAGCTCGATGGGATTTGGATTTTCTGAGGTGCAGCATGTCCATTAATTCCGGGTTGGACATGGCTGTATACGTCAGGCACAGATCACCTCTGAGCAGGCGGTATGCCACTGAGTAGAGCTGGAGTTTCTCTAACTGGGCAGCATATGGCATCTGTTTGAGCCCTTTGAGCTTCTTGATTAGGTACTTTTGGGGTCTTTCCAGTTGCTGCAGGTGTCTGGTAAGGTACATCCCAAAAGGGGCATTGTACTCAATTATGGGCCTGATGAGGGATGAGTAAAGAGGTACGATGATCTCCCCTGATCTAGATGTGAATCCCTTCATGATTATGTGGACTATATAAAATGTTTTTCTAACCACTTTGGCCATGTGGTTGTCAAATGAGAGATTGCTATCAACTTGGGTCCCCAGGTCCCTAATTACTTCTTCCATACTTAATGGATTACCACCTATGTGGTAATTTGTGGGCACTTTGTTTTTGCCAAAGGGGATGACTATACACTTTTTGGCATTTAGCTTGAGGCCATGGCTCTGGCACCAGTTGTCTGTTTCTATGAGGCCCTTTTGGAGGATGCTTGTGTCGGTTGGAGAGTCTATTATGGTGCCCAGTTTGCAGTCATCTGCGAACCTGGTCAGCCACAGCCCTTCCGTGTTGGCCTGTACCACTGAGAAATATATACCGAACAAGAGAGGTCCCAGGACTGAGCCTTGTGGGACGCCACTTGTAACTGGTTTGGAGTCTGACATGGCTCCAGCAATTCTAACCACATGGGTTCTGTCCTTGAGCCAGTTTGCAACACATCTAGTGACATAGGGGTTTATATTTAAGCTGGTGAGCTTATCTATAATGTCCAAGTGGGGTATTGTATTGAAGTGTTTTGCAAGGTCCAGGTAGGCTGTGTGGACCACCTTCCCCTCGTCAATGGCCTTGGTGACTGTTTCAAAGAAATCAACCAGGTTTAAGAGGCAGGATCTGCCCTTAACAAAGCTGAACTGGGTAGGATCCAGTGTCTGTAGGTCCCCAATATCTTTATTTATGAGGTCCATGATGATCCTTTCCATAGCTTTGCAGACCAAGCTAGTCAAGCTTATGGGGCGATAGTTTCCAGGATCCGTTGAGGTGCCATCTTTGTGGAGAGGGACCACTGTTGCTGTACACCACTCTTTGGGTACATATCCTGTAGTAAGGCTGAGACTGAACAGTAGTTTTATGTTTGGGTTTAGTTCTTCTTGGAGTTCATGTAGGACGCAGCCTGGGACACCGTCTGGTCCCATTGATGCTGTGTTTTTTGCTTTGGAGAGGGTGGCTCTTACCTGAGCATCTGAGATGTCAGGGGGGCAGCACTCTGCTGGGATAGATATTTGCCCTTTTGGTGGGGAAGGGGGTGAGAAGTTTGCGCTGAACCTGTCAGTTAGGATGTTGGCAATGTTTGTGGGTTTGGTGTATTTTTTGTCATTTTGGACTAATTCTGAGCATATCTGGGAATTCCCACCCAGGTTCTTAACATAACTAAAGAAAGCCTTGTGATTATCCTTAGTGTCCTGTGCAATTTTTCTCTCGAAGCTGGCCTTTGACAGTTTTATGAGTGCCCGTAGTTTTTTGCTAATACTGATCAGAGATGCCTTCCCTTTTTGGGATTTTGCTCTATCATGTAGTAGCTTCCTCCTTCTATTGTATTGTTTGTTTATGGCTGGGGTCCACCAGACAGGACGCCTAACTTTGGAGGATTGGGTCTTGGTTTTATTTGGGATTGCATGATCCATGCATTCCTAAAGGTGTTCATAGAATGCGTTTATAAAGGATTCTGCGGTCTGGGCCGTATTTTCCACAGGCCCGGGGGCTTTGAAGGATTCCACCTCAGTTTTGAGGAGTGTGAAATTTCCTTTAGAGAAGTTTTTCACTGTGGTTTTCTGGGCAGGGGCTGGGGTCGGGATGTGAATATCTAGTGAGATTAGTTTATGGTCTGATCTTACCAGTGAGGGATACACTTCTGGTCTGGAGCATAAAGTCCCCATGTTGGTGATGATCAGGTCCAGTATGTTTTCCCCTCTTGTGGGAGTGGCAACAAGTTATTCCATAGCATTTGAGTTTATAAATTCTAGGAACCTTTGGGATAGGGTGTTGGAGCTAGAGTAATGCCCCCAGTCTATGTTAGGGTAGTTCAAGTCGCCCAATATAATGGCATTTGGAGAGACCTTCATATTTTCCAGTGTTCTCAGGAAGGCCGAGTGGGGTTCCTGGGTTTGGGAGGGTGGTCTGTAGCAGGCTATAAACTGGAAGGCAGTTTTACCCACTGTTAGTTGCACATGGATAGTCTCTGATGCTTTGTGCTGTGCCACCAACCTGGAGGTGTGGGTATCTTTGATGAATATTGATACTCCCCCTCCTTTTGTGGTTCGGTCCAAGTTTTGGGGCCGAAAAACATGGTATGAGGTATAACCTGGTAGTGCTGGGGTGCTCTCGGGAGCCTTGAACCAGGTTTCTGTTACTGCACAGATATCGATGTTCTCCATGCTAAGGAGAGTTTCGAGTGTATGCATCTTGAGGTTTAGACTTCTGGCGTTGAGTAGCATTAATCTTAGTTTCTTATCCTTTGTGATACCTATGGAGGTGGGTTTGTCTTTTGAGCCTTGCCCAAAAAAGGCACTATGGGGGTGCCAAGAGCCTTTGCCAATATCCGAAAGCCCAGGGGTGACAGGTGCAAGCCGTCCCTAGCGAAGCATCGTGGCTTGTCGAGCATGTCATCCCAGGCAGACAGGCATTGGATCCCCTTTGAATGACACCAATACTTAAGCCAATTGTTGAAATTGATCATCTTGTCTTCATATTGTGGCATCATTCTTGGTGAGGGTAAGATGCTACTGAAGGTAAGGGTCATACCGGCCTGGGCTACATGCTTGGAGAGCTCCTCTATGTCTCTTTTCATGTAGTCCAGGAAGGTACATCTCAGGTCATTCACACCAGCATGGACAATGGCAGAGTCATATTTGTACTTGCCTTGGAGTGACCTGAGTGCTTGTGTTATGTGGCGGATCCTAGCGCCCGACAGGCAGCTCACTGTGACCTTCTCCTTGTTCAGCCTGGTGAGCGGGACGTCAGTGTGCCTGACAATAGAGTCACCTATTACAAGTATATCAGGTGTGTTGTTTAGCCTTAAGGGCTGTGACTGTTTGGCACACTGGCTTTGTGAGCTATGTGTTGCACGTGTTTTGTTTTGGAGTAGCGGTTGCTTGGGTGTCTGCTTTGGAGGTCTCTGCTGCTTAGGCAGATTTTTATTTAGATCCTCCGAGTATGTTTTTGTGTGTTTAAGTGTTTGGTTTGCTGTCGTGGTAGGTCTATGTGAGACTGCAATTATAGTGAGTGTGGTTACCTTCTCCTCCTGACTGGTTACGCCAGTACTGAGTTGAGAGAGCTTAGCCTCCAGTTTGCCTATATGGTTGCATCTCTCACATGTGTTGGAATTTGCTGGGAGGATTAGAGGGTTGTCTGTGTACATGAGGCAGTTGTAACATTGCCTCAAGATTCCCAGATTCACCAGCTGGACCAGAGAGGAGAATGACAACTGACCTTTGGACATGCCAGAATAGTATTGGGAATTCCTTTATAATTGAAAAAAAGGGCCAATGGGGAACAAAATACTCAAGGGGAGTTTGTGAGGGTGTAGTGCTTTTAATTTTTTAGTGCTGACTTATATAATTGCTTTAGTGAGCAAGTGCCAGGCTTTAGAGTGGGAATAGGGTGTTTATTATGAGAACTAGATCAGTTCTAAGGGAAAAAGTGAAGAGCAGACTTTGTGGAGCCAAGAATGGTTTAAACCCAATTAAGCAGCGCTGCCCGATGCTGCGCTATGTGCAAAATCGTGCAAAGCTGCGCTAAAGCGGGTTTTATACAGGGGGACTTGAAAGAGCTAGAAATTGGCCCAAAACGGCCAATAGACTACCAGATTCTTGTGCTGGGAACACTCCTCCAGGGATAGATAGGCTGCTCCAAGCTCCCCACTGCCACTGGTGAACAAAGAAGCCTCCCTTTATCCAAGAAAGGAAATGGGCAACACAGGAACTTTCCAAAAGTCCAGAATACAGCAAAGCCTGTATTTGCACTACTCTAGGTCAGGAAAGACGGAAAACAAGGATAATTTTTTTTTTTGCAACAAACAGCAGAAAAATGCAATAAATATGTAACACAGGCTAGCGCACTTGAGTGTGTAGCCTCAACAGGTAAAAGCAACAAACAAGACAAACTTTAAAAGTGCAGGTGCAAAAACAATTTTAAACAGTTTAAAACAGTTGAAGAAGCAGAAATACTTGCAGTTTAGCTAGATCGGACAGTCGCCCAGGTAGTAGCAGGAAAACAAACTTTTATCAGGTTAGCAGTTGCTCTTTTAGCCTCTCTGCTGCTAGCACCACTCTGCAGGACCACAAGGAGCTTGGCTGAGTAGTAACAAGCGCAAAAAACGCGCCAAAGTGGGTTTTATACAGGGGGACTTGAAAGAGCTAAAAATTGGCCCAAAATGGCCAATAGACTACCAGATTCTTGTGCTGGGAACACTCCTCCAGGGATAGATAGGCTGCTCCAAGCTCCCCACTGCCACTGGTGAACAAAGAAGCCTCCCTTTATCCAAGAAAGGAAATGGGCAACACAGGAACTACCAGATTCTTGTGCTGGGAACACTCCTCCAGGGATAGATAGGCTGCTCCAAGCTCCCCACTGCCACTGGTGAACAAAGAAGCCTCCCTCTATCCAAGAAAGGAAATGGGCAACACAGGAACTTTCCAAAAGTCCAGAATACAGCAAAGCCTGTATTTGGACTACTCTAGGTCAGGAAAGATGGGAAGCAAGGATAATTTTTTTTTAGTCATTCACAAGGTAGGTCAATGCAGATTAGAATTACCATTTTTCTGCAACCTGTATGGATCTAAATGGTTAAGTAGGGGGTAAAATGGGTAAAACCTATGGGACAGGTGGTAGAGAGTGTGTTCCTCACAAGAAAATGTTGGCCACTTAATATTCATTTATTTATTAATTTGATATTTGAAGACACAGTGGGTTTGCATATGTTCTAGGCAGATCCAGTAATTGTTAATAAATGCTAAGAACAAAATGATGTATCCAAAGGCTCAACAGGAACAAAAAATTCAAAATGATTTAAATAAAACTCTGTTTTAATGAAATGATAAAAAATTCCACATCAAGCGCTTTCGCCTGGAGGCATACCAGGCTTTTTCAAGATGAACCATGATTAAAAATTCAAGGCTTAAGTACTTTCTAGCCCAAATCATGTGACTAGAATAGCAACTAATAAAATGTGCAAATCAGATGTTAAAGTGCCAACAGCAATTCATTCATTCAATGAAATTATACAATGTCTAATAACCCACAAAGTTGTACTAAATAATGTAAAAACGTGTTTAAATTACAACTCGTAATAAAGCATGTATGACTGTTATATAAAGCTACAAACAAGCTTAAAAGAAACAAAATCTTACATCATTTTGTTCTTGGTCTGGTTCGTATCTAATTTGGTTTTGGTTTCCTGGTTTTACTGATCCATGGCTGAAGGAACTGAACAATCTATTCTCTCTGACACACCATTATTGTTAAGGGACGAAACTGATGATGCACCAGTTACGCATGGTGAATTTAAACAGATTTTGTTTCTTTGAACTCAATTGACTAAGTCCCTAAACTCTGACTCCACAAGTTCTGGGACTTCATTGCCTGGTAACCAACAAAATGGACTAGGTTTATTTGCTACAGCAACTATGGGGCTTAACAACAGAGTTTCCCCAACAGCGGAAGTTCCTGACGGGATTTCATTGGGCTACACCGATCCAGAGGAGCAGCAATTGCACACGGTCAGCGCCAGCAATGCTAAGAGTAATTCTGTGAAAAAAGATTTCAGTTTTACTTCATGGACTGAAAAACAATTTCAATTCAAACAAGGTACTGTTGCTGTTAACAACAGCACGAGTAGTTGTGCTGAACATGACTTTAAAACTTTCAATGACAAGTTGTATGCATTTAAGAGCACACAATTAGAAATAGATTATTTGAAAGAATGTTTGCATGTGCAGCGTGTCCCGAAGGGGTTACGCTGCTATAAATTTCCAAACAATGCTGTGGCTGGTTCATCTCTTTATAACAGCTTGGTTAAAATCTTTGACAAAGCAGGGCTTGAAATGCTAGAATGTATGATAAGGGACTATGAGGAAAAAGCAGGTTTATTACTTAAAGAAGTAACATCACTTAATGATTCTGTGGTGAAGAGTAAGAATTTTTTAGGTGTTAAAAGAGAATATGATCGTGTTTTTAATGAAGTAGATCAATATTGTTTAAAAATTGTGAACCGTAAAATCAGGAAACTGGAGCGTGACCTCAAAGAATACAGGGAGGGTAAGGCCTACCCTTTGTTGGGTAGAAATAGGCAGGACACCAAACAGTTTCATAACCAAAATAGTGACATGGTTTTTAATGACAATGTCCCAAGTGATGAACTAGAGACACTAAGAAGAAGTGAGAGACTTGCTCAGAAAAATAGTCAGAGTGGCCTATCGGATTTTCACTATCCCCCGGGCAGACTAGGGGGGAGGAATGTAATGCATCAACTGCAGATGTGGAACAGAGCACGCAGATAATAAGTTTAGGTGATGTATTTGATAGGATTTCTGTTGATGAAGCTTTCAGAAGATCTCATGATATTTGTGTTTTAACTAAAAAGAATAATTTTGTTATATACAATTACACTGATATCAACATCTCTGATGACTTTTTTGAGCTTTTTACAAAAGGGCTTCACTTTGTACCTTCACGTAGAATTGACTTATGTAATATTTTAGTTGACTTGAAGCTTTTTGTTAGATGCTTGAATCTTGCCTTTTATTTTAAAGGTCAATCTCAGACTAATGAAGGGCTTTCTAGGCCTAGCACATTTAACCCACCCTTAAACCCACTGTTAAAATTATTTGAAGGTTTGGTGGAGGCAGATTTAAGAGACTTTTGTTTGAACAGGTCTCACATACCATCGGTTAATTTTAGACCAGAACTTGGTCAGTTAATCAAGAGGCTTGGTGATGAAGACATTCGGGTGATGAAGCCAGATAAGGGTGAAGGCGTAGTTTTAATGTATAACATGATATACGACACCCACATTCACAATATGTTGCAGGATACTGAGCGTTATGAACTGGTTTCTAGGAATGAATTGAATTTAGCACATTCTAAAATTTCGTATTTACTCATGGATCATTTATTACAGGGTGTGATAAATGAAAAACTATATAATTATCTCTATGTTAGAAACCCAAGGATACCTGCAATTTTGGAATTCCCAAGACACACAAGGGCTTAGACCCTTTGAACTTTAGACCTATTGTCTCAGGAGCTGGGGGAATAACAGAGCCCTTAGGAAAATTCATTGATTTTACCATCAACAAATTTGCTTTCACTTTACCTCATGTTTGCAAAGATTCATGGGACTTTCTCTCAGGCATCCAGCAAAATCTCTATAAACCAGAGCTTTTAATGGCCACTATTGACATAGTTGAATTATTCCCCAGTATCCCCCATGCTGTAGGGCTGGAATGGTTCAACAATATTCTAGTTGCTGAATCTGGGTTAGGGTCTAACACGATTGGTTTATTGGTTGAATTTATGGAGACTGTCCTAGAAAACAATTTCATCTATTTTAAGGGTGACACTTACAAACAGAAAAAGGGTGTAGCAATGGGCACGGCTTGTGCTTCTAGTTATGCAAACATAGTGTTACACCACTGGGAAAACAAATTTGTTTTTTCCACGCATTGGGTTCAACATATCACCCACTATAAACGATACCTGGACGATATTTGTTTGTTATGGGATGGCTCTTTAGATCAATTCTTAGACTTTATGGTTTACATCAATTCTACCACTCCCTTTCTATCTTTCACTTATAAAGTAAATAATGATTATTTGCATTATCTTGATGTTGTCCTTCTTAAAGATGTCAGTAATGGTACTTTTCAATCTAAGATATATAGAAAAAACTCATTTTCTAATTCCTACCTACATTTCAATAGTGGCCACCATTTCCACCAGAAGAAGGGTATTGTGAAGGGTCAACTTATACGTGCTTCAAGGATGTGTAGCACAATGGAGCTTTTTCTTGAAGAGGTTAACTTGCTAAAGCAACTTTTTGATGAAAGGGGTTACCCAGCACACTTAGTAAGTAATTTGGCTGAGGAGGTTACTGCTGGTAGGGAGGCTATTTACTGCCCTCTGTTAGGTAAGGAGGCATCTGGTGGCATTCTTTCAAAACCATCGGAACAGATTGAATACCAAAACAGTTTTGTGTATACCTTTTCTGGTGATTCCTTAAAAATTGAACAATCAATTAAAACATATTGGCCAATTTTGGTACAACATGATGATTTCAAACAGATTGTTAAGGAGCATCACCATTTTATTAGGTAAAGGGACACGAACCTCAAGGGTTTCTTTGAGATCAGACCTGGTGTGGACAATAAAAGGGTTTATTCAAAACTTGGAACGTATAAGTGTGGTTCATTTAAGCAATGCCCTTATGTGCATAACGACAGTTCGTTTTTCATTCCCTCTAGGAGGTTTAAATTTAGGGCTGAACACCATTACAACTGTGGTATGAAAGGAGTTGTCTATTTAGGTTTTTGTACTCAATGCTCCAGTTTTTACATAGGTAAAACTGAGGGAACCCTTAGGAGAAGGATATATGAGCATCTTTATGATGTTTGTAAGAAAAAGGAAAACAATGCTTTTTTTAAGCATCTTAGCACATGCCCTAATATGCAACTTAAATTTTTAATCCTAGAGCAAGTGCTGCATGACAGTAGAGGGAGTGATTGGGAAACCCGGCTTGAATACAAGGAACTGTTGTGGCAGCTCAAGTTGAACACAACTAAGCTTCCTGGTTTAAATGACAGTATTAGTATTATGAGTGTTTTGAAACTGAGGAGGGCTAAGTTATGATTTTGTTCATTATAAAAAATTTTTTAGATGTGTTGTTCATTGCCAGTTATTTTGGATAACATTTTGTTTTGAGTGGATGTTTCAAACTTTGGTTAACTTTTCTTATGATTAACAGAGGTCTTAGAAACCAATAGTTCTTAATAGATTTTTTAGACATAAAAAGAATTTTTTAAGACTGTTTTTAAGTTTTTTAAGCTTGTTTGTAGCTTTATATAACAGTCATACATGCTTTGTTACAAGTTGTAATTTAAACACGTTTTTACATTATTTGGTACAATTTTGTGGGTTATTAGACATTGTATAATTTAATTGAATGAATGAATTGCTGTTGGCACTTTAACATCTGATTTGCATATTTTATTAGTTGCTATTCTAGTCACATGATTTGGGCTAGAAAGTACTTAAGCCTTGAATTTTTAATCATGGTTCATCTTGAAAAAGCCTGGTATGCCTCCAGGCGAAAGCGCTTGATGTGGAATTTTTTATCATTTCATTAAAACAGAGTTTTCTTTAAGTCATTTTGAATTTTTTGTTCCTGTTGAGCCTTTGGATACATCATTTTGTTCTTGGTCTGGTTCGGATCTAATTTGTTTTTTGTTAATAAATGCTAGCACTATAGTGGTGGTGGGTCAATTGCCAGAAAATAGTCCTTGAGAAGTAGTTTATATATATATATATATATATATATATATATATATATATATATATATATATATATACACATAGGGTTCACCTTCATATGATCAAATTTCTCTAAACTCGAAAGTCATAAACTCAAAACCAGAATCTCGAATTTAGAGAAATTTGAACATATGAAAGGGACAAAAAAAAATTAACACCTTTCAAATGTTTTTGCAGGGGGGCTTTGCACCCCCTGCACCCCCACACCACCCTACTTAAATATACCTACTCCGAGATCGCACTATAGTGAAGGAAAGGGAATCTCCCATTCTGCGCTATACGCATAACTGCAAAATGGAAGATTTTCCATTCCTCCGCTATAGTGCAGTCACGGAACATTCACATTTAAACTGCTAGGGTACAGGGGACCTGGCCCCCTGCAATAATGTAAGTTAACTTTTTATTTTTTTAGACCTAAGGCTCCCATTTACAATTTCGAGTGAATGGAAGTTCGAGATTCTGGTCTCGAGATTATGAATTTCGAGCTTCCATCCATTCGATCTTGTGAAGAGGAACCATACATAGATGTTATAAAAGGGAGCCATACATATATACTGTACCAAATGTTCAGTACAGTATAAAGAGTAAATCACAGTTCCAATGTATGTTAACAATTCATTTCTAACCTTCTTTCTGGTAAATACCAAAAAATACCATAATACTTCCACAAGCCAGGAGTAAAAAATGAGCAGGCAATTTCAATCTTTACACATTTAATTCTCCAGTTCTTCAATTCAACTATATTATTAAAAATCCAAACAGCAGTGATAAGCAAGGAATACAGACCAGTATCGCCCACTGGCGTTTTCACTGCAATTTGGAACAAACCAACTCAACGGTTTAAATAACCTCGGCTTAAAGCAGCAACACCCCTTAAAAACCATTACATCTAAGTACAGCAATAAGCAATATCATAATTAAAGGAACAAAATCTCACCTAATCCCAATGGAAAAAATATATGAAGAATGTATATCTAAAAATGTTTAAATATGACACTATAATTATAAAAAGTATATCATACTAATATAACCTATCTATAATACCTAATGACAAAACAATATATAAACATATCTACTACTAATTTTCATTTAAGCCTGGTTTGTATAAAGCACCCAGGTTAATTATCCATAACAATTCCTTCTGATCTAACAATTTGTGTTTAGAAGCATTAGATAAACCCCAACCCCTCACAGAATCCAGCCCAACAAAAACAAAATGTGTTGAAGCATGTGTTAATTTATTTATTTATTTATTTATTTATTTATTTATTTATTGCATTTGTTTACCAGGAAAGTCCACTGGGCTTAGGAGCACCTATTTTCAGTGAAGGCCCTGAGAGAAAAGCTCCACATACAAGTTATACAGAAGAATACAATTGCAGTTACATAAATAGCTAGTAGGCAATACAGTAACAATAATATGCATGAATTGTAACATAAAGCAGTATAATTTATGCTTATATAGTGCACTTCTATCACGCTTGCAATCGATATTACTTAAATGAATAGCTATCCTACTTTTAAATGTCCTACATGTCTGTCCCATGTAAAATGCCCCACATTGATATACAGCCATATAAATTACCCATTCTGTATTGCAGGTTATTAATTGTTTAATACTGAAAATCTTAGGGGTATTAACAGAAGTAAAAAATTTGGTTTTAAAAATAACCTTGCAGTAAACACAATCACCACAGTAAGTGGAGTCTGTAATGACATTTTCAACATTATGATTTTCTTTATTACAACCCATTTTCTTAAAACAAGAAAGACGTTCCCCAATATTTCTACCTCTGTGGTAACTAAACTGATAATGGTCCGCCACACATTGGCCAATGAATTAATCTGTTTTTAAAATATACCACCTTTAACCTCCTTAATTTTGAACATGTTAGTACCATACATTGTAGTAAAACATAACTTAGATGTCCCATATCTTACAGCTTGACTCTCACCCCTTGTTTTTAACAGATCCTCTCTCTTCATATTTGAGGCCTAATTTTCAGCTGACTCCACACATGAGGGTTTATATCCCCTCTTCTTAAACCTGACAGCCATTCCATCTACCTCTAGTCTAAATTGTCAGTCATTACTACAAATATGTCTCAACTGCAAATATTGGGCCTTAGGGTTATTGGTAATCATATGTGTCAGATGGCAGCTATTAGCCTCCAATAAGGAGTTCTTAATAAAAGGTTTCCTATAAGGGTGAGAGGCCACTGTACCATCAATTAATTTAGTAACATTAACATCCAAAAAGTCAATGTTGGAGGATTCAGTCCTATCTATGAATCTCAAACCAAACTCATTTTATTGAAATACATCATAGACTGTTGCCATCAGTTGTCCCTGACCAAGCATCCCAACAGTCATTCAGAAAATGGTGCCACATAATTAATTCCTTTTTAAATAGATTACTATCATTATATATTAAATGATGCTCCTGTGTATAAAAAAATGTGGGGCAAGGTTGGCCCTTTAGAAGAGGTGGAAGGGACACCCCATTCTCCACCTCAACAACCCATTACAGCTTATTAACTTAAACATGCTTTTGTCTAGCTTTTTTTCCCTTTTTGCATTGTAATGGCAACATTTTTAATACTAAAAAAGAAGAAAAAAGGCATCTATTTATTTTAATATCTTTATCACATACAAAAACAACTAAAAATGCTTTACTATAAAGCATGCAATTTATGTTATGAAAAGTTTCATAGAAATACTGTTAAGAGTAAAAATTGTTTTACTTACATTTACCTTCCTCTTCCCCTCCCACCAGCATACTTCCAAATATTAATAACATGAAGTGAGGCAAATGCTTTTAAGTTCCCCACAAGCTTAGAGTCAAAAAGTCCACTCTTTCCACTTTATCTTATAGAACCGTATTTCACAAATGCATTTGATGCTTTGCAGTCTTACATTTAAGCACTAATTTCCATGTTGCTGGTCTTCGTCCTGTTCATCTCCAATTCCCAACTCCAGATTCTGGTTTAATCCCAATGTTCTCCTGATTCTTCTATTAAGCCCCTTTGTTTTCATATGTCTCTCAAGCATTTTCCTTTGGAACAGTGGAAAAGGTTTCACTGACAAAGTCTATCTGCTTTATTATCAGACGAATGTGAAGCCCCCTTCTGCTTCACTTTTGATTTGACACACTATTGTATTTCCTCCTTATCCTGTTCTGCATCAAAAATTGCTTTGATCCTCCAGGTAAAATAATCTGAAGGCAACTAGATACTAGTTTGAATCTCACGCCTGCCTCTCTACATTCCCTGGTTGCTGAAATACATTTGTTTGTCTTCTGACTGGTGTACAGTGAATAATTATTTTCATCTGCTATCTTCAACTTTTAATACTTTGTCCTTTTGCCATAGTTTTTTTTCAGGATCAACTCTTTCTGCTGGTAGGTCTGCACCTTTATTAATACAGGTCTTGGCTGCTTTCTCATAGACAGATTTGGAGCATACACACAGTATATAAAGTGTGCCCTTTCAATTAATAGCTCCTGCTGTGGAATACCACTCCAGTTGCTAATTTGTGCCTTCATAAAATTAATAGAGTCTGTTCCTTCTAGTTTTTCTGGTACAGCAGAAACTGTTAGATTTTCACTACATGCTCTATCCTCTAATTCTACCATTTTTGTGAAACATCCCTTCTTGAACAGTCTCATATTCATCCTTTTCTTCATTTCTTCATTTCAGCCTCTGATTTTTAGTTTTATCAGCTCATTTAAAGATCTTTTTAAAGCTTGTTCCATTTTTCCAGCATTTTGATATTTGAGTTGATAGACTCCTTCAGTGTTTTTTAATCAGCTCTGAGTGCATTTGATTTATTTTTTTCCTCTAGATTACCAGAAGCCATGTCTTGTACCAAAGCTGAAGACTGAACTGCTTTTTACTGAACAGCTGCAGGATTCCTCCCAGTCAATGCTTTCTCCTCAGCTTTTGTAGTTAATTTTCTTTCAGGCTCTTTTGGTTTTCATTTGCTGGCATCCAGGCAGTATACTTACTAGCCAGTAACTGAATTTACTAAAAGTAACAGATTTCCTGGCCCTTGTCTTTCAGTTTATTTTTTCATGCTGAGAGAACTGAAGTTAAGATGTTAATCAGTGTACAGCCCTCTTGCAAAGTCCAAAGAAATGTTTATTTTGTACTTTGGAACAAGAAGCATGTAATTCTAAAGTCAAAGTCTGAAATGCCTATGGTTATGGTCCTGTATACTGAATGACAAAAATGTACCAAAGCTGATCTACTAGAAATTATCTGCACATTACAATATGCAAATAGGACTTAGACGATATGAAGATAAATATACAGGAAAAGTACAAAATAAGAAGTTTATTGATGACCCAAAAAGGTTTTATAGAGAATTAGGAAACAAGGTAAAAGGAATTGAAAGACCTCCAAAAAAGAAGAAATAGATTTTGGAGAAATATCTATGAAGATCCTGTGGAAAATAACAAAGATGCTAAATGGATAAAAGAAGTAAAAGAAAGAATAAGAAGTTTAAAGGCACAGGATATGAAATGGGATGAAGTAACAGCCAAAGAGATTGAAATAAAGTTAAGAAAAGCCTCTAATTGGAAAACCCCAGGCCTAGATGCAGTACCTAACTTTTAGCTAAAAGTATTAACATCTTTGCATGAAGATTTAACCATGAATTAGAATTATTTATATGCATACCTGGAACAGACACCAACCTGACTAACAACAGGAAAACAATGCTCCTACTTAAGAGTGAACCTGCAAGCTACCCTAAGAATTATAGACCAATAACTTGCCTTCCAACAACGTATAAACTTTACATGGGAAGTGATGCCAACAGAGTTTGTAGTCATTTAGGAGAAAATTCAATTATGGCAGTAGAACAAAAGGGCAATGAAAGAAAGTCATATGGAACAAAGGATCATTTGTTGTTAAATACAGTCATAGTGGAGAGAACTGTAAAAAGGGGAAGAATCTAAGTATGGCATGGATTGACTACAAAAAAACATTTGATAGTATCCCACATTCGTGGATAAAAGAGTGTTTAAAAATGCATAAGATACATCCTACACTGATTGATAACATTACAGTGACCATGAGACAGTGGCAGATCACTTTGCAATTAAGCCACAATAAAGGACAAATTATTATACCAGGGATAAAAATTCAAAGGGGGATATTCCAGGGTGACTGTCACTACTGCTATCCTGTTTTGCCCTTAACCCATTAAGCTGTCTACTTAACAGCTTAGCCCATGGCTATAATTTGGCTCCTAGAAAACAACAAGGTGTAAAGACTTCTCATCTTCTCTTTGTCGATGATTTAAAAGTGTATAGCTCATCAGATGAAGAACTGAAAGCACAACTGCGAGTTGTCAAAACTTTTTCAGATGATATAAAAATGTCATTTGGTCTTGATAAATGTGCAAAAGCAACCTTTAAAGCAGGAAAACTGCAACACCAGGAAAACATTAGTTTGGGACAAGAATGTGATATAAAACCAACTTGAGCAAGAAGGAGTGTGTATACATATTTGGGAATTAATGAAGGATCAACAATAAAACATGAACAATTCTGAATAAAACTTAGTAAGGAATATTTAAGAAGACTTAAATTAATCCTGAAAATAGCACTGACATCTAGGAACAAAATCCAAGCTATAAATCAATTTGCTCTTCCTGTCCTAACTTACAGTTTTGGAGTGATTGACTGGCTCCAAAACGTGTTGGATAGATTAGATAGGAAAACAAGAAGGATGCTTCATGCTCATCAAATGATTTATAAAAATCAGTACATACCAAGATTATATATATCTTACCAATACATGTAACTTTGTAAGAATTGCAGGAGGAGTCATTACTGGGTACATTGCGGGTGCTGGAAGAGCGGTTTTGGCCGACATCAAAGAGTAAAACAATACTAATTTCATGAACTTGAATCGTACTTTGACTTAGGAATGGGGTCCATTCCTGTCATGGTATTAGAAACCACAAAAAAGGGAGAAACATACTAGAAAAACACACTTTGAAAGTATGAGATCAAAAATATGGATTGTTAAGAAAACAGATGTAAGAAGAACAGGTATGGAGCTCAAGAATATGGTAAAATATAACTATTTGCATCTGTTTTTGTATTTATTTATGTATGTACAGTAGACACATGATGGGCTACACTAGGACCTAGATAAAAGGAACAGTTATTCTAAGAAAGAATATGAGAGAAAATATAAACAGAAGATGCCATTGTTTACAAAATAGTGCTTAATAGCATTATCACCTGTATAAGTGTAGTATAAAAATAATTATGGCATATTATTGTTGCTGCATTAACAAAAGAGAAAGAAACAAGTGCATAGCAGTGTATTCAAGCTGAAGAAAAAGTTAAGAGAAAAAGTAAGTAATAAGTAAAACAGTGCACAGAGCATATCCATTCAACCAGGCATCTCTACTGTCCGTATTTGGGAAGAACATATCTGATTTCAAGCCTGATTTACTCCTGTACACATGTACCTATTTTTGAAGGTATGAGTATAGCCTTATTTTCAGGCTTTACATATATATACATTTTCACACATTTTCTTTTCTGAATTCCCCTCATCATTCATAATTTTGAATGTATAGAAGTACACAAAAAAGACAATACGTACCCATCATACATGGGACCAATAATTTAAAGAAAAGATGATACATATCTTACGTATTCCCTTTTGAGAAGCAAAAATAAATTATCTGCAATTCAGGTCATCAAAGTCTATAAATTTTACACAGTTTCTTTGATAATATGCTTAGATTTTCCATCATTTTTGTCACTCTGTTATTTGGTTGTGTTTCAGAGTATTGTCCAAATTCTTATTAGAAGGGGGAAATTATGTGCTATTTGGCATTCAGTTTTGCTAATTAGATGTCCAGATGTTTGGCTAGATTGTGCCTACTTTTCAAGGGCATTTGTACCTATTTTCAATGTCTGCAGATTGAGAGGTATACTCTTCATTGTCCAGATTTTCAGAGACTGTTCAGATTTTTGCCTCATCCTTTTTGTCTGTTTCTCACAAAATTTGAATTTTTCTGTCAAATCATTGAGGACTGAAGACACTAAATAATGACATCCATTTGAGTTCCAGACTTCATATCCCTTTGAAAATGCATGCTAATACAAAGGGTGTTATTCTAGCAACATTCTAAGTTTATAAAAGCAATATTTAAAATCTATTCCTGAATGTTGGCCTTTGAAGCCATATTATTTTTGGCTTTGTTCAAATTTATTGTACGTAAAAGTTCAGAGGAGTAAAAAAGTAATACCCAGAAAAGAAAGGGATTATAAAATATGTGAGACAGATTAAAAGCTGTAAAAATGATTGGTCAGAAATTGTGCAGACATTGAGCTTCCTATGAGAAAATCAAAAAAGCTTTAGTCCCACCAGAAGATTCGTAGTAGGTCACAGAAAAAAAGTATTTTTATTGTGGGAAAGAGAAGAGAAGGTCTAGTGCAAAATGTCATAAAGTTATACCATAGTCCCCTTCCAGGGTGGTAAGAATGAGTTACCTGAGTGGAAGGACCTGACAGTAGTGAACAAAGAGTGAAAAGTTCTCAACAAACATGTTATTTATAGAGAAATTTCAGTACGAGACTGGCCACAAACCTTCTACTTATTAATTCCAATGATTTAGAGAAAGTGCCACTAAAATGCCAAAAGCTGCATATGAGACCAAGATGTTTCAATGCCAGAGCAATCCATCTACCCAGAAAGCAATTAATTAAGGCTGGCATGTTGTCTAGAAACCTAGTTCCTGAGAAGATGCAATCTGTTACCGAAGAAGATGTTTGCTAAGTGCAGAGCCTTGTGGCAAATCAACCATTAAATACAAATGCATTATAACAGTCATTTAATATGTAAAGAATGGATGGCATAACCATTGGACACAGACAAATGGAGCCATAGGCAGGGTAATGGGTCAGGAACCCCCCCCCCCCCCAACCATTTCTCCCTGTTACCATAAACACTGTTCAAACCTATCAGTATGCATACTATTTTCTTGTTTACTTCTTCAAGGATTAGAGATATTTGGATTTCATTTAAAACTTTTATTTCAAATTTTATAGCAGAAACACTGATAGCCATTTGCTAAACAAACAATACTGTCTCACAATTGAAAAAGGCTTAGCATAAACAGTAAAGTTCTCTGCCCATGAAACTCACATTTATTGAAATGGCATTGAAACCCATATTCAAAGAAAATGCAGCTGGCCAGTACCAGATTAAGTTTGCCTTTGGGCTGTTTGCAAACCACAAGCCCCTTGCACACATTTTTAGGACCATACATACATGCATGCATTCTTTATTCCCCTTCCTGATTGTATTAAATTAAATTATATTCCTTGTATAATACAGCACCACTTTTTGGAATGTGTTTTAAATCTGTAGTTTTGAACATTTTTCCAGTAAGTTTGTTTGTGTCTTTTGGCTTTTCCTGGTTAGGGGTCGCCACAGCGGAACTCCGTTCCGCTAATGATTGGTAGTGGATTTTTACGTACCGGGTTACCAGCCCTGATGCACAACCTTCAACGAAGGCATGCCCCATTCACGTATGCTTCCACACAGAATACGCTCTAGCTGAGAATCGAATGGGACAACGTCTTGTTTGAGGCAACAACGCTACCGCAGCACCACCAAACAAAATTTATGAACCACTAATGACAAAACTAGCCATTTCAGATCATTTTAACCATAAAAGGACACTCAAATCTCTCTTTACATTCCACCAATATCAGTCAATATGCACAATTTCTACAGAAGTAAACGTCTACTGAATAATTCCACATTAAAGAGATCTGTAACTGATGTAGAGGTTGCTGCTGGCAAACAACTTTACATTTCAGTGTTTCATATACAAATTCAGTGCCTGCTGCCCTTGAAGAATAACTTGCCTATGTTACATTAACAAAAATCGGTAAGCTGGTAATATTGCATTAGGGAATGACTGGCAAAAAAAACAACAGCTTCATAGTTACTAGGCATCTCATTCAAAAGAGGAAACCCTCAAGAGTGCAGCACCGCCATCTCCCCTTAATGTGCACCAGAATAATAACAATCCATCTATATGGATGTGAGTAGAACCACAGCCTTCTTCCCCAACTTTCTGGTTTAAAAGCCTGCGTTTGTGCTTGTTTCCCACCTTTCCTGTAACTAGTCTAGTCCAGATACAAATTTGCTGTATCCAGGACTGTTTGTAAGCTTCTAAGCCTTTCTGTGTTGGAGGGAAGCCTTCTAGCTTATCAGTGGGAGTGGTAAGCCCTAGGTAGCCTATCTACCACAAGAGTGGTTTCTGGCCCAGAAATTGTAGTTTATTGGCCGTTTGGGCAGTTTTTCCATCTCTTTCAACTTTCTAGTTTAAAAGCCCATGTTTGCGCTTGTTTCCCATCTTTGCTGTAACTAGTCAAGTCCAGATACAGAATTGCTGCATCCAGAACTGTTTGTAAGTTTCTGAGCCCCCCAAGCCTTTCTGTGTTGGAGGGAAGCATTCTAGCTTATCAGTGGGAGTGATAATCACTAGGTAGGCTATCTACCACAAGATCCAGGTCCAGATTCTTAGTTTTAGCACTTGGATTTGCTTATTCATGCTCAGCACTTGTTCAGAACTTGTTAGCACTAAATAAGCTACATATTACTACAGCACTCAACCTTCTTCTTTACCTAGAGGAAAACAGTTTGTGTACGTACTTTCCTCACTTGCTTAGAGAAAAACAGCTCTTATACTCACTTTCCTCACTTGTCTAGAGCAAAGTAGTTTTTTATTCAGGCATGTCCAAGGGTCAGCTCCCAGTGTTCTCTCCTGTCTATCTGATGAAGCTAGGCAGCTTTTGGCAATGTAGCAATTGCCTCATGTACACAGACAACCCTCTCCTCCTACCACCCAGTACCACAACCTGTGAGAGATGCACTTATCTAGCCAAACTGGAGGTAAAGCTCTCTCCAACCAAGACTGAACTTGACAGTCAAGAGGCGAAGGTAAATGCTTGCACCACACCACACTCATCACATAGTCCCACTAAACCTACACCACCAAAATCCACACATAGAAACACAAAAACATTCACGGAAGCTCTCAGTAATAATCTGCTCAAGCAACAGAGACCTCCAAAGCAGAAATGCAAGCAACCTCCACCCCCCAACACAACCCAAATGACACATAGCCACAGGCTCAGTGTGCCACTCAACCACAGCCCATAAGGCAAAACAACATACCCAATACACTAGTCATAGGTGACTCTATAGTCAGGCACACTGATGTCCCACTCACCAGGCTAAACAAGGAGAAGGTTACTGTCAGCTGCCTGTTAGGTGCCAGGATCTGCCACATAACCTATGCACTCAGGTCACTCCACAACAAGTACAAATATGACTCTGTCATTGTCCATGTTGGTGTGAATGGCCTGAGACGTACCTCCCTGGACTACATGAAAAGAGACATGGAAGAGCTCTCCGATCTTATAGCCCAGGCAGGTATGACCCTAACCCTGAGCAGCATCCTGCCATCACCCAGAATTATACCGCAGTACAAGGACAAAATAATTGACTTCAACAATTGGCTAAGCTTCTAATGTCATTCTAAGGGGCTCCAGTATCTGTCTGCCTGGGACGACATAGTCAACAGACCACGATGCTTTGCCAGAGATGGCCTGCACCTGTCACCCCTGGGATTCCGGATACTGGCTTAGGCTCTTGCCTTTTTTAGGCAAGGTTCAAATGACATATTCACCACCATAACAGGAACAGGCAAGCAAAAACTGAGGGTACTCAATGCTAGAAGTCTAAACCTCAAAATGCACTCCCTCGAGGCACTCCTTAAAATGGAGAAAATCGATATCTGTGCAGTGACTGAGACCTGGTTCAAGGCTCCAGAGAGCACACCTGCATTACCAAGCTATAACTCATACCACACTTTTCGGCCACCTGACCTGGACCGTAACACCAAAGGCGAAGGTGTGTCCATATTCATTAAGGATATCCACACCTCCAGGCTAGTTGCTTAGCATAATGCATCCGAGGTTATCCAAGTGCAACTAACTCTGGGCAAAACTGCAACCAAATTGTAGCTAGTTACAGATCCTCCACCGTGCCCCAGGATTCCCACTCCTCTTTTCTTGATATACTGGAAAATATTAGGGTTCAACCAAACACCCTAATAATGGGCGATTTCAACTACCCCACCATTAACTGGGAAAACTACTCATGTACCAACTCCTTTGCTCAACGCTTTCTGGAATTCATAAATTCCAATGCCATGGATCAACTTATCCACACACTGACCAGACGCAACAATATCCTACACCTAGTCATTACCAACATGAGTGACCGGTGTTCCACACCTGAAGTCAACTCCTCGTTGGTCAGATCTGACCATAAGCTAATCACCCTAGATATCCACATCCCCCCACCCCCATTAAGGAAATCATGGTAAAAAATGTCTCCAAAGCCAACTTCATGCTTCTTAAGACAGAAGTGGCGAACTTCATGACATCCATGCAGATGGACAATACAGGTACGACTGCTGAATCCTACACAGATGCACTCTATAAGGACTTACATGAGTGCATGGAACATGCTATCCCAAACAGAACCAAGATGCTATCCTCCAAAAAAGGAAACCAATCTGGTGGTCCCCTGGCATAAACAAACTCTACAACAGAAGGAAGAAACTGTTGCAATAGAGAGTAAAATCCCATGCGTGAAGGAGTTCCCTAGTCAGCCTCAGTAAGAAGCTGAGATCCCTTATAAGATCCTCCAAAGCTAGCTATGAAAACAAAATCACCACTGATTCTAGGGACACCCACAAAGCATTCTATAGCTATGTCAAGAATCTCAATGGCAACACCCAGATCTGTTCTGAGTTACAGCACAACAGCATGAAAATTACAGAACCAATTGATATTGCCAACGTCCTGGCAGATAGGTTCAGTTCTAACTTTACCCCCCTCTCACCCCCTAAAGGGCCCATATCTATACAGGAAGAATGCAGATTCCCTGTAATCACAACTACGTAGGTAAAAGCTGCACTCTCTAAAGCCAAAAACACAGCATCCATGGGACCGGACAACATCCCTGGCTGCGTTTTACATGAACTTCAGAACAAACTGTCTCCCCACATAAGCACCATGTTCAATCATAGTTTCACATCAGGCTTTGTGCCCACTGAATGGTATACAGCAACAGTTATCCCACTCCACAAAGTGGGAGCCACCACTGATCCTGGGAACTATCGTCCTATTAGCCTGATGAGCCTGGTCTGTAAGGCCATGGAATGTATCATCATGGAACAAACAAAGACATTGGTAACTTCCAAACTCTGGCCCCCACCCAGTTCGGGTTTGTCAAAGGCCGATCATGCCTCCTGAACCTGATCGACTTCTTTGAGGCAGTCACCAAAGCTGTAGATGAGGGTAAGGTGGTTCACACAGCCTAGCTTGACCTCGCCAAGGCTTTTGATACCATCCCCCATTCTGGAATTATAGCTAAACTCACTAAACTAGGTATAAATCCCTACATCACAAGATGGGTTGCCAATTGGCTCATGACAGAACCCACACTGTAAAAGTTGCAGACTCCAAATCTAACTTCAAGCCAGTGACAAGTGAAGTACCACAGGGTTCATTCCTGGGACCTTTCCTGTTTGGTATCTACTTCTCTGAAGTACAGTAACACAGAAGGCCTTTGTCTAATGAAGTTCGCAGATGACTGCAAACTAGAAGCTATAGTTGAGTCCCCAAATGATGTGGACATCCTACAGAAGGGCCTCACTGAGATAGATGCCTGGTGACAGAGCCATGGCATCAAACTCAATGCCAAAAAGTGCATTGTCATCCCCTTGGTAAAAACTCTGTACCCATGAACTACCACATAGGCGGCAGTCTATTTAACCCCGAATGTGTGATAAGAGACCTGGGGACCCAGGTGGACAGTAGTCTCTCCTTTGATAATCTCATCACCACAGTAGTCAGGAAATACTTCAACGTGGCACACCTCATTACAAAAGGGTTCTCATCTAGGAAAAAAGAGGTCATTGTTCCCCTCTACTCGACACTCATTAGACCCATTATAGAGTACAACGCTACTTTTGGAATGTACCTCACAAGTCATCTACAGCAGCTGGAAAGGCCACAGAAGTACCTCACAAAGAGGATTGCTGGCCTCAAACAAATGCCCTACACTGACTGTCTCAAAAAACTCCAGCTTTACTCCGTAGCATATCGCCTACTCCGAGGTGATCTCTGCCTAACATATAAAGCTATGTCAATCCCAGAGCTGTTGGACATGCTACACCTAAAGAAATCCCAATCCCTCTGAGCTACACGCTCTAGGGACTTAAACCTTGTCACCCCAATAAACAGGACATGCTGGAGGGATAGATTCCTGTCCCAGAGACTTCCAATACTCTGGAATACGCTACTCATCTATGTCAAGCAAAGTTCCTCATTAGCACTCTTCAAGAAAAATCTTGATAAGTGGATGGGAAATAGGAAATACACCCTGGGGATAATTTCAGTGGCTCTGCTCGACAGGGGCACAGGAAAATAATTTTCTTGGGTGGCGTAATCCAGGGAACCTTGTTGGCTAGGCTTACTTAGGCCCTTGGGCCGATAGCCTAGTACCTACCTATGAACCTATAAGAAAAGTAAAGCTACTTGTTGTGCTACTAACAAATTCTATAGCACAAACACTGATGATGGCCATTTGCTATACAAAATAGTTGCACATTGAAAACAGACTTAGCATGAACAGCAGTAAACTTCTCTTCACCTGAAACTCACAATTCCTTGAAAATACACTGAAAGTCAGTTCCTTGAAAATGCACCCGCTGATGACAGTTTGGTAGTTGGTGTAGAGGATTCTGGTTCTTGTCTGCTGTAATCAAGCTACAGGGCAAATTAATTAACCAATCTGCCATTCCTAACTAGGGTATTATACACAGACACACACACACACACACACACACACACACACACACACACACACACACATGCACAAACACACTCTGAAACGGCTTGCTCTTCTCTCTCACGGCACTTCTGCAGTTCTCCATATGTGCATGCTCAGTTCTCTGTGTTTAAAATCCCCTGCAAAAGCAAGACAGTTCCTAGGTCACCTAGTCCTGGATCTGATTCTGCAGACAAAGCATCTGATGTAGAAACATTGTACAGTATAAATATAAATATATATATATATACACAAATATAGATATGAAAATATGTATAAAAGCTCTTGTACCTTAAAGCCTGTGCAATAATCATAATTCCAGGAGTTTCTTTCAGTTTGCCAAAAAGAAGATGCTGTGAACGTGTCTGCATTCTGAGTATGCTGCCATTTTATGTGAAATAGATGCTGCATTATAACTTTGAATATACATGTCTATTGCCATTATTAATAGCACAGAAAAGCATAACTGGGTACCATCAGTTTGCATCATGATGCATAGCTTGTTTGCAGGTCTGTGCATGTGGTGTTTGGTGGGAGAACTGTAAACTACAATAGTTGATTTCCACTCTATAGTTGTATGAATCACATAAAGCCATAACTTGGACTCCTTTCAATAAGTAACAGAGCAAGAAATGCCATTGGCATCAAATGATTGCTGTACTTCTAACTGTATGCATTTTTGCTTGGACATAATTTGCAGTTACATGCTAATTGGTCTCTTGAAAAGTATTGTAATTTGTAAAGCAAAAACAAAAAATGGTGGAACAATACTAGAACAATACCAGAACAATACTAGAACAATACCAGGACAATACCAAAATTGCTAAGGAAATGTACCAGAATACATTGTTGCTGTTCTAGCACAATGAGCTTTCTTCAGGGGCTCAAATGAGCATGCCTTTGAGAGTTTCTGCTGTGGAGTCCAACACTGAAATTACCTCAAAAGGTGACCACACTATATATCCACACAATGTCACTGCAGTATGTAAAGATGACATTTTGTTCCTGTTTCATCAGGTTGGCCTGCTCTAAAACCCTAGCTTTGTTTCCTTTGTATCATAAATGGTTCAATCACCTCCCAACTCCAGATGCTTTATTATGGATTTGTATCAGACAAATGTGTATATTGGCTGTGCTCCTTGCTCCAGAAAGAAGCAGCTAGGAATACAGGCTGGTTCAGTGGATATCACATATTTTACTTGATTTGTAATATTAAGTGCAAAGCATGAATTCATGGAGTAGAAATTTTACAAAATGTTGAGCCTGACAATGTTCTATAAGCTATACTACAGCACCTACTATCATTTGCACTAACCATTTGCTGAAAAAGTCTTATAGTATCCTGTGGCTTTTCTATGGGAACAAAATTCCATATCAAGGTATTTTAATGTCACTGAAATATACCACTCAATTCTAACTTCCAGGAATTTCATGGAGTTTAGTTTAAAAGTTTCAACATCACTCCTGAAATCAGTACTTTTTTAAAGAAAATATTGTGAATTATAGTCAAGAAATAATGACAACCAGTAAACCTACAGATGTCTTTTAATTTACAAAATGTGCGTTGATTCATATTCCCTTTTTCTTATTCTGTAAGCTTTATAAATCAGCAATGACTATAATTAAATTGTGTCTGATTTGGGACATTTGTCCCTAATTGTTTTCAGTTTTGTCTCTGATTCCTGAAGTAAGATACTGAGAGCTATGCCACTGAAAGAGATATGTTGTAAATAAAAAAAAATATCTGTCAATCATGTTTGTTTCCCTGCCAAGTGCCTATACTGACAGGAATATACAGGAAAGACATTGGTCTCAAGAAGTGTCTTCCCTTCATCAAGAATGATGTCTTGATACCAGCCCAAGATAATTGGTTTAATAATTGGATAAGTAGTTAGTGCCATTCAAAGGGGGTCCAGTATGTTTCTCCCTTGAATGAGATAGTAGATAGCCATCTCTGGTGAGACACAAAGTCCTAACATCTCTCATACCAGAGCTTCTGCACACTGGCTAAAGCCTTTGCTGCCTCCATAGTACCTTTTTAGATAGAGGCCTTCTACTGGGCACTCCAATATAGCACACTCACAGATAAAATTAAAGTGGCACTGTGCAAATCTAGGAGCCAAACACAAAGATACCCAAACTTGAGACCCTTCTGCAACTCATGTGCATTCATATCTTTTTGGGTACTGAGACATGGTTTCAATGCAATGACAGCATTCCCTCTATTCCAGCGTTTAGCGCCTATCACACATTCAGGCCCACAGGCTTACTGTGAGGGACTTATATGTATTTGTCAGAAAAAAATTACACACAACCCTAACTTGGAGAGCCACATCACCATTCATAAATTCAACTGTTACTTCATTGCTAGCTACAGCTCTCCATCAGTGTCTTCCAAAGATCATGGAAATTACTTTAACACCTTTGAGGGATTAAATATCAAACCAAGTACCCTCATGCTAGAGGACTTCAATTACCCAAACATTAACTGGCACACTTCTACCTCTACAAATGGATATGCTCAGCATTGTCTGGACTTAGTTAACACCGATGTGCTAGAGCAAATTGTAAAGTTACCCACTAGAGGCTCTAATATTCTTGACCTGGTCCTTACCAATCTTGCCCCTGCCAGTACTCCATCTCACTCTCCTCATCCCTAGTTAAAGTGAGCACATGTCAATCATTTTTTTCATTAGGCCTAATGGTACTAAGCCCCTACCCACTGAGAGTATGTTTAAGGAGTTTACTAGGGCAAATATAGAAAACTTATGCAAAATTTCCAGGAATCCCCTGGAAATGGACCCAGTGAGGAAGCTACCTTAGTCAGTTCTGACTTTTATCAGCACCCAAACAGATACCTAGAAAAGTCAATAACTGTCCAACCTAAATATAATGGTAAATTCAGGAATAAACCTTGATACAGAACACCTGTATTAACGAGCTCTATAACAAGCAAAGGAAAATGATGAAACATTATAAGAAATCCCCATTTCCTTTATCTTAAGATCCTACTGAAATATGCCAGGAACTAAAGAGTACAACCAGAAAATGTAAAGCAGAGTATGAACCTAATTTTGCTACAGATACAAAATGAAACTACAAGCATTTCTTCAATTATGTAAGAAAATTAAGGAATACTGTTTAACAATGCACTCATCTATAATAATGTCACATAGTTTAATCCCAAGAGTGACCCAATATATTAGTAGACAAATGAATGCTAACTTTTTCCCATCTGCACACACTGTTGTCCCTAGTATCCATGACAATTTAGTTTCCCCTGAAATCAGATTGGAATGAGTCTTAGAGTCCCTGCCAAAGACTAACAATAATACTTCCATGGGACTAAACAATATACCAGGCTGAATGTTCATCAGTGCCAAGTGTGCACTGTTTGGTTCATAGGTTCAATAGGTTTGAATCTCTACTCAAAATCTTCAGTCGCAGCCTATCTACAGGGTTTGTTCCTGATACCTAGAGAAGAGCCACTTTGACTCCTCTACACAAGGGTGGCCTTTCTACAGATCCTGGTAGTTGCAGGCCCACCAGCCTAATATGCAAATCTATGGAACATACAGCAGAATTAATTTCTACTGGCATAATCAACTTAACTGATGTAGATACCAATCACTTTTGTTTTATGAAGGAGAGATATTTCCTCCTGAACTTAGAAACTTTTTTGAAAAGGTTACAGAGGCTGTGGACAGTGATCACTCAGTGTACACTACTTATCTTGATCTGACGAATGGCTTTTGACACTGTAACTCATGCTGATATGTAAGCCCTATGTTATCTGCTGAATTGTAAATTGGCTATCCAGCAGTCTTTTTTAAACATTTTTAATAAAAATGATATTTAAAAAAATCAACAAGGGTACACATACAGCAATAAAAAATGTAACATTTACATTATTATATTCATGCAGTATACATATATGTTTTCTTTTTAATAGTTTTCATTCACTCCAACATTACATAAAATGCTTATTTCCTGCCCTCACTTAAATTTCACTCCTCCTCCTCCTGAACATTATTATGAATGTATTGTTTCCACAAATTTTATTTACTTCTAGATCATTTGCACTTTTCCTTTTCTAAAGATCCCACTTCCACTTCTTTATTTCCTCCTTTGAAATATACAGTAGTTCAATTACATCTGGTTTAGATTTTGAATTCCATTTTCTAATAATTGTTCTTTGGCAGCTAATAGCATTAAACATAGTAAAGCCTTACCATGTCTTTGCAATTCAGGTGTATTTATTCATTGATTGATTATCTTTGTTTACCAGGAAAGCCTGACTGGGTGTAACCCATTTTCAGCTGAGGCCCGAGAAGAAAAGCTCCATTACATAATGTTTGTAATTAACAATTTCATTTTAAGAACAGTACAGAGTAAACATTAATGAGTCACAGTAAAATAAAGGGTTGATAGAATGGTTCGATAAAGGATAGGATCATAGAATACATTTGATATGGAAAGTAGTTACCTATAAATAAAAGATTCATATAAGCAACTACAATCATTACATTAAGATAAGATATTGATTGATGGGTGATACTGTTGATGTAAGCGAGAGAAATATATGTTTGAGTACTGAGCTTGGGAGTTAGTGAAGGGGTTGTAGAAGTTTTGAGAAATAAGGGAATGGAAATTGTCAAAAAGTGCTCGAGAGAAAGAGTGTAGGTAAGGTGAAGAAGATGGAAATGGGATTTCAGTTGCTGATTTGAGGGGCAAATATAAGAATTAATATTATAGAAGGTTATAGAAAGAGAGAGAGAGAGAGAGCTCAGGGAGATGACATTCACGGTGGGAAATGAGATGAATAATTGTCAGAGACATTATAAAATGGTGAAGATTTCCTGGACAAGCACCTGGAAGGATTTGAGAAGATTAGAGAAGACTGTAAAATCATGGGAGAAATTGTCAGCCTGGAGACAAGCATGAGCATGTCCAGGATTAAGTGCCGCTGAACTATAATTTGAAGCATGGTAGTTTGTCTATAATTTTTTTAAATTTTGTGGGGACAGTATTCTACAGTTTGAACAAATAACAGCAGTAAAGTGATTCTCCTGATGAGTTGTTACATTTAGAGGACTTTGGAGGAATTTTTCGGTGGACCAGACCGCAAAAGTTGCAAGAGTGTAAGACAGTAGTGTATGTTTTAATGCAAGGCATTTTTCAGGATGCTGTATTAGTTTATAAGTACCGGAGAGACAGCATGAAGTAGTTGTTTTGTTGTTTAATGCCTCACAGTGTTGAGTTGTGTGTGTAGCAATGGCAGCAAAGTTTGGAATTTATTATAGCAGGAGGCTAGTTTTTGGCACTTGAGTTAGTAAGAATAGGAGAAGCATAAAGAAGGGATGGCAGAAAACAGGTGGAAGTTAGAGTTTTTCTTGCTATGTCAATTAAGCAGTGGTTAACCCAACAGAGGAAACCTAGTTTTAGCTATTTTTTTAATAGTTTGAAGTACATGTAGATTGAATTTAAGGTTGATGTCTATTTAACTGCTTAATTTAGTATGGATCAATAGTTCAAATCTAGTGTTGTTAACAGCTGTGACTATAAAAGATTAAATATGGTTGAACTACTGGTCTGGCATGAAAAGCATCAACTTTGGGGTTTTTTTTGGATTAGAAGCAGCTCTGAAGTGCTTAATCAGGTCTCAATAGAAGAGAGGGTAGTTTGAGTGATGCCTTAGATTTCAGGCAGTATTGGGGATGTATGTATTAAAGTTGAATAATCTGTATATTGTACAATCTTCACCATGCCTGCAGAAGTTTGGAGTTTGTTAATGAAGATATTAAAGAGAAGAAGTTCTAGTACATAGACTTGTAAAACTACTGTTCTGACTGTGAGAGAAGATACAAATTCCTGTTTCCATTTAATTGGTTGTTGTCTGTCTGATGAATAAGTAAACAACCATGCAAAGGAGGATAATGACAGACTTAGGGATGCAAGCTTGTATAGTAGTTGTTTGTGAAATAACATGTGGAAAGCTTTAAATGAACTTGAGAACATGATTGACACTTGTGATGTCCCTCCTCTTGGCCAGTGATCAAGGAGTTCCAATCCTCACCACAGACACCAGTGAGGACATTCACTTGGAACAAAAACAGATACACAGATGCATTTTCAGATCCAACTCTCTGCACAAAGCACAATTTCCCTTAAGACCACATAGGGAGAACATTCAGTCTTGGGGAGATCATTCAGTCTCTGTCCAGGCCCCAAATAAGACCTCCCAGTGATACAGCTATTGAGTTGAGTCCTCAGCTGAGTGTTCCAAACCAATTCCTCCACCACCCTCTCTGTGAAACTAGTGCTCTATGTCCTTGCACCAAGTAGCTGACACACACTGAGATTTGATTTTCACACACACACACACACACACACACACACACACACACACACACACACACACACACACACACACACACCTAGGAAAAACTGGCACTGATTCACTAGCTATGCCCCCTCTGCCCAGACTATAAAGTAGATACTGCCACCAGAACTCTCCAAAGCCAGCTACTCTAAGGCTCTTACCAGGGTACCCAAGTATACTGAGTATATATGACTGGAGTGGACTACCTAAGCAAGTACTGCTCCTGTTTAACCACTGCAGGCTTCACAATGGTTATGTAAGAGGCTGTGTCTCTCTTAGCAGTGGCCTGTATTCCATCCACTAAGATCAGATATAAACTCTGGTGATAGCTTAGTACCCCTGCTGTCTCCAAACAACTTACCACTGGCATTCTGTCATTCCCACTTGTTGGTTCTGCCACCATTTGTTCCCTACCTTGCTTCCATGGACATTTGTAAGCTACATGGCCCCACTAGTTATATTTAAAACATCTAACCCTTGATCCTGGCTGTGTACCTGAACTAGTGGCTTCCCCTGTTACTGGTGGTCTTTTTTGTGGTGGTTTAGGCTACCCATCATGAGTTCCCTTATATACATGTGCAGCGCTGGGTATCCCCTTCTTATGCAGTGATGCCCTGCTTCCTAAATAGAGATCCCCATTTTTCCCCAGCTCATTTGCAGAGTTACACTCCCGATCTGCCAACCAGATTCTCATGTCCTGAGGCTAAGTGCTAAGGGCTTGTTCCCTCACCAAAAAGTCTGCCAGCCTTTCAAAAGGGGTGACCTGAAATCCACTCACCCACCTATGAAAATAAGTGCATAATGCAGCAATATAATCACATACACTTTCATCTGCCTTGCATCTATGCTCAGGAAACTTTGTTTCTGTAAGCTTCAGGTGTTAACTTAAAACATCCCAATAAACATTGTTTAACTTTATCATAGTTTAAACAATCAGTATCAGACAATTTTTAGAAACAGCCGTTACAGCTTTACCATGGAGTAAGGGGTCCAGGAACTGTACCCAGAGCCCTTGGTCAACATTATACTGTTTACATACTCTTTCAACTATATGCTTAAAACTATCAAAATTATCACCCTATGTAAACTGTGGAAGAAATGTAATGACCTTTATTGCTTCTGGGTATAGTTATTCCTTTCCCCATTACCTCCATGACCCTGACAATGTCAGCATCTCCCTGTCTTGTTGACACTGTTTCTCCTTTTCTTCGACCTCCACACAGCAGTCTCCATATGTTTTGCCTGCTGCAGTGTCTCCACTGATTCTAATTCTAAACATATGGCCTCCAGTTTACGTCTCTCTAACTCATTACATCCGAGTGATGCCTCCAGGTGCATCTGCAGTTAACTCCTACTGATGCCTCTAGATGTCAAATATTGCCTGTTCATATTTGCATCAATAATTCCAAACCTTGCTTTGTACAAGGTTTTAAAAGATTTAATCTTAAAACTTGCACAACAGCAAACACAACTGCATTAATATTTGACCTCTGTCTCATGCAGGTAAAGAGATATTAATTGTTGTTTTTATTATATTAATTTCTATAGATATCATTTTCACATTTTTTCCAAATATTTCAACAACCAAGTAACACAAACAAAACTCCTTAGCCTTGTATGAAAGATCTCAGCTAGATGAATAAAATGCAGCTGACAGTACATGTGTAGCTTAAGTGGTTGCTGAGATATTGTACGTTGCTTACAAATATTACAAATGTTTACTGTAACTCATAAAATTTGGTTTAAGACCTAGAACCTAAACAATACTACCACTAAAAAATAGTTTGTGGTGAATGGTTTTTGCCATGTATACTTCTTTCATAACCTCTATGGGTCCAGAGATATGAACATTTGTTTGAAATGTGAGGACATAATTTGATTCTGTCAAAAGGCTTGGCTCCGACCATTGGAAGTTAGAATGCAAACTTCCTGAGCTCCATTGGAGTGAATGAGTTAACTCCAGATGGATTTTTAAATCCTCTGAGGAAAAGGAGACCTGTCCTGTTTCTGAGGCCTTCAAATCCCCATCACTAAACTGGTTATCCTCCTGGTTGCTGGCCCGGGCTAAAGCTGTGACTAAGTCTGAAATCATATCCACTTTAGTCAGGTTGGCATGCACCAGTCCCTTGGCTTCACACACCTTGGTCAACTAGCTCTTTGTCAGCTTACCATAATCCTCTGCTGAAATCTTTGCCTGCTTTCCCTGACTAAACTAAACTAACAAAAAAAAAAATAAAACTGTTATGAAAATGAAACCCTGTATGCTTACCTTGTGGCTGCTGAGAGTATACACACCTTCAGTGACAACTCTCTACAGGCTACAGAAGTTCAATTAATATCCCAATATGTGATGCCCCTCCTCTGGACCAGTGATCAAGGAGTCTCAATCCTCAGCATGGACATTAGTGAGGAATGTGCACTTTGAACAAAAATAGATACACACACTATTTTCAGATGCAGCTCTCTCCCACCAAGCACAAATTCCCTTAAGAGCACACAGGCAGAACACTCAGTCTTGGGGATGGGTTTCCCTCTCTCTCTGTCCAGGCCCCAAATAAAACTTCCCAGTGAGACAGCTATAGAGTTGAGTTCTCAGCCGAGTGTTCCAAGCCAAGTCCTCCACTATCCTGTCTGTGAAACCAGTGCTCTGTGACCCTGCTACAAGTATCTGACACACACACACATACACACACACACACACACATACACACACACACACGCACACACACACACACACACACACACACACACACACACACACACACACACACACACACACACACACACACACACACACACACACACACACATACACACACACACACACACACACACACACACACACACACACACACACACACACACACTCTTTGAGCGTTGAATTTCACCCACACATCTGGGAAAGACTGGCACAGATTCATCAGCTATTCCCCCTCTGCCCAGACTAGAAGGTAGATACTGCCACCAGAACACTCCAAAGCCAGCTACTCTAAGGCTCTTACCAGGGTACCCAATTATACTGAGTGAAATTAATACTAATACATATGGTAGTGTTTGACCAATGCAGCAAGGCTTTCAGGAGAGGACACAGTGTCACCAATAAAGTACTCTCAAAGGTTAAAATATTCTCTAAAGTCTTGTCACAATGAAAAGTTTAAATATATTTAATACTAAGAAAAGAACACAAAATTACTAAATATCTATTTACAATAAACACCAAAGTTTCAATGACAGGAAATATTAAAAATAACACAGATGGAAAGATTCACACAGATACAGAAAAACAATACTTAACTAATCTCATTACATTTTCCTGACTGACCTAAAGAAGTACTGCTTCCTACTTATGTAATAAAGCAAGGCAAGATGAAGTGGGTGAGTGGTCCTTTTTTGTCAGATTTCATAAACAGACTGCCCTGAGACTTCTGTCTCATCTAGTATTAAAGCATCATTTCAGTGCTGGCTTACAGAATGACATCACACACATCTGGTCATCTGTCTTCTGGTTCCCATACTATCCCCTTTACTAGCAACTGAGCCAAAATCTTGCACATATGTGTTACCATATACACACGCAGAGACCTTTGCTAAGATTTGTTATACCTTCTGGAAGCTATAAAACAATTTCAAAAACTTCCACCCTTCTAGAGCAGCAATTAGTTCATCCCTAAGGACAATACAATAGGAATCCTAGTCCTGGTTTTCACAGACATTTTTTGTCTCTGGTTGCAATCAGATGTGTAAAATACAAACTTTAATTTAATTTAAGACTAGTTTTCAAAGTTAGCTGGACTGAGATTAACCACTTCTCCTCCAGTATCCTCTGTTACAATATTGTAATTCAACAGTTACAATACTGTCGTAAATACAAGTGTATTTATTTTCTATCCAGCAGGACCCACTGTTGGTACATTTCAACACAAGCAGCTTTATAAATACATTTTCAACACAAGCATCTCTACAAATCAGTTTGATAAACAAATGGCATATAATTATTTACAAAACTCCAGCTAGCTACGCTGGCATATGTTACACATCCACTTCCCTATATATTCCTGGCATAGCTGCCAATACCTCACATCATAACAACACTAATTTATTATTATTTCTGTCCTGGTTTATAGTAACTGTAAAATGAAGGAGGGTTGTGCTTGTGCTGTGGTAGGGTCTAAAACTGGGTTGTGTTTCAGAGAGATCCTATATCCCAGCTCAAATGAATAATTTCTTAAGTTAGAATCATTTGCTGTAACACCATTTCTGATGAAATCTGCGGTAAAAATATTTTAAAATCTGCCAACTTGTTACATTCCAAAAAACATGTCCAAAATCTCCTCTCTCTTTCCCATCCTACCTCCAGTATCTGCTATCTACCTTATGAAAGGATCTTTGAAGTCTGCTTGTGGTATAAAATATATATGCAAAATACTTCCATGCAACAATCCTAAACATGATGGACTTTGGTGCATAGTTGGCTTCCATACAAATGTTTTATTACTGTGACTTTGTAAATTGCCTTTCCAATCTCTTTTCCAACATCTTCTGATTGAGTCATGCAGTTATCATGCAATATTTTCTATACCCTGCTAATTTTCCCTTTCATAAAAGTAGCATCTGTCCTGCACTCAACAAAAACTCAATCAGAGCTAGTCTTTCCCTTAGCACTTCCCTAAACTTTTCACCTTTACTACACTCCTCTGTTATAAGTTTCTGGTAGGGAAGGCATTTCTCTCTGGCCTCATCCCTGTCTATTGTCTACAAATATCTTAGTCCCTTTGCTAACTTTCACCAATAAATTCTAGCCCCTCCCTTGACTATTGTCTGTATCCCTGCTTGCAGTCGCTCCAGGTAGTAAAACCTCATTTTTCTATTCCAGTGTTGACTTAACTTTTAGAATACTTTCTGTTACCTTATAAATATAATATTCTGTATGGTTGTTGCTGTTTTCTGTAAGGGCCTGCATCCAAAATCCTATTCTCTCCTTATTTTATGACCTCCCCACCCCACATATCCACAGTTTTATCATTATTCCTTTCTAATTTGAATTATAACCTTTTTCTTGAGGTATATATGCTATCCAACAGATCTTTGAAAAAGTTGTTGGTACCCTCTCCGAATGTAAAAACTATTGTGGTACCACAGGGATCAGTGCTGGGCTGTCTCCTGTTCAGCCTTAATTTTGCTAGCATACAGTTTAATATCCCAGACTGTGGCTAACCAAGTTTGCTAATGACTAAAAGCTGGGCACTGCTATCCACTCCGCCACTAATACCAAACAGCTCCATCAAGACCTGGAATGTGCACATACCTGGTGTTCTGAAAACATTTTCAAGTGAAATGCGAAAAAGGTAGTAACATTCAGTAAAAAAGCATTCTCAGCACATATATTATAAATAGTACTCCTCTTCAGACAGGCACTGTCGTAAATGACCTGGGTAGCTATATGGACAAATCTTTATCTTGTTCCACCATAGCCAGAAAGTCATCTATCTTTCTCCTTTTATTTCCAAGAGAATATCTTCAAAATTCAAAGTAGTTATCCTATTACTGTGCTCTTCCCTTATCCTGTCCATCACTGAATACAGTGTCCCATTTGGTGTGAATTAGTGCAACTATATGGCTCAGCTGGAAAGATTCCAAAGATTTGGAACCAAGAAAATTAGAGACCTTAAAGACTTCAACTATCCTGATTGGTTAGCATGGCTTTCCCTATACTTAGTAGCCTACAGCTTACTCCAAGGTGACCTCTATTATTACAATGATTTTTTTGCCAAACCAGTGGCTCTACAGACCCCAACATGGGAAACCTAGATCTGCAACAATAAATAAACAAGCTTCATTGGAGAGAGAGGTTCCCAATACATGTCACCCACCTATGACATAAGTTAACATTACAGGACACAGTACTACTCTGATTACATTTTTACATTTAAGGCTAGTTATGATGATTGGATGTGTAGACACAAATTTACTGCAGGTTTATCATGTACAGCCCTGCTCTGTTTGGGAGATAAGCACTATTAAGTGCTTGTCAACTGATATAGAAACTTCTCAGTGTGTTGTCTTATAGGTGCACATTGCTAGGCATCTTATGTACCTCATGATCACTCGTCTATGTCCCTGTGTGTAATAAAATCTCTCCTACCATGTTTATTAGTATTATACTTTCTCTAGACCTGGAATTTACTGATCTACCACTTCAACCCCTTACTGTGAGACAGTGGTAAATGACCCGGAGGTTTTTTGCATGCCTGGACACTGACTGAGCTAGTAACAAACAGCACACATATGTACAGTTACACATATATTTAGACAAAAGCAGACATTAACTGACACTCTCAATGGCAGTAGGAGGAGAAAGGAGTTGGCTTTGGCACTTACTGACTGGACAGATCTGTAAAGTAATAGTGTGTTTCTATTCCTCACAACAAATAAGGAGACTCAAATATTGAGATCAGCCAAAACATGTACTCTAACATAAGTGGCATCTACCATGAGATGGTAAGATCTTTGTATAAGAACATGTGACACAGTCTGACGTGGATGAGTGGTAAAGTGTAAGATATGGAAGGAATTGAGAAATTGATCAAGGAGTAATGTTAATCTGTGTTGGGATTACAGACATTTGATAATATTTAAAAACAATCCATTAGATGTATTAGATGGAAAATTCAGGTGAGACATTTGTCACAGTACTCCTTGGAGATAAGAAGGCTTTTGACAACGTTCGGTGGACCTTACTGCTGGAAATGTTAGATAAAATGGGATTTTTCAAACATTTAGATTACTGACTCAAGATCTTTATTCCTAATCCTCTACATGAGTTAAGACATGAGCAGGAATGTTGCAATATTTGGAGTTGACAGGGAGTACAAGACAATAGTATCCACTTTGCTATTTCTGCTTTCTCCATGCTCAGAGTGGTTTCCCATATTGATAAGAAGTTCACAGCTTCTGAGATTTTTAAGTGATATTCACAATATGTCACTATTTGCCATCAATTAATTTGGTAGATCTACACTAAGACTTGCAGGTTTTATTTAGCATTCATCAATTATCTGGCTGTTACTCAAAATATAAAAGTAATGCTACTAAAGCCAGGACCATATAATTGTTTTTTTTTTAATTAGACCATCTTTACCTTTGCAGATTTCAGAAGAAGAAGAAGAAGAAGAAAAAAAAACCTTGAGAGTCTGGCTAATTCAGTGCAGAAATCCACAATCTACATCCATGAAGCTGTCACATATAAAATTAGGGAAAATGCTAACAACGGATATTGAACAGAGAGAATGAGCACTACAAATATTTGATTCCCTTGTACAATATGTGAGACAAGTGATTCTTGTTTCTCCAGCAGTATTATTTCTCTCTAGACTAAAATAATAGGTAGAGGGCTTCTTGTGGGAGTGAAAACTGCCTTGAGTGGAATTATTATCTGATGAGGTAGGGGGATTTGACCACTGCATTTTATAAACTAATATAGGAGAATCTATTTAAAGTTGATATATGTTTGTAAGACCCATCATGATGAAGCAAAGTGGCAAGTGTCATTAGCAACTGAATATGGTGTAGCCAACTGCTTAGATTTGTCAGAAAATGGTATATAGAAGGGGTTGGGGTTGGCTTAATGATAAGGTATTTGCCTCACAGACATGAATTACATGGTTTGATTCTCACTTATGGAAATTGGTTAGGATTAAAATAGTCCCCAAGGACAGCTAGCATAGTACCTAGCTACAAATCAAATATGAAAAGATCATCTGTCTTTCTTTTGGGCAAATTGAAACAATGTTTATGCAACAAATTTATAAAAAATGGTTAGATGAAAGTCTATTCATTACTTTGGGGAGTGGGAATAATTAAAATGTCATTTCACTTTTTACCTGAAAGTAACAAAAACAAAACAAGAGTATTAGAGCCATCTATTAAATTCAGGACAATTAGTAGAATGGGGAAAGCTGCACCTTAGAATTGAGTTGAATTATGTGATGAAGTTGAATTTTTTTGGCAGAAAATGAAGTAACTTAATTTGGATACTCTTACAAAGCCAAAGCTTATAGCCTTGATAGCTCAGGATAGGGAGTGTTCCGGATCTGCAAAAGTTAATCAGTAGACCCTACAAATGCTAAATGAAATAATGGAACCATTGGTGGCCTCTGTAAGAATGAGGGTTGGAGGAAATTGCTGGGCATTCCTATATCTAAAGCACAGTCCATGCAAATATGCCATATCTTAGATATGATACAAAGTGCAGAAATGTCATAATGTTTGCTTGGAGACATCTTCTTCATTATTTTACACTTCCGTGAGGTTACAGTGGATATTTCCTATTACAGGAATATGCTTAGGTTTTGATCAATGATGGTGGGAGTCTGAAGTATATCTAATAGAATGTCCAAGACTGAAAGGCATAAAAAAAGGATGTTAAAAATTGCATAGTTGTATTTTTATGTAAACCATTAACCCTGACCACGGAAAAATATTCTTAGGACCTGTCTACCATTTGGATATTACAAACAGAGAGCTAATCTCTGAAATTGTATTCTGTGGTTGGCAAAGGAAGTAATGAGAGGAAAATTAGAGAACCACTGAAAGTTAATTTTATGTGTTTTAGCTGTCCAGAGGAGAGATATTGTTAAATGTAGTACAAACAGAATTTTATTAAAAAAAAATTCTTCCCTAGTTTCAATGCCAAGATACCATTAAGATGATCATTAAAATTTTGGTTATGATGGGGATGTTTATAATATATTCTCTTCTGTCAACCAAGGTCAGTAATTACAATATGAAACCTGGTTCCATTAAAGAACCTTACAGAATATAAATCAGAAAATGATGCTACAAAATATAGTCTCAAATACTTTGCATGTTAGGATATTGTACATGAACAATTAAAGGAAAATGCTGAATGCTTTTGTGAATTATGATTAATTTTTTTATTAAGTTATATACAGTGGTAAACCTGAAGTCTTCTTGCCTATATGTAGGTGATTTTTGGCTTTGGCTCCTTTCAGTTTGATTGATTTTTTATTAATTGGTTTGTATCCAGGTGTTTCTTTTCTTAAGTAATCTGCTAGATGTCAAAATTGTAAAACTTTAACACGTGTTTAATATTTTCTGTACGTTATATACTGACTCGATAAAGTTATTTTGTAGTAAAATATTGAACAAACCAGTTTTGGTAGTATCTGTCCTCAAGTCTTGCCTGTACTTAAAAAAATGGATCACTTACTAGAAACACCATGTTAATAAATGAGTGCACACTTCACAAATATCACTTTTACAGTATGACACTTTCGTGCCAGCAGATAAGATGGCAACAAATCATTGATGTAAGAGAAAGTTTGTACCTATAAAAAACAGTAAAGGAGGACAAGGCAGTGAGGCTTCATGAGAGTCACTCTAGGATTTTGAAAAATATGTGTGTTGAAATAGTTGCATCTTTAGTTATTTTCTTTGATGGGTCACTGGAAAGACAGTACTCTGCCTGCCAAATGAAGGACCATGGCTATTATTCTACTTTTATGAAGCATGGAAGCAAGGGAGAGATAGAACAATGCTGACAACCTCACTGGTTTGCTAAAGGATCGAGAAGTTTATTCAAATAAGTGGGATGGATGAGCTTTGATACAAGAACACTCATCCATCTACCTAATCAACTGAATAAACTTCAACAAGGCATCTTTATTCCTCCCACAAGGTTGGCATCAGAGAGAGAGAGACAGAAGTCAGTCTCCTAGATATGCTAGATAAAGTGATTTTATCTGGACTAATCCTTTATGGTTCAATGTGTAGACGTCTGAGGTCCTGACTACAACCCGTATGACCCACATTCAATTATCTGCATAAGCACTGGAGAAACAGGGTGGAAAAGATGGGCTTGAGCAATCAATGCTATCATTCATTCATTCATGCTGGGGGAAACAGAAGGCTAGGCCTGCCACATTAGCAAAAGACAGTAATTTATGATCACTCATGGAAGAGGCTAGGCAGGTAGTGTTGCAGTAGTGCAAGCACTAAAAAGGTAAGCATATATGGCAGCACACGTTTCTCTCCAGCCAAGCAGTAAAGGGCAACTTGTCTTAAAGGCACATGACAAATATGCATTGCTGCCTTGGGTTATAGGCAAGCCCTACCAGAGCCAAATGAGCTTTACACTGTACAGTTACAGATCAGAGTTACAATCACTGGCACAGCAGGATTTTGATCACCTCAGCCTGGGTACAGTGTGTTTCAGTAAAACAGTACAAACATAAATTTAAAATCTGAGTATAACTATTCTGTACATTCATACAATATTTTCCATATGGGGTAAACAACAACTCTCCAGAAACAGTTCCTTCCTTTTCCCAGTTTTTGGTCTACCTCCACCAATTATTCAAGCTAACAAAACAATACTGTTTACTGTCTCCCTTTAAAATAAGTTAAGATTTGAATATTTTAACAGTAGAAATAGTTGAAGCAGTATACCTTCAAAAGGTAAATGTCCCCAGTTAGTTTTAGCAGTAAAATGAATTGCAAAGTCTCAAGCTAGCAGTTAAAACATACATCAGTGACAAGCATTCAAATTTAAATAATGCCATTCTTTCTTGAAATAGGTTCCTTTCTCTCTCCCTCTCTCTCTCTCTCTCTTTCTATATATATATATATATATATATATATATATATATGTATATATATATATATATATATATATATATGGATTCACTTTATAATCCCGAAATCCTGAAATACCGAATCTCAGAATTTCGAGACCATAAAGCCGAAAGCTCTAAATACCGAAATTTTGAAATTGCGAATCCTACACTACACAGATACCACACACATATACAAATATACACCTACCCCCACACACAAGCCTAAACTACATACAAGCAGGGGGCAAGCCCCCCTGCACCACCCATGTGGGAAGGCTGCACCCCCACACCCCCTACTTAAATATACTAACTCCAGGGTCGCACTACACAGACAAACACACAAAAATGCCACCACACACAGTCACAATACACAATGACACACACTAAAGCCCCTAACCAACACCCTTAAACATACATACTTACCTGAACTTTCATTCAAACACCACAACACCAGAAGCACTACTTCAACATCTCCGAACATCGGGATTTTGAAATTCATGCTTCTGGTGTTTCGGTATTTAGAACTTTCAGCTTTATGATCTCAGGATTCTGAAATTTGGTATTTCAGAATTTCGAGATTATGAAGTGTTCCTCTATATATATATATATATATATATATATATATATATATATATATATATATATATATGTAAACAGCAGAACAGGTGAAACTGAAAATAAAATAGACAAACAGATAACGTTCAGGAAAAAGCTTGCAGAAGGAAATGAAAACAAAATATGCAAACAGATGATGTTGATCATAAAAAAGCTAACTTATAAACTAGAAATGACCTGTTTCTTACTAAATTATATACTGTGTCCTTATTCTCTGTGACTTTTAAGACCAAAATAGAATGTTCGGAGCCCTTACAGGCAGTACAAAACAGCTTAAGCTCTGTCTCCACAGTTGTGCTCCAGCAGACAGACTGCAGTAACATTTGTAAATTTTTAAATTAATAAAGTCACTCTGTTTGTGTAAGTCCCAAACATGAGTTTATATTAAGTCCCAAGCATGATTTTTCTCTGTCATTTGCTTTCCTTACTCTGTTTATACAATTCCCAAGATGATTTCCTGTGACTGTTGCTTTTGAAAATTTGGAAGGCGTTTAATTGTTGCAACCAGTAAGTATTGAAGGGGGAGGTAAGATTTCAAAAGTCAGTGTCTATATAAGGAAACCACATTTGACCTATCTCACACCTCCAAGCATCATTAGACTTTGCAACATTACACACATTTACACTATCAATTAGTATGGTTTGGTTTCACTTTTAAACTGTAGTACATTTTCCACAGTAGCAAATATAATTACATACCATTTTACACAATTGTTTTCACATATTACTCATTGAAAAGACAAGTATAATACAACTTTTTTTAACTTTTATACGTTATACAATTATTGCATTTGTTTCATGTTGATATTCCTCAGATGCAATAAGTACAGTTTTCATTTACTTTCTTTTGAAAAAAAGTATTAATTTCTCAGTTTATTACAGTTCATCTCATACATCTCTCTTCCTCTTTAAATTCAAACAAGTTTCATTGAGAAACACTCAAGAATCAATAACTGAGGTAAAAGGCATATCTGTTTGACAGTATATCCAACACTACCACTATAAATAACCCAAAAAGGCCTCAAGGTAGAGCCTTCATAGTTAGATGAGCTGCAAGTTGACTAAAAGCTAGAGCCCGCATAATTACAGTGACACTGCTGCTTCAAAAAGTAAGTACTGCACTACCAAGACTCAGTGATGATACTCCTCCTTTCCAGCATATACCTTTCTGGCATACATACCATAAACTCAGGCTTATGGCTAACCAGATTTGATGATGATAATGATGATTGTAAGCTGGGTGTCATTGCTCATTTTCCTTTAGATGCAAAATTCCTACCGCAAGAACTAATCTTTACAAATCAACAGTGTAGAGAAAATGGGATTAAACTGAATGCAAAAAAATGCAGTATTATTACATGTTATAAGCACCATTTATCTACAACTTACAGTATAACCAGTAGCCCAGTACAAATTTACACACTAGCAAGAAATCTTGACACAGGCATCAACAGTTCCCTCTCCTTTGACCACCATGCAGCAACAGCTGCCAGGGAAAGCCCAATTGATTCCTAAGGACATCTTTTCAGGTCAAAAGAAGTTATTATCCCCTCTGTGCTCATCTCGGCTTAGCCAAGCAATAGAATACAATGCCCATTTCAGCATGTACCTAGCTAAACAGATCATGTAGCTAGAAAGACCATAAACCTAACTAAAAAAGTTATTATAGGTTAATAGGTTCATAGGTAGGTACTAGGCTATCTGCCTGAAGGCATTTATAAGCCTAGCCGGAATTGTGTTGGCTTTCGCCGCCCCCTTAGGCTAGTTCCCTGTGCCTCTGTCCAGCAGAGCCATTGAAGTGATCCCCGGGGTAAACTTCTATTTCCCATTCACTCATCGAGGTTTCTGTTGAAAAGTGTTAGTGAGGAGCTCTGCCTAATGTAGATTGGAATCTTGTTCCAGAGCATGGGAAGTCTCTGGCACAGGAATCTATCTCTCCAGCATGTCCTACTTATTTTTGTGGTGAGGTTTAGATCCCTAGAGCATGTGGTTCGAGAGGATATGGTTTTCTTTAGGTGGAGCATGTCCATCAATTCTGGGTTGGACATGGCCTTGTATGTCAGGCATAGATCACCTCTGAGTAGGTGGTATGCAAACGAGTACAGCTGGAATTTCTTCAGTCGAGCTGCATAGGGCATCTGTATGAGGCCAGTGATCCTCTTGGTGAGGTACTTCTCTGGTCTTTCCAGCTGTTGCAGGTGTCTTGTAAGGTACATCCCAAATGGGGTGTTGTACTCTATGATGGGTCTGATGAGTGATGCATAGAGGGGCATAATGACATCTTTTGATCTGGATACAAACCCTTTTGTGATTAGGTGGGCCACATAGAAGGATTTTCTAACCACTTTGGCAATGTGATTATCAAAGGAGAGATTACTATCTACTTGGGTCCCCAGATCCCTTATTACATCTTCAGTATTTAGGGGGCTACCACCTATGTGGTAGTTTGTAGGTACTTTGTTTTTTCCAAAGGGGATGACTATGCACTTTTTGGCATTTAGCTTGAGGCCATGGTTTTGACACCAGGTATCTGTCTCCATGAGACCCTTATGGAGGATATCTGTGTCAGCTGGAGAGTCAATTATAGCCCCTAGTTTGCAGTTGTCTGCGAACTTGGACAGCCATAGACCTCCTGTGCTTGACTGTACCTCTGAGAAGTATATGCCGAACAGAAGAGGTACTAGGACTGAGTCCAGGGGAGCACCACTTGTAACCGGTTTAGAGTCAGACCTAGCTTCCACAACTCTTACCATGTGAGATCTGCCCATGAGCCAGTTGGCAACCCATCTTGTGACATAGGGGTTTATGTTCAGGCTAGTGAGCTTGTCTACAATACCAGAATGGGGAATGGAGTTGAAGGCCTTTGCGAGGTCTAGGTAGGCTGTGTGGACCACCTTTCCCCTCATCTATAGCCTTGATAACTGTCTCAAAGAATTCCACCAGGTTTAGAAGGCATGATCTGCCCTTAACAAAGCCGAACCATAGCCTTGCAGACCAAGCTAGTCAGGCTTATAGGGTGATAGTTCCCGGGGTCTGTTGTGGCTCCACCTTTGTGGATCAGAATAACCGTTGCTGTGTGCCACTCTATGGGCACATAGCCTGTGGAGAGGCTGGGTTTGAACAGTGTGTTCAGGTGAGGGGTTAGTTCATCTTTGAGCTCATGTAGAATGCAGCCTGGGACACCAATCGGTCCCATTGATGCTGTGTTTTTTGCTTTGGAGAGGGCTGGTTTAACCTGAGTGTCTGTGATTTCAGGGGCACTACATTCTTCTGGTATGGTTATGGGCCCTTTTGGGGGTGGAGGGGTGAAGTTTGCACTGAGCCTGTCTGCCAGGATGTTGGTGATATCGATCGGTTCAGTGTATTTTGTGACATTCTGCACTAACTCCGAGCAGATCTGAGAATTGCCACTTAGATTCTTGACATAGCTAAAGAATGCCTTATGGTTATCTTTGGAGTCCTTGGCAATTTTTCTTTTGAATCTAGCCTTGGATGATTTTATGAGGGATCATAGTTTTTTGCTGATACTGATCAGGGATGTCTTCCCTTCTTGGGATTTTACTCTTTTCTGTATAATTTGTTTATGGCAGGGGTACACCAGATTGGTTTCCTTTTCTTGGAGGAGTGAGTCTTGGTTTTGCTTGGGATAGCATGATCCATGTATTCTTGTAGGTGCCCAGAGAGTACATTAGTCAAGGATTTTGCAGCTTGGGCAGCATTATCCTTTAGCATGGGGGCTTTGAAACTTTCCACCTTGGTCTTAAGTAACGTGAAGTTTGCTTTTGAAAAGTTTTTCATGGCAGTTTCTTTGACCGGGAGCGGAATGTGGATATCCAAAGTGATTAGTTTATGGTCAAATCTAACCAGCGAGGGCTTGACCTCCAGTGTGGAACACCAATCACCCATGTTGGTGATGACCAGGTCCAGTATGTTGTCACCTCTGGTGGGGGTGTTGATGAGTTGATCCAAGGCATTTGAGTTTATAAATTCTAGGAAATGTTGGGCAAGGGTGTTAGTACTTGAGTAGTTCTTCTAGTTAATGTTTGGGTAATTGAAATCACTCAATATCAGGGTGTTTGGTAGGACCTTTATGTTTCCCAGTGTTTGCAGAAATGCAGAATGGGGGTCCTGGGACATGGTGGGTGATCTGTAGCAAGCTACAATTTGAATTGCAGTTTTGCCTGTTGTTAGCTGCACGTGGATGATCTCTGAAGCATTGTGCTGTGCCATTAACCTGGAGGTGTGGGTATCCTTGATGAATATGGATACACCCCTGCCTTTTGTATTTCGGTCTGGGTTTTGTGGTCAAAATGTATGGTATGAGTTGTAGCCTGGTAGTGCTGGGGTGCTCTCTGGAGCCTTAAACCAGGTTTCTGTTACTGCACATATATCAATTTTCTCCATACTGAGGAGTGCCTCGATTGCGTGCATTTTGAGGTTTAGACTTCTGGCATTGAGCAGCACTACCCTCAGTTTTTTTGTTACTTGTTGCTATTTATAGTAGTGGGTTTGTCTTTTGAGCCTTGCCTAAAAAAGGCACTATGTGGGTGGTAAGAGCCTTTGCCAGTATTTGAAATCCTAAGGGTGACAGGTGCAAGCCATCTCTAGTGAGCATGTCATCCCAGGCTGACAGACACTGGATCCCCTTTGAATGACACCAGAAGCTTAGCCAATTGTTGAAATTGATAATTTTTTTCTTTATACCATGGTATCATTCTTGGTGAGGGCAGGATGCTTCTCAAGGTCAGGGTCATACCGGCCTGGACTATGTGATCAGAGAGCTCTTCCATGTCTCTTTTCACATAGTCCAGGGAGGTATGGCTCAGGGCATTCACACCAACATGGACAATGACAGAGCCGTATTTATACTTGTTCTGGAGTGGCCTGAGTGTTTGTGTTATGTGGTGGATCCTGGCACCCGACAGGCAGCTAACAGTAACCTTCTCCTTGTTCAGCCTAGTGAGTGGGGATGCCAGTGTGCCTGACTATAGAGTCACCTATTACTAGTGTGTTGGGTATGTTATTTTGCCTTAAGGGCTGTGATCGCATGGCACACTGGTTTTGTGAAGTATGTGTTTCATGGTTTGTGTTGGGGGGGGGGTGGAGGTTGCTTGGGTATCTGCTTTGGAGGTCTCTGTTGCTTTTGCAGATTTTTACTTAGAGCCTCCGAGTATGTTTTTGTGTATTTATGTGTGTTTTTGCCGGTGCTGGTTTCATAGGTCTATGTGAGACTGGTGGTGTGATGCAAGTAGTTCCCTTTTCCTCTTGACTTATGGTCCAGTCTTGGGCTGAGAGAGTTTAGCATCCAGTATGGCTCTATAATTGCATCTTTCGCATGTATTAGTGTTTAGTGGTAGGAGGAGAGGGTTGTCTGTGTATATGAGGCAGTTGTAACATTGCCTCAAAATGCCCAGATTCACCAGTTGGACTGGAGAGTACACCTAAAACTGCCCTTTGGATATGCCTGGGTAGGTACAGTGAACTGTTTTACTGATTGGCTGGCAAGGTTGAATAGAGAGCCTTGTCCTTCTCTACAGTATAAGGGGGGGTCTAGTGCTAAGGTTTATTAGTGCTTGCTATGAGTTTTGAGCAAGTGCTGGGCAGAGAAGTGAATGTTTTGAGTGCTTAAGTTAAAAGTTTGTCTAGTTCCAATGAAAAAATTGAAGAGTAGACTTTGTGGAGCTGGGAATGGTTATACCCTAGCTAACCGGCACTACCCTACATGCAAAACCAAGCAAATGTGAGTTTTATAACAGGGAAATGAAAGAGATAAAATTAGCCCAAAATGGCCAATAAACTACTAATTTCTGGACAGAAGCCACTCCTACAAGGACAGATAGGCTGCTCAAATCTCCCCTCTCTCACAGGTGAACAGAAAAAACTTCCTTCTATCCAAGTAAGGTATGGGCAAACACAGAAACTTGTAACACAGCCCTGAATTCAGCACTAACCTGAAAACTGGACTATACTAGCTTAGAAAGATGGGAAAACAAGTATATTTTTTGTTCTTTTCAGAAAATAAAGCAGATACAATAAAAAAAACACTTTAAATGCACAGAAATGGCTATCACACTTGAGTGTGCAGCCTTCAACAGTTAAACAGGTAATTTAAACACAAAAACAACTTTGTTAAAGTGCAGGCAGTAAAATAAGTACAATGAAATAAGCCTTTTAATCACAGAAACTAAAAAATTGGTGTTTTAGGTGGAATTAGCTAAAGGCAGCAGGAAAATGCAGAAACATGATACTTAATCACTCCAAAGTCTTTTTTTATGTCTCTCTGCTGCTGTAGAACTCTGCAGGGCACCAGGCAGGAGCTAGCTGAGCTGTATACAAGCGCAAAAACCTTGCAAATGTGGGTTGTATAACAGGGAAATAAAAAAGATAGAATTAACCCAAAATGGCCAATAAACTACTAATTTCTGGGCAGAAACCACTCCTCCAGAGACAGATAAGCTGCTCAAAGCTCCCCACTCTCACAGGTGAACAGAGAAATGTGCAAACACAGAAACTTGTAACACAGCCATGAATTCAGCACTAACCTGAAAACTGAACTATACTAGCTTAGAAAGGCGGGAAAACAAGTATTCTTTTTTTTTTTGCTTGTTTTTTTTTTTCAGAAAATAAAGCAGATACAATAAAAAAACACTTATTGGTTTATAATCATTTAGCTACAAAGAGAGGCTTGATTCCCTATCCATATCTTTTTTTTCTTATAGACTGCTATAATGATATCTACATCTTGCCTTCCATTCCTTCAAGGTCACCACCCAAATGGATCTCTTGTACCTCAATTAGTCAAATGGTAGCAGGGCAGAGGTAATATATATATATATATATATATATATATATATATATATATATATATATATATATATATATATATATATATATATATATATATATATACATACATATATATTTACTGGAAAAACTATGTATCTAAACTTCCAACAAAATATAAATAAAACATATTGGATGGCCAGATTACTCAATGGTTGCAAATTTATCCCTGGCCTAACATGCTAAGCCCTCCTGTAAGTGGAGGTCTAGAGGGTGGGTATAGGTAAAGTACAAATGACCTTTTGGCTTACTTGCCATGTAACTCCTTTGCACATATGATTATGGCACATCTAGCTTCCCATGGTGAAAATCTCTCTGAGTTTTTGGTGACAGGGCAGAACACTTTTGCTATTTTTAAATGCATCTCTTTACACTGATTACCCTGACTTTTTTATCTTTGTTGGGTCTCAGTATCTATATGTTGCTATATCATCTAGATACACCCTGGCTTTATTTTTGCCTTAGTAATGTTTTGATACTACTCACAAGCTTTACAGTACCATTTTAGGCCTTCTGTAATACTCAGTCAGTAGATGTTTTGCATAAATCTTTTTTTCTGCACTTCATGCTCATGTGGCTAAAAACTTCCCAGGGCCATTGTTAGAAGTACTTGATTGCAGGCCTCTTGGACTAGCAAATACTACATTGGCTATTGTCTAGCTCTACTTTAGCAGTCTGCTTTCTGTACAACAGTCCTTTTTTCTGTAGTATAGAGACTCTCTCTTCCCATGAGGATTGGGAGCTCCCTCCTTGATTATTTCCCTCAACTTTTATAAACTGGGGTCTGAGAGCTTATTGTGTTGTAACTCCTTTTTCAATTTTCCTTCTAGTGGAAGTCAAGCCCCTTTTGACAATAGTGTCATAAACTTAGACTATATATCATTCACTCCCCTGAAGTGACTAATTCCAGAGGAGATTAACTACCACTGGACAACTGTGACTCTTTTTTAAAGTTTTGCTACCAGTTATCTCTTTTTCCTGAACCATCTACTTTGCAATCTCTTAGAGATGTGGGCAATGTCCAGTTCTCATACCTGTTACCATACTCACCTGTATCAGAACATCTGCTGAGATATCATCAAATGTTGTCACCTGCTTGTCTTCCAGAATATCATAATCACTGTACAATAACAGTAATACGTATTTAGCATGTGGATTGTGTTGTGATATACTCACTTCACTGTCTTTGTTAACTGCTTTCAAATCATGACAACTCTAATAGTCATGACTATACCACAATGTAACTCACACCTAAATATGCATTATTGGATAATAATTTCTGTCATCTCATATAACACATGCAGCAATATTGCTGCTCTGTAATCAATGCATTATGGCCTCATTTATTGTTGTCTTAGGTCTCTTGAGGCATTGTAGCAATTGCCTAATGTAAACAGACAACCCTCTACTAATAACACATTCTAGTACAGACTGTAAGAGATGTAGTTACACCAAGACTCTGGAATCCATGCTCTCTCTCACTAAAAACAGTAACATGGAGAAGGTTGTCAACTCATGCATCACTACATATGCTCATAGTACCACTAGTCATACACATACTACTACTCATACACATAGTAATCATCAAACATGTAAATCCACATGCAAGGAGGTTCTCTTGAAAAACTTACCAAAACACCAGAGACCTCCAAAACACAAGACTGCTACAACTAACACAATCCCCACAGCACACATGACACACAGCAACACCAGTGTCTCACACACCAAGACAGTAAGGCATTAACACTCAAAAAACAAATTTTCTTTTCAATGGAGACTCACTAGTGAGACACACGGATGTCCCACTCACCAGGTTGGACAAGGAGAAAGTCATGGTCAGCTGACTGCCCGGTGCCAGGATTAATGTGCTCGTGCATGCACTCGGGTCTCTCAGCAACAAGTACCATTATGACTCTGTCATAGTTCATGCTGGTGTGAATGACCTAAGATGTACCTCACTGGACTACATAAAGAGAGAAAGGGTTGAGCTCTCTGAGTATGTGCCCCAGGAAGGAATGCCTCTAGCCTTGAGCAGTACACTACCCTCACCTAGAATGATGCCACATTAGAAACAAAAAATGATTGATTTCAATAATTGGCTCAGTTTTTGGTGTCATTCAGAGGGGATCCAGTTCCTGTCAGCCTAGGAAGCCATGGTCAAAAAACCTCGCTGCTTTGCCACAGTTGGTTTGCACCTGACACCTCTAGGCTTTCAGCTGCTGCTAAAGGCTGTTGCCACCCCCATAGTGCCTTTTAGGCAAGATCTTGACAACAACATTACCAACATGAAATTCACTAATCAGAACTAAATAAGGGTCATGCTGCTAAATGCTAGGAGCTTAAACCAAAAACTGTACTCCCTGGAAGAACTTCTATCACTAGAAGATGTAGATGTCTATGCAGTCACAGAAACCTGGTTGAAGGCTTCAGAGAGTACCCCGGCCTTTTAAGGCTACAATGCCTTCCACACCTTTAGACTGCAAAATAAACATGTGAAAACCAAAGGAGGTGGTGTTTCAATCCATATTAGAAATAAATTCACCTCCTGTCTAGTTAGACCAGACAACTCCATGGAGTTACTCCAGGTTACAGTAGGTAAGACCCAAGACCCCCCCTCCACCATTCAAGTCATAGCCAGTTATAGATCCCCCTCCATGGGTCACAACACTCATGAAGCCTACTTAACCAAACTGGAGACAATCCAAATTTTACTGAACATGCTGATTATGTGGGATTTCAATTATCCCACCATCAACTGGGAAACCTACACTAGCCCTAATTTGATAGCGCAAACGTTTCTTGACTTTGTTAGTTCAAATGCCCCGGAACAAATTAGCCATACCCCAACAAGGGGAACAAACATTCTGGATCTGGTCCTCAACAACATGTCAAACATATGTACTGCCACAACTGTCGGACTCTCATTAGTTAAAAATAACCACAAATCAGTCACCTACAAGCTGATACTAACACCAGAACTCTCAAAGGGTGAAATCAGACTAAAAATCTTCACCAAAGCAAACTATAACCTCCTAGGTGAAGGGATAAATACATTCCAAGCCCCACTCCCAGTTGGAAGTGTTAACTACACCAAAACTTAAATTAAAGCCCTGTATAATCATTTGCATAAGTGTCTAAACCTGGCCATACCAGAAAGAATCAAAGTTAGAACCCCAAGAAAAAACAAGCTGCCATGATGGACATCCAGCAACAACAATGTGTACAATAAAGTAAAACGTTGCTGTCCAAGAAAATAAAGGCAAGGCCCCAACAATGGAAAAGCACCTTCCTCAGCCTTAACAGGCAAATAAGACAACTTGTCAAGTCCTCCACGGGCTCCTTTGAGAGAAACTTGGCTAGTACAGCCAAGGATAACCATGAGGACTTTAACAGCTAAGTATGCAACCTAAAGGGTAGGACCCAAGCATGTGCAGAACTAGTAGCCAATGGTATCACACACACACACACACACACACACACACACACACACACACACACACACACACACACACACACACACACTGACACCACAGATAGCAAACCTGCTAGTGGATAGGCTTGGTAAAAATTTCACTCCCTTATTCCCACCTAACTTACAACAAACCTTCCCCCAAACGTCACCATCACCCTACATATTTGAAGAGCAGGTCCTCAAAGCCTTATCCAAGGCAAAAAGTACAACCTCTGTGGACCATATGACATCCCAGGCTCTCTTCTAAACAGGATATAACATGAAATAGCATCGCCACTAAGTACCCTTTTCAGTCACAGCCTACCCACAGACTTCATCCTATGGAATGGAGAACAGCAACGGTTATTTCCCTCCACAAAAGTGGCCTAGCAACAGACCAGGGGAATTACAGACCCATAAACCTGACCTGCTTCATCTGTAAGGCCATGGAATGTATCATTATGGACCTCATTAATAAAGACATTGGTGACCTCCAAACCTTGGATCATACCTAATTTGGCTTTGTGAAGGGCAGATCCTGCCTGTTGAATCTGGTGGATTTCTATGAAAATGCAACCAAGGCCACTGATGATGTCAAATCTGTGGACACAACATACCTCAACCTGGCAAAGGCTTTCAACACAATCCCACATTCAGGCATTACCAATAAGCTTAGCAAACAGAATGTAAACGCCTTCATTGTAAGATGAGTTGCCAACTGACTCGCAGACAGGACACCACTATCAAAGTGGGTGACTCCACATCAACTAGCAGACTTGTTACCAGTGGGGTGCCATAGGGGTCAGTGCCAGGGCCCCTACTGTTTCATATATACTTCTCAGAAGTTCAGGTCAAAACTAAGGGGTTATGGCTGACTAAGTTTGCAGATGACTCCAAACTAGGTGCAATTATTGAATCCCCAAATTATGTCAGTATACTCCAGGAAGGTCTCATAGGTTAATAGGTGTGTACTAGGCTAATGGCCCTGAAGCCTTCACAAGCCTAGTCCATAGAAGTGCCCTGGCATTGTGCCACCTGACATTAGTTCCCAGTGCCTCTATAAGCAGAGCCACTGGAGTGATCCCTGGGGTGAACTTTCTATTTCCCATCCACTCATCAAGATTTCTCTTGAAGAGGGTCAGTAAGGTGCTCTGCTTGACATGTATGGGAAGTCTATTCCAGAGCATGGGCAGTCTCTGGGTTATGAACCTGTCCCTCTAGCATGTTCTGTTGATTGTGGTAATGAAGTTGATGTCTCTGGAGCATGTGGTGCGGATGAACTTGAATTTATTTAGATGTAGCATTTCTAACAGAGCTGGGCTAGACATGGCTTTGTAAGTCAAGCAAAGATTGCCTCTTATTAGACAATATGAGACAGAGAATAGCTGAGTTTTTTGAGTCTGTCCATGTAGGACATGTGTTTAAGGCCTAGGATCCTCTTCATGAGGTACTTTTGGGGCCTCTCCAGCTGTTACAGGTGTCTAGTGAGATACATGCTAAATGGAGCATTATACTCTATGATTAGTCTAATCAGGGAAGAGTAGAGAGAAATGATGACCTCCTTCTTCCTGGATGCAAAACACTTGGTGATGAGATGTGCCACATAGAAGGACTTTCTGACCACAGTGGCAATGTGGTGGTTGAAGGAGAGGTTGCTGTCAACCTGTGTCCCCAGATCTCTTATAAAGCCTTCAGTGTTCAGTGGGCTCCCATTGATGTGGTAATTAGTGGAAACTGAGTTTTTCCCAAAGGGGATGACGACGCATTTTTTTGGCATTAAGCAAGGCCACGGTTTTGACACCAGTCATTGGTCTCAGTGAGGCCTTCTGTAGGATTTCTGCATCACTTGGGGAGTTAATAATGGCTCCCAGCTTTCAGTCGTCCATGAATTTGGTCAGCCAGAGTCCCTCCGTGTTGGCCTGGGCTTTTGAGAAGTAGATGCCAAACAGGAGAGGACCCAGGACTGATCCCTCAGGGACTCCACTTGTGGCTGGTCAGCAGTCTGACTTGGAGTCTGCTACTTTCACACTGTGGATTCTATCTGTGAGCCAATTTGCAACCCACCTAATGATATAGGGGTTGATGTCTAGTTTGGTGAGTTTATCAATAATTCCTGAGTGAGGAATGGTATCAAAGGCCTTGGCCAGATCGAGGTAGGCTGTATGAACTGCCTTACCCTCATCCACAGCTCTGGTAACTGACCCAAAGAAGTCAACCAGGTTGAGCAGGCATAATCTACCTTTCACAAAACCAAATTGCATGGAATCTAGAGTTTGGAGGTTCCCTATATCCTTGTTAATTAGGTCCATGATGACGTGCTCCATAGCCTTACATATCAGACTCATCAGGTTAATGGGGCGATAAATTCCAGGGTCTGTGGTCGCTCCTCTTTTATAGGGAGGGATGACTGTAGTAGTGTGCTATTTGGTAGGGACAAAGCCTGAGGTGAGGCTGTGAGTGAACAGGGCTCACAGATGTGGTATCAATTCACTTTGTAATTCATGGAGAACACAGCCGGGGATATTGTCAGGTCCCATGGAAGCTGTATTCTTGACCTAGGACAATGCAACTTTAACCTGTGCTGCAGTAATGCTGGGTGCCTGGCATTCTTCTGGTATTGATATTGGTCGTTTAGATGGGGAGAGAGGGGTAAAGTTGGCACTGAATGCAGGCTAACAACTGGTGTATTAGTCATGGTCTCAAACTGAATGCAAAGAAATGTATAATCATTCCCTTCAGCACAAATAATGTCCCCTCACTATGAACCTATAAGTACCCATGAAGTGGTAAGAGACCTGAAATCACAAGTTGGCTGCGACCTTAACTTTGACCACCATGTGTCTACTGTAGTAAGGAAAGCTTTCTATGTAGCACACTTGATTAGTAAAGGCATTGCCTCAAGACCAAAATAAGTTATAATCCACCTATACTCGGCAATTATCCAGCCCATAATTGAGTATAAAACCCTGTTTGGCATGTACCATACTAAGCATCTGCAGCAATTAAAGAGACCTCAAAGGTTTCTAACAAGAAAGATCAAGGAGCTCCAGCATGTGCCTTACACAGACCAGCTAAAGTCCCTGTCACTATAATCTGTATTGCATTGACTTCTTAAGGGGAGACTTATGTCTGGCCTACAGAGCAATCCAAGACCCAAACCTAACGAACTTGCTGCATATCTATAAATCAAATGGGACTAGGGCTACCCATTTCAGGGACCTAAATATGGCCTCCAACTGAAACAGGACATGCTGGTGGGACAGAGTTATCTCCCAGTGATTGCTGCATCTTTGGAACAGGCTACCAATTCATTTGAAACAGAGCACCTCTATGACATTGTTCAAGAGGAACCTGGATGAGTGGATGGGGCATCTAAATTCTTACCGGAGATAGAGCTGACAACTCTCCTGAACATGGGCAGTCACTGTTTAATGCAATATTGGATACTGACTAGCGTTCCTATGGTATTACATTGGGATGAAACAGCTAGGCTTAAAATGAACTCCAGGTCAATTGCCTAGTAATTTCTTATGATTCTATGATCCTATTTGTCTGCTTTTTAGCTACTATGGATGCTTCTTTTACTTCTTGCAGTGCTAAATGTTCATGTTTAGCTAAATTATAGTTAGAATTAGTATATTTGAAGCAGTATGGAATTTTAATTTTTATCTCATTGTTAGCTTCTTAGGGGATATATTTACAAAAGAACAAAACAGTAAGGGAACAAAGTTTAATTTTAAACTCAACCATACTCTTTCTTTTATGTAACTTTCATTTAAATTATCTGAAATTTCGTAAGTGACATACTCGGTCTCTGACTTCCACTTGATAAGTATATACTAGGCTAATGCCCACAGAGACCATTTTAAGCCTAGCCATGTAGAGCCTGTACTTTTTGCCTGTGAGGTAAATACCTTAATCATTATGCCAACCCACAATGCTCTTTTTTTGCAGAAAGTCAATCATTACATCATCCTTAGTATCTGTACCTTAAGTTTCAAAAAAGAATTAAATGCATATGGAGAGATTTTACCAGCAGAGATCAAAAAGCATTTGTTTCTGCTAGTCAGAGTTCATGAAACCATATTTACAGGACTGCATACTATTGGGATTCATCTTCTGCAAAGATATTCACAGAATGGAAACTGCAGAGTAAACTAGATAAAATGTTGCAGGATATCTTGCAGAAAATGCTATGAAGAAAAAGTAATGGAACTTAGTAAGTATAATTTGGAAGAGGTGTGTGTGTGTGTGTGTGTGTGTGTGTGTGTGTGTGTGTGTGTGTGTGTGTGTGTGTGTGTGTGTGTGTGTGTGTTGTGTGTGTGTGTCTGTGTGTGTGTGTGTGTGTGTGTGTACTTGAGGGAGAGAGAGAAAGAGAGAAGAAAGAGTCGTGGCAGCAGTGAGACCATTTTCAGGGGTAATGTCCACCTTCTTTGAGTTAGTGTGACTGTAACATTGGTATTTATAAGTTCGGGGTGTGGGGGGCTTGCTGCCATTTTCTCAGGAAATGCACCTCATCCATTCATAGTAGAAATCTATTATTTCCATTTTGGTTGCATACTACAAAAACTGTGTACTTGTAGTAACACTGAGACATTTATTAAGTATGTATTAACAATGGCCTGTCACTTTCTGGCTTTTATGCTATATATTATAATGTGATTCCCAAGGTCTACTTTCCCTAGGCAGTGTGATTTATATATTAGCCTGTAAGTATTTCAGTTCTGGTATAGCCTGGTATTACACTCTCACATTATTACTGATTATCTGTAATATTCTTCTTTTACTGTATTGCATTTAATTATGGTTATTTATTAAAACATGAGCCTATGAAAAGCACTGCTGCCTATGTATGTGACATGTATCAGTCTCTGCTTTTTTATGCTGGATTATTCATTGCAGAGAGACTCCTAATTCATCACTAAAAAGCTATGTTTCTAGCAAGCACAGTAAGAGAGCTCAGTTAACAGTTTTCTTAAATAACTTGCTAACTAGTACCAAATAGCTGAGGGCTGTTTTGTTTCATTAATGTGGTAGGCAGTTATCCAGCTATTCAGGCAAAAACTGGGACCCATAACTTAGTACCAGTCTAGTAATGCACCATTAAAAATCTTTTTTAAAGTCAAATATTCTGAAATATTAACAATGATACAGATGGTCTTATCTTGCCCAACATTAGTTATAGTGGATGTAGAAATCATGAAAAAGAACATCATTCGTTCTTTGATGCTCCTAAGCATGATCACAGATTCTCACCAGAAGTTCTGTAATATCGCTATGGCCAGAGCAGTTGTCGTTTACAAATGTTCCTCTTGTCTGCTGTGTGATGTCATTAATGTCATAACAAAGAGCAATGTTTGCACCTTCTGGAATGCATATCAACCATAGATTCCAAATCACAATATTACCCATTCAGTGTGTGGCAGCCATTTCACAGCACAAAGTTTTACTTTAAGTCTCTGGCCGTTAGAAAATCTGTAATGGAACACACTAGAAGAGTATATTTTAAGACTAGCTCCAATAAAAATCAAATTCAAATAAAACAAAAATAAAGAAAAGGAAAAAGCCAACAGAAAATCATTTATTTATTTATTGGGGTGGGGAATAGGATATCCATCTGGATCTCACCTGTAAACCTAATCAAATTTAGTTTTATTATTTAGTAATTAGGTGCATACATTGATGATTACAGACTTGTTACTGATACACTCAACAGCGACTGAGGACCGCATGAGTTCATGATGCAAGTATCACATGCATGCAAATCAAAAAAACAAACAGTGACACACCCAAGTCATCAAGTTCCAATCACGAAAGCTTGACAGCGAACACTTATATTGCATGAGTCTAAGTATAAAGGAACTTCACACACATACACACTTGAGCTTGTTACAATATGTAGAAGTGCAACAAATGCAAGTAATTTTTTATTTTTTTTTGCAGGGGGCAGGGCTCTTGTACTTCTTTGACTTCGATTACTGTATTCTTCTGTCTCTGAGATCACTGATCTGCAGCTTAGAAAAAGAGTGACCACTGACCGGAAGTGTAAACCTTGTCCCCTTCTGTCTTCCTGGTCATAAAAAATATGAACCTTCACAAAGTGACAAACTATGTATTGAAACCAGGATATTCCGATTACACTATTTTCTTCTGTTGTGGAATATAAAGGGTTGTATCTCCAGCCTTAACTAGGAATATCTATTAAGAAAGTCACTTCATGATCCATTTGTCTTACTGCCTCTAGTCAGTTCCCTTCTTCCAATAAGACAGTTCTTCTTTCAGCTTTTCCCGGTTAGGGGTCGCCACAGCGGAACTTCAGTCCGATAATGATTGACAGTAGATTTTTTTACGGGAGCTAGCTCGGCACCCAACCTTCAACAAAGTCACACCCATTCTACGCATGTCTTTCGAATGCCACTCGACCTTGGGGAGGACATGCAGACTCCACACAGAAGGCACTCCAGCCGAGAATCGAACGGGAGAACCTCTTGCTGTGAGGCAACAACGCTACTACTGCACCACCATGACTTTCTCCCAATAAGACAGTCCATTCCTGAATACAGTCCTGAATACAAATGCCCATTGTTGCAAACTAAGTTTAACTACTGCACCTGACAGCAAGCTGCAGCCTTTTTGCAATAAGTTAGCATTCATGTTAGGAAATAAACTAGGTACAAAATAATTGTATTTACATCAGACTACCAAGTGCTTAGGGCCATTTGTGGATGCTATCATCTAACACAACCTTTAGACTGTCAGGAAAATAACTGAATTTCTTTTTTGTCAATTTAAGTGATTTTTAAATTCTCCTTTAAAACTATGAAATGTTTGTTAACCAGAGAAGTCCATTTAGCATAGATGCCTGATTTCAGTGACTAATTGCGAGCCTTGGTCTGCTTAACATGATCAGACTTGCACACAGTACAGTAAGCAAAGAGAATTTGTAAAGATTAATTCCAGCACAAATACTGTTGCTAAGATATAAATATTCACCTTAATTTACTGTGTTATACTATTAGGCATATTATCTTTTATAAAGAATGAGAAATGGGAACCCGCTGAAAATTATAATAATAGAATGTCATTTGGAATATACCAAACAAATTAGTTGAGATGTTTATAGTAAATGATAACCCAACAACATGGAGAAATAAAGTTTTTGCATATGCTAATTCTTCAATGTGTAAATGGCAGGAGAAAATACATCTTGCTGGAGATATAAACATTTACTCAGTAAATTAGCTTCATTTGGCAGTTCATTCAATCTTCTAATTTATTCAGTGCTTTTTTGCAGTTTGACCCTCAGTTCTTCAGTTTATTCCCTTATGTTTGACCCCTTAATACTTTCTTTGTAGGGAGAGAGAGAGAGAGAGAGAGAGAGAGAGAGAGAAGCTCTTCTGTACAAATTCTGGAAATTTTTTTTGAAAGTTGTTACCTGTAATCAGATACTCATTTTGTTTCTTGTAACAAGTAAAGAACACCTGCCTGTAATTAGGATTCTCTCCCTTTCTCCTTTTTAATGTCTGTGACTTTCAGTACTGCCTCCTCTGTTCCCAGACAAAAAGAAGGTTACTCTAAACCACAGAAACTTGAAAAACGTCTTGCTTTGCCATATGTTACAAAAGTTTGAAATGGATTTCTTCCAGAAATAAAACTATTATGGCTGCACACAAGTCCTTTAGTCGCTCACTTTATTAAAAAAGCCTGTCTACATTAAATCATATAGTCTCTCACATTATTAAAAAAGCATTAAAAATTAATGCTGCATAACTATAATTTCTATAAAAGTATTCATTAGTCTTTGCACAGTTTAATGATGATATCAGTGACAAATATTAAAGCTGCCGCTAAAAATGCTTAGGTGTTTGCTTGAAAAAAATGAACCCATTTTCTATTAACTAAATATGTCTTTAATGTAATGCTCAAAAACAATTTCATATATATCTATATGTATATATATATATATATATATATATATATATATATATATATATATATATATATATATATATATATATATATATATATATATATATATATAAAACTGCGGTGGTGGTGCTGGGGTAGTGTTGTCGTCTCACAGTAAGATGTTGTCCTGTTCGATTCTCAGCTAGAGTGTCTTCTGTGTGGAGACATGCGTGAATGGGCGTACGTTCGTTGAAGGTTATGCATCAGGGCAGGCAACTCGGCACGTAAAAATCTACTGCCAATCATTAGCAGACCGGAGTTCCGCTGTGGCGACCCCTAACTGGGAAAAGCCGAAAGACACAACAACAACAACAACAACAATAATATATATATATATATATATATATATATATATATATATATATATATATAAGTTCACTATAGAATCTCGAAATACTGAAATCCCAAATTTAAGTATCTTTAAATCCCGAAACCCCAGAACCGCGACATTTAAAATTGCACCTACACTATAAATACACCACACACATACACATGCACACAATGTCCCCCCACAATCAAACATACAATCCTACACTACAGACAAGTAGGGGGGAAAGCCCCCCTGAGCCCCGAATGTAGGGGGGGCAAGCCTCCCACACCCCCCTACTTATATATACTAACTCTGAGATCGCACAATCACACACACAAAGGTAACTCACACCCACACATTTCATAGCCCCTTGCACACACACACATCACAGCCACAACACACACTAACATACGCTAAAGCCCCTAACCAACACACTTATACATACATACTTACTTGAACTTAGACCTATCCATTCGCACACTGCAACACCAGCAGCACTATTTCAAAATCTCAGAACTTCGGGATTTTGAATTTTGCGCTTCTGGGGTTTTGCAATTTAAAGTTTTCAGCTATACAATTTCAAAATACTGAAATTCGGGATTTCAGTATTTCAAGATTCTATAGTGAACCCATATGTGTATATATATATATATATATATATATATATATATATATATATATATATCTACAGAGAGAGAGAGCATGTACACAACAGAATTCTTATAGGAATGTTGTTTATGCTAGTCTGAGTTGCAGTGATAATGTTACTACACAACCTTTCCGTATATTCAAAGCTTTGTCTTAAAGCTTAATGTGAAGAGGGTCTTTACATTATATGGCTTGAAAAGTTGTTTGCATTCAACCATCTACACAACGAAGAGATGTGTTTAATGCCATTCGATGATGCTAATAATATGTTAATTATTATAATATATATAAGTAACTGCATTACTTAACCTGTAAGAATAATACAGGTAAGACCAAACATAGGATATGACTTTTACTTGCATGTCATTTGCTAAACTCCAGATTATGTCAGGAGTCCAAGATTGAAGGAAACATATTAAATTATTTAGAATAGTCTTAGTGATTCTGGATACTTATCGGTTGAAAGAAGTGCACTTTACACGTTTGATTGATTATGACATGTTTAAATGTTTTTTGGCTACTGTTTTAAATTGGGTCTGAAAAAGGGTAGACAATACCCGAAAGTGCTCATTTTAATTATTTTATTTGTTATTTAACTATGTTTTTTATTAAAGTACATTTTATGTACACTGCCATGGTGATCACACTGGTTGTTGCTGGTTATACCAATATTATCTACAATGTTGCTCTTAAGGAGCCATTGCCTTTTTTTTGTTTCGTTTTTTCGATATTTTTGGAGGGACTGACTATACATGGCTGAAGAGAAGAGAATTGGAGAATAGGAGTATTGAAATGGATTATTGTCCTATACAGAAGATGAATCAATCATGTAATGCCCGTATGAGGAACATTGTTCAAACTGAGACTAATCTGTTACTAGGCTAGTTAAGTTTGGAGACATCTGAACCCCAAATATGAGTGGCACCTCAAGATATGGACGGCTTTATGAGAAGGTATAGTGACTTTGAGAATTCACTTTACAAACTAAAGAGACTTCAATGGCAGTGTCTTCATTTGGAATTCTACCTACATTATAAGATAGTACCAAAAGGTCTGAAGGTGTTGGTTATGCTGAGCTTTGGCAACTTATATCTGGAATTACTAAAAAAGTGGCAACTGTTGAATTTGGAAACCAGGTATAATTTGAAATTGATGCTGGAATTTTTTGAACCAATTGAGCAAGAATTGATACATCCTATAGAGAAACAGCAGATGGAGCTTGAAAGTAAGTTCACCAAAAATATCTACATAGAAAAGCTCAATGATTTCTATATGAACTCCTCTTCTTATGACACTAAACTCTAGCAGGCAAAAAGAAAAATGTAAATTAGGGACTATAATGACTTTAAGAACAGATGCATATTCTCTTGACCCAGAGAAAAAGGAATGACTGGCTCCAACACCAATGGCAGAACTGATACTGAACAACATACACTAAATTCTGTTATGAATTCTGAAAATGAAGATAGAACAGTAAATAACAGTAAATAACATTTCAGTAGGCACCTCAAAGTCTAATACCAACTGAGGTGCAAGACGAAAAGAAGGCTCTGCACTTTCATCGTTTTTTTCCAGCACTTCCATTATTGCTGAAACAACCAATGCTAAACAAAAGAAACCCTTTGGTCAGCAGAGACCAGAAAACAAGGGAAATGTCTCACAAAAGGGGTGGGAGGTTGGCATAATGGTTAAGGTGTTTACCTTACAGACACAAGGTGCAGGGTTTGATTCTCACAAGGGGTAATTGGCTAGGCTTAAAATGGCACACAAGGGCACTTAGCCTAGTACTAATCTATGAACCTATGAACAAAAGATAGACACTTGCTTTTAAAATGAAGGTAGCAATAATTTAGTGGTTAATTTAAGTTCTGTTGCGCTAACAGAAATGCAATTGTCGGTTTTGAACAAAGGACTATCATTTATACCAGCAGCGCCTTCCGAACTCAGTGATGTTATTATTGATCTGAGGTTGTTTTGCAGGAAAGTGATGTTGAAATCATTGTTTGGTAACAGTGAGAATGCTGTTTCCTTTAGTTTAAAGAAACCGAGTAAATTTGTTCCACAAAATAATCAAATAGTAGATACTTTCTTAACAGTGTGTGAAATGGATATAGCTAAAAAGCTAAATGAGCCACATCACCACTTCTTTAATTTGACTCAGGATGGGAAGCAGGCACTGCTACAACCGGAGATGAATGATACTATTGTGATACATCCAGCAGACAAAGGAGGTAATGTTGTTGTGATGGATAAGAGCCAGTATGAATGAAAAAATGTCTATGTTAGCAGATGAGACTACATGCAAAAAGATCAACTTTGCACAAGTTAACAAAATGATTGAATCTGTAAAAACTGTCTTATCTGAACTCATGGCCCTCCAGAAAATTGATCAGAACCTTTATTACTTTCTATGTGTGTCATCTCCCTAGATTCCTATAATAAAAGGACTGCCTAAAATACACAAAGATAACATTTCTCCACCAGAATGTCCCAAAGTGGTGGGAGAAGGGTGGCTCACTGAACCACTATCTATATTTATAGAACAACAATTGAAATTAACACTACCAAAGGCAAAGACAGTTTTGAAAGACACCAAACAGTTTCTGATTTGTTATATGGCTATGTATCTTCCATGGGAAATAAGAAGCAACAACTGATGGTGACAATGAATGTGCAGAATTTATTCATGGTCATCCTGAACAAATATGGGATGCAAGCTGTCAGAACCTTTTTACAAGAGCATAGTGAATTCAGCACTGAGAAGATCAATTTAATATGTATCTTACTGAATATAGTGCTGGAAAACAATGTCTTCTGTTATGGTGATCAGATATATTGGCAGAAATGGGGTGTAGCAATGGGCACTCCCTGTATCAACAGCTATACGAACATAGTGCTAGCTAAATGGAAGCCCCATGCTGCTCTCAAAGTTAATCCATTCAGCCTATATATACATCATTACCAGAGACTTGTGGATGATGTTTATTTTCTATGGGGAGGCACAAGTGAACAGTGATCAGATTTTAAGTAGTATTCGGAGGTGTCTACTGATTTTTTGAGATTTATGGTAAAATCTTCTAGTAAGAATATTGACTTCTTAGATGTGACCATTGAGATGGATGAAAATGTAGTAATAAATATGGCAATATAGCAAAAGGAATACAGAAAAAACAATATTTTGCATTAGACTAGTATGCATTCTAGTTACACATATCAGAACATTCTGAGAGGACAGATGCTGTGTAATTCTAGGATGCACACGAGAGAGAAGGACTATCTCCAAGCTAATATGAGGCTAGCATGTCAACTACTGCATAGAGGTTATAACATCAGAGATATCACAGATCAATTAAAAGAAGTGATGCAGCTCAGAACCACAGGAGGTAGGCCATACTATTCTAACAATTCATATGAACAACTTGTATCACAGGAAGGTAAAAATTCCATCTCCATCAGAAGGGTGGCCCTAACCTATTCTAGTGATATAAACTGCATAAATGATATAATAAGAAAGAAATGGAAAATCTTACCCAGTGATGAAGTGATAAGGGAAATAGTAGGTGATAGACCCAATTTCACCTACAGGAATGGCAAAAATTTGAAACAAATATTGTGTGATAAACAAAACAAGAATATAGGCATGAAATTGAAGACAAAGGGTACATACCCCATGTAGAATGTGCACTATGTGTAAATATATTTATAAAGAGTTGACATTCACTCATCCTGTGACCAACAAGAAATATACCTTACAAGAGAATGTGAATTGTAGAACAAAAAATGTGATGTGCATCGCTTGCTGCAATAATTGTATCTCCTTTTATGTTGGAAAAATGAAAAACAATTCAAAGAATGGCTCTCAAATCATATCAGTGACATCAGTTTGATAGATATGAAAAATCCTTTAGTGAGACATATTAAAGAAAATGCAGAACATAGTTTTAATTTCATGGTTATACAGGTTGCACATATGAACATCAGAGGTGGTGATATTGTTAATACAACAGAATTAGAAAAAAGGAAATGGACTGGTGAAATGCAAGCTGACAAGCCACCTGGACTTAACTCAAATATCCTTTGAAACCAGCCTTGAAGAGACGACATTTTGGATAATCTATCACTTATTACAAATATATCAGTATATTGGCTAATATTAATGAAAAAAATCCTTGCTGGTTTAAGTTTAGCCCATGTAAGGTTTCGATTGGGAATACAATACAAAATCAGCCAATAATTTAAAAAGACATTTGCATAATAATCAACTGAATTATTAGGAGATTCATGCAGTGTCACTGGGTAGTAAAATAATTATATGCAGCTCTTTAACTAATTCAAAACATCAAAGGGCTGTTTCTTTACATATATCCAGTCATTGGAAATGCAATTTATACAAGGCAGATGATTGGTGCATTAAGTATTCGATCTACCTATCATAATGTTGAGATTTAGCACTGATGCTAGTGGTCAGTGTTGAGGGGAACCTTTACTTTGACATTTGAATGTTTCAAAGTCAACACTGAAGACATAATATTAATACAATGTATTATATCATCAATACATCAGTATGTGAAAGTGTATTGTCTGCTTGAATGGAAATTTCTGCTTACTTTAATCCCTGTTAGTATATTGTTTTGAGATGTAATTTAGTATAAAGTGAACCAATGATTTGAAAGAACATTTACTTAATAACCAATTGGCTCCTTGGGAGATGTGTGCAACATTGTTGGGTAGTAATAATTATATGCTGCTATTGAACCAACCCAAAACATCAGAAAGGAGTCAATTTTGGGGGCGACTGAGCCTAGATGGCCAACTGAGAGTAGTGAATTTTGAGAGCTCCATAAACTAGTATAATAATATAGGAAAATTTTATTTTCAAGTTTAAAATGTCAGAAATCTATAGATAAACTACTAAACTACATAACTATCAATTTTGGTGGAGATATACAAAAATGTTCCTGTCAAGTAACTTGGAGATGTATTGAGTCACTGAATATGAACAACTTCAGGAATTCCTATCCAGATGCTGCTTTGAAAAAAGAACTGCAATTGATGACATCTACCTCACAGGAACTATCTTTGAAGATGGATGGCTTTAAAAATTACTTAGAAAACCTCAAATTAAATTCTCAAAAGCAGACTGATACTCTTAAGGAACTATTACAGCAACACCATACAAAAATAAATATAGAGACTTCTCTAAATGACATTGAAGGGAGACTCTAAGAGGAAGAATTTCAAAATGAATTTCTGCTTAAACAGAATACATGGCTGCTTAACAAAATAGATGACTTAGAAAACAGGGAAAGGAGAAACAACATAAGGATCTTTGGTCTGCCTGGAAATACTAAAGGAGAAGACATTATTTCATTCTTAACAACCTGGATTCCTGAAGTTTTATACTTGAAAGAGGGACTTTCATTTAGAATTGAAATGGTGCATAGAGCACTGAGGAAACCTGCTTCTAACTCAACAAATACTCCACCTAGATCCATAGTTATAAAATTTCTTTCATTTTTGGACAAGGAATTAATATTAAAATCTGCTTGGAGAAAATCACCCCTAAAATACAATCAAAGCCTGATAATGTTTGACAAAGATTATACTTCCAGAATAATAGAACACAGGAAAAAAGTCTGGCCAATAATAAAACTGTTTAAACAAAACAACATTAAAGCATATCATGCCTTTCCAGCCAAGATAAAAATACTTTTTGCCAATAAGATGAGAACCTTTAATGACTTAGAAAAAGCTACTATATTCATCAAAAACAACAACATAGTGTCTATCCCAGAAGAAATGCAACGTCAAATACACGGAAAACGACGGTTCACTTTACCGTCTCAGCTAGTTTAGAGAAACCAAATGCAGGCTATACTCGAATAAGGCACGAACCGATAAATTCTCAATATCAAAATTTAATGTGATAAACCAAAAATGAATAATTACACACTATTATGTATCTATAAAACCATTTTTAATGTTGCGCTGATACTGGTTAATAGGTTGCACTATGTGAAGTTACAAATCTGTATATTTTGTTATCGATAGGTTTTAGATTGTAATTTTAACAGTATTGTAAAATATTTTATATTTTTAAGGATTAGTTATATTACAGGTTCATATAGTACACATATGAATTGATTTATGTTTGTTTACAATTAAATGGAGCATTAGCACTTTAAATGTAACATACAAGATGTTTGGTGCCAAAAAGATTTTAAATGTTCTATGTTTTGAATCTAACAGCTGTTCTGAAGAAGTTTGCATATCGCAAATGAAAGCGCTTAACAGCAGTTCATGTATTAGTGTGTAATTATTAATTTTTGGTTTATCACATTAAATTTTGATATTGAGAATTTATTGGTTCGTGCCTTATTCGAGTATAGCCTGCATTTGGTTTCTCTAAACTAGCTGAGACGGTAAAGTGAAGCATCGTTTTCCATGTATCTCAGAAGAAATGGAATGGATGGCCCCTACTCTTAAAAGAATAAAATAAACAAATCCTTGGACTGATGCTAGAAAGAAGAAACAAAAAACAGATTCAAAGCTAGCTGGCCCAAAAAAAAACTCTTACAACTACATCTCTCAAAGTATCAACTGATATGGTACATCACTTGTCATCTGTTTTATTAAAAAAGGAGGGTTTTTTAAACAACTGAGAAACAGTAATGATTTATTCAGAATGTTCAAAGAGTCCAATAATTCTTCCCAAACAAACATAGGTCAAGATGGGTTCCTATTTACATTATATATAAGCCAAACAAAGCAACATATAATGCAAACATAGAAGTTTCTAGTCCTCTACTTGAATACTTATCTTGTTCATTTTTCATTGATTTTACTTATAATAATTTAAGCAATTAATTAACTAATTCAATAAGGTACCATTCACCAGAGTTCAGACTCAAATCCCCAAACCTCTGTTCCTCATATAGACCTATATCATTATTAAATAATGACTATATGATATTATGACAATATTAACTAACAGAATGAAAATACCATTATCCAAAACATTAAATAATGATCAAACTGGATTTATATACCATAGACACACACATGACAATATTAAAAGGATAATTTCTCTTTATTCAAAATCCTAATGCTATTTGAATTTCCTGCATCCTTTGTTCATCTCCTAAAGCATATATAAACAAATAATTTAGCATATGCCAAGTTAGGTCCTTTTACCTCTGAATCTATACATATAACAAAAGGCACTAAACAAGGATGTCCCATGGCACCAATTCTATTTGCTCTGGCTATTGAAATATTGGCAGATTCAATTCGTAACAATATAAAAATCAAAGGAATAGATGTTTATGAACAATACAATTCTAAAGTAATGCTATTTGCTGATGACATATTACTAACATTATCTAATACAAAAGAGACATTAGAAGAATTAGATATATTAATTGACAAATTTTACATGACTTCAGGACTCCATTTCAATAAATCAAAATCAAAATGTTTATTTTTAAATAAAAAAGAACTGCAGACTAAGGGGGATCACATCATAGGGATACAAGAATCTACATTAAAATATCTAGGAATTGAGTTATGCAAAGATAATAATGAATTATTCTCAAAAAACTACAATAATATCATCAATACAATTAAAATCTCTGTGGAAAATGGAACAAAATAATATTAACATTCCAAGATAGACTACAGTTAATAAAATTGTTTTACTGTCCAAGATCTTATGTATAGCATTGGCAATACAATTCTTACCAGAAAGGAATATACTTAAAGATATAAATTCATGCCTAATAAAATTGTTATGGTTTCCCAAAAAAAACAGAATAGCTTCAATACATCATATCAGACTATGGAAACAGGGATGATTAAACTTTCCTGATATAGAAACATATATAAAAACATCAATAACTAAAACAATCTCAGATTGGATAAGTCCAAATTACTCTGCAAATTGGAAAGAATTACTAACTGTAATACCAATAAATTAATTTGATTTGCAAAAAAATTCAAATAACAGATAAAAATTTACCATAGCACATATGTATAAGTATGCAATATAACATAACAAAACCCACTAAAACTCGTATGATTAATTATTACATTGACTCATTTATGAAAATTATTAATGCAAATATAGATTTAAAAATCTGCTTTGATCTTTTAACATCATTTATAGTCACAAAGAACTTTCCACATAAAATATATAGAGAAAGTATTAATTCCTGGGAACAGAAATGATTTGTTTGTTGGCTCCAATGTATCAAAAAACTAAAAGTTTTAGATATGCAAGAAATAAAAACAACATACTAAATTCCTCAACAGGATTGAATGACTTTACATGTCATAGTCACAAGATTTAAGTAGAATAATTAACAATTCTTCATTTTAAAAAATACCTAAATTTATGAAATACATATATGAAATTATATATAATGACTTTGGCATGGGAAACAGTATTTCAAAATTTTACAAAATATTGATAAACTATAAAACAACACCCAAAACCTCATATTGGAAATATATTACAAAAGGACACTCAATACAGTTATCTGAAGATATTAAAACAAATATGTTATTATTGATAAAATATACATCCTTTACACAATACTGTAAAGTTTGTAATTGGAAATGCTTGTACAGAGCATTCTTAACCCCAAACAGAATCAGTAAAATTAGTTCTTCCATAGAAGGAATATGTTGATGTGAGCAAGTACACAATGTAGATTGGAACCACATTTTCTTTGATTGTGTTAAAATTAAGCCATTTTTGGGATGGTATTAATAACTTTCTACAAGCTTTATTTAATGAATCATTTTATTTGACTAAAGCTCTTGTATTATTAAGTGTGAACAAATATCCTCATTTGAACAGATCAAACATGTATCTAGTATGGACTATACTTTCAATTTCAAGGAAGTGTATAACAGGAAGGTGGAATACAAACACAATACCAACTTTGGAAGAGTTTTACAGCCTACTGAAGACCACAGCAGTATTGGAAATTAAAATTAAAGAACTAAGAATTTATCCAAAGCCATTTATCAACAACCCTTGGGGAAAAGTCCTATCGTTGATTAACACTATACAATAATTGATCAGATACTCTGATAATGGATTGGACATACTTATAAAGTAATTGTATACATTAAGATGTGTTATAGTGTCAGGCTAATGTAAATAGTGTACATAGTTATTTAAGACATTTCATCGTTGTTACTTTTATATATATATATCTATATATATATATATCTATATATATATATATATATATATATATATATATATTAGCATTATGTTACCTCTTAAGAATCTGTACCCTACTGACTGTAATTTAAAGATCCTCAGCCTCCTTTTAACTTACTCATCTCACCACAGTCACTTGCCTTGTCAATATTCTCTGTGTTAATCTCCATAGCTGACTTCTATTATAAATGCAAGCTGAATTGAAATATTCAATTGCTGCCTTTACTAAGATCTTATACAGTGGAATACAAATCTCTACTTACTTTCCTTTGTGCAATAGTACATAACAGGGTTCTCTCAGGATAATAAAACATCTTTTAATGATTGTTTTTATTAATTTATATTAAAGTCAAGACCATTATCCACCAAAAAACCCAAATCTTTTAGCATTTGGAAAATGTTTCATAAATTGTTATCCACTGCATGGGATAGTTGCTGTTGATAGCTCCACATTGTTCTATACAACAGTAACTCAGGTTATAAAGACTATTTATTTATTTATTTATATTTGTTGACCAGGAGTGTCCGACTGGACGTAGGTCCATTTTCAGTGGAGGCCTGGGGAGAAAAGCTCCGCAGTTAAAATAAACAGACAGTAGTTACATTGGATTGCATAGCGATTAACAATTTACATAGCAATTACTTACAATGTATTTACAGATGAAGAACATAGTACATCAGTAGACAACTAGAATCTTTATCTGTGAAGTACATAACAGACATTAACAAATGTTACAATAAGAAGCTCCTGCTGTATAATAAGTACTAGGCTTATGAGCATCTGAGCTTGCTATAATCAAGGTAGCTAGTGGAGTGGAAAGAAAGGTAGTGGTTGGATGGGGTGGGTGATATTAGAGTGGGAGTTGCAAGGGCATAGCCAGCATGTTTTTAGGTGCACTTTTAGTAAAGTTTTGAAGTGGGTGCATGATGGTATGGAGGTAATTGTAGGTGGGACGGAGTTCCATAATTTGGCTATGGTGCAAGAGAATAGGGCTTCACCAGCAAGTTATTGGCTTTAGGGATCTGCAAGTGATTTTTGTTTCTGGATCTTAGTGTTCTGGTGGTGCGATAGGGTTGGAGTAGATTCTGGAGGGATGGGACATTTAGTGGATGGTTTACTAGTTTGTGGACAAGTGAGAGTTGATACCACTGAAGGAGGTAAGGGAGTTCAAGCCAGCCCAGTTCAGCAAGTGAGAGACAGTGGTGACTACAGTAGGATGCCCTGTGGCAAATTTGGCGATTTTGTTGTAACAGGTCTCTAGCTTGTTTAGATCGCATTGCATTAAGTTGGTATATATTGGAGAGGCATAAAGTAAGGTGGAGATAAGGTGGGAATTTGCTACTGAAATCTTTGCTGCTTTGGTGAGAAGTTGCTTATTTCTGTATAACACTCCTAGTTATTTGTGGACTTTTTATGGTCATGGATATGTGAATGTCAAATTTTAGTTTATTGTCTATTTCCACTCCTAGCAATTTGGTGTGTTCAGTTGGGTATATAGTGGTGTTGTCTTTTGCTGTGATGTTAAAGTGAGAGTTGTTTTGAGTATGTTTGGTGGGTTGGAAGATGAGTGGTTTAGTTTTGTTTGGTTTGAGTATTAATTGGGCATCGGATAACCAAGTTTCAACAGAGGCAAATGCTTCCTGTTTGACTTTTTGCAGTTTGGGTAGGGACTGGGCTGAGCAGATGATGGTTGAGTCTTCTGCGTATTGTATGAATGTGCCATGTTTGGTGGCAGAGGCTAGATTATTGGTGAAAACAGAGAAGAGTAGGGGTCCAAGGATGGATCCTTGGGGAGCCCTTATGGAGACAGGTAGTTGGGGAGATATGTCATTCTGCCATACAACGGATTGTTGGCGGTCAGACAGGTAACTCTGAAACCAGTAGATTGTGAGAAGGATAGGTTATTGAGGACAGAGATAAGTTGTTGTTGTTGTGGGACCATGTCAAATGCTTTAGATAGGTCTAGGAAAGTAGCAGAGCGCTATGTTTAGAACAGACCACCAAATAGTCCACAAAATGCTGAAGCCTCATCTGGTTATTGACAACTGTCACAATACTACTTATTTTATTTTCATAAGCAAATTTGCTGATCCAAGCATATTCTTAATTATCTAAGAATGTTATACAAAGACTGATTGCTGAAGTACATATTTATTTACAATATTATAATCTAAGATGTCGTCAACAATCTTTGTTTGACTTCTTTTGTTGACCAGCCAGGTCCTAAACCACATAGTTATATAAGTTTTAATAACTAGATGTTCCATCCTTGTCAGGATGTCTTTATGTGGGATCATGTCAAAAGTCTCTGCCATGCCCAAATATACCATGTCCACTGATAACCCCATTTCAATAGTAATAACAACACTGGTGGAGAAGTTTAGAAGTTTGTGTAAATGGTAAAGGAATCGTGCTCAGTATTAGCCTTTTTTACATCATTCTTATGATATATTTACATTAGAAATTGTGTTTTAATTATCTGTGCTGGAATTTGAAATTTTATTGGGTGGCTGTATCATGTGACTAATCAATTCTGTTATAAAATGAATGATGTTTAAATGTATGTTAGTACTGAAGAAGGGTAAAGGTTTGAAAGCTTTGCATTTTTTGTTTTAATAAACAGTTGAGTGTTTCTACATTTGTTTTTTTTTCTTTTTTTGTTGTTGTTATTGGACTTTTATTCAACTTAGTTTACCACAGTGTTTCTTTTGTCTTATTTCTACTTACAATGCACCCAGCAATCACCAAAAAAGCTCACAGTCATGCCAGCCAATCACACCTAGTACCAGAATGGAGACTTTCAATGGGGAGGGTAGCAGAATACAGTATACCGTTGCAAACCACTGAGAAAAAAAAAGAGAGAAGAGAAGAGAAGTGATGAAAACTGTACATAAATATGGCACTCTGGTGTGTTTGTACTATTAAGCATAGTGAGCATCTCTTTGGCACATGAATGTACAGTATTTGGAAATATGGTTGAGAGAGCTTGGCAGATCAGTAAGAGGCCTGAGGCAGTATGTTATGTAGGAAACAAAAGGAAAGGAAAAGACAAAAACATGTTAATTATATGTTACATAGTAAGAATGTATTACATTTCTACCAATCATTGGCTTGTTAGCATACATAAACTTGCAAACACATTACGTCCAAATGGCATTAAATTAGGCATAATTGGAACGTTGGCAGTATATTTGTTAGTTTCTTGAAACTATTTATTTAAATTCAGCTCTTTTGCAAATACATAAAGACAAGTTAGTCCAGTCACTAACCTTCACATTTCTTTGTAGCAGGACACTACACTTTAAAGCTCATGCTGCAGGCTCAAATCGACTAATTATTTTACTGTTTGACTTTCCCTTCAGATGGCTGCTCCTTTTTTTCATTTCTGAACTCTTACTTCTGGTTTCTCTCTTTCAGTGTATGATTGCTTTCTTTTCAGACTCCTCATTGATTTCCAGACTGGTTCTAGAAGTAAAGACAGTTCTAGAATCTGCAGCTCATCTACTACAGGAATGTCAGCAAAAGAACCTTCTTATTTTTTAATTCCAACTAATTTATTTACAAGTGTAGGAGATGATGTATATAGTACTTATCTTATATTTTGCTAACTAGATACCAAAAGAACCTCATTGGCGGTCATTTCACAGTTTTCACATTTGTCTTCATCATTCATAGTGTCAGAGATATAGGTTTAAATGTAACTTTTTAACAGCATTTTTAACATTCATGCCACTAATGGAAGCTTTCCAATTAAAAAAAAATAACGTTTATACTTAATCATCATCATGATCGTTAACACCTTTTCTGCCATTTTGACATGGGGATGGAGTGTCACAACAACTGTTGCTACCTCATTTAACCTTCAATAGCCATGCCTGACTGTTGAAGGTGTGACGACCGTGCCCTGGCCCAGCAATCAAGGTGCCTCAATCCTCACCACTAACACCAGGGAGGTTGTCTCCTTGAAGAGGAAAGGATAACTAATACACACAGTAAAGTACAATTTCCCTTAAGTGCACACAGAGATCACAGTCAGTCTGGGGCTGGTTGTCCCTTGCTCACCAGGTCCCCATAAGACTCCCCACTGGCACAGCTATAGGGTCCAGGTCTTAGCCTAGCTGGGCAAGCTAAAACCTCCAGTACCCTCTCTGTCCAACCAGTGCTTTGTGTCCCTGCCTAAGTAGTTGACACAACACACACACACTTTGAGAAGAGGTTATACAACCACACAGACCCTCCTGGGAAAAGGATGGCACAGGTTCTCCAGCTGTGCCAGTGGGGAGTCTTATTGGGGACCTGGCAAGCAAGGGAGCAACCAGCCCCAGACTGACTGTGATCTCTGTGTGCACTTAAGGGAAATTGTACATTACTTTAGTTTGGGAATGGTAGGGGGTGGTCTTCATGTGCTTCACCCCACAGGACTTCCACAGACAAGCCAGCAGGTCTGACATGAAATTGGCACCTCAGTCAGTCAGTATTTCTTTTGGGAAACCTACCCTGCTGAAAATCTCTAACAAAGCATTTGCCACCTTCTCTGCCTCAATGGAGGACAAAGCCACTGCCTCAGGGTATTGTATAGCATAATCCACTACCACTAGGATATAGCTTTTCCTTGTGGAACTTGGGGTACTCAAAGGACCCACAATATCCATAGCTACCCTCTGAAATGGCTCATCAATCACAGGCAAAGGCATCAAAGGAGCTCTCACCTTGTCTCCTGCCTTGCCTACCTTTTGGCACTGCTCACAGGTCCTGCAGTACCCTGTTACATCTCTGAAAATTCCAGGCCAATAGAAGTTTTGCATAATACGCCTCTTTGTACATTTTATGCCCATATGACCTGCAAAGGGAATATCATGGGCTATGGCTAGAAGTGCTAGATGGTAAGCTCTAGGCATTACCAACTGCTGTACTCTTTCACCTTCTAGCCCTCCCTCAGGGGTCCACTCTCTGTACAGTAACCCTTTGTTGCAGTATACGGATTCCCCCTTCCCTTGAGAATCAGGTACCTACCTAGCTATCTGCCTCAGGCCTTGCAATGTAGGATCTGAGAGCTGAGCCTGTCTCAACTCCCTCCTTGTAACCCTTCCCAGCTCCCCTTACACTGGAAGTCTGGCATCCTCTGACAGTGGTGCCTCACTGTCAGCCTGGGTACTACTACTCACCTCTGCCTTTACAGTTACCCTGTCCAAGGAAACATCAGTACCCACAAGCAGCTGTGGCTCACATTCAGTCTCACTGCTACAGCATACCTCACTACCTGAAGTAACCACCTCAGCAGTCCTGGCTGCAAGTATGCAATCTGTCTCGGTCTCCCCCAGGCTACCAGACCCACATGCTTGTCTCCTAGCCTCACTGCATGTAACTGCATAAGTACATAGTACTGCCTCATCCAAATCCTTCCCTCTCAGGACATCTGCAGGATAGTAGTTCCATACCTCTGTTGTCTCAAGACAACCCACTGTTGGCATTTGTCTTTCCCACTTACTGGCTCCCTCACCTTTGGTCCCCCACCTTGCCTCCGTGGACATCTGCATGCCACATGGCCCCACTGGTTGCATTCAAAACATTTAACCCTAGCTCCTGGAATTGTACCTGGACTTGTGGCTTCCCCTACTACTGGCAGATTCTGTTGGGGCAGTCTGTGCTGCCCACCACGGGTTCCTTTAGTCCCATGAGCAGTACTGGGGTTCCCTTTCCTGTGCAGGGCTGCCCTCCTTGCTAGGTATAGGTCTCCCTTCTTGCAAACTCCTCTGAAGTAGCACACTGTCTATCAGCTAACCAGATCCTCATGTCCTCAGGCAAAGTGCTAAGGGCTTGTTCCCTTACCAAAAGGTCTGCCAGCCCTTCAAAAGTGGTGACCTGACATCCACTCACCCAGCTATGAAAATAAGTGCTCAGTTCAGCAACATATTCACATATATTTTCATCTGCCTTGTGTCTATGCTCACAAAATGTTTTCCTATACATTTCAGGTGTTAGCTTAAAACATTCCAACAAGTGTCTTTTTACAGCAGTATAATCAAAACAGTCAGTGTCATGCATTTTTGCTAAAGAAGTTACAGCTTTACCATGGGTAAGGAGGTCAGGAACCATACCCAGAGCCCTTGGTCAACTTCATACTGTTTACCTACCCACTCAAACATATGAATGAAGCTATCAAAATTATCCCCCTCTTTAAATTGTGGAAGAAATGTACTGACCTTTTGTGCTTCTGGGGTCCGGTTACTCCCTTCCCCATTACCTCCATGACTCTGGTGAAGAGTCAACATATCCCCCTCATGCCTCCTCTGCTGTTCATTTTCCTCAGCTTGTAGACTCCTCATTTTCTCAGCTGCTTCTAGTTCCATATGCCTGGCCTTCAACTCAAGTCTCTTTAGCACCAGCTGGATTTTTAAGTCCAAGGCAGAAATTTTGAGCTGTCCATTCTCCAAGGGCATTGTATCTCCACTGTCAGTCTGATTGTCCTCCAGGCTGCTGTTTTCTGATGCAGCTGTAACCAAGGCTTCAGTCAGGTCTGCCTTAGTCAGGTTTCCATGCACCAGTCCCCTAGCCTGGCACATCCCCGCCAGCTGACTCCTTGGCAGCTTTCCATACTTCTCTGCTGACATGCTGCCTGCTCACCCTGACTAACACTAAGCTAACAAAAGAAATAAAACAATTGTGATCTGATCTCTGACTATACACTGCATGGCTGTTTTAGAGTACAAAACACTTTTAGAGATCACTGTACATAAGCTACAGGAATTCGCTCTACCCACATTACTACAAGCCAATTAGTGTTTGCCAACTAATCAATATGTGATGTGGATCCTACCACAGCAAACCAATATGTGACAGGATATCCCAACCACTGCCACCAATATGTGATAAGATATCCCAACCACTGCCACCAATATGTGATGACTGTGCCCTGGCCCAGCAATCAAGGAGTCTCAATTCTCACCACTAACACCAGGGAGGTCATCTCCCAGAAGAGGAAAGGATAACTAATACACACAGTAAAGTACAATTTCCCTTAAGTGCACACAGAGATCACAGTCAGTCTGGGGCTGATTGCTCCCTTGCTCACCAGGTCCCCAATAAGACTCTCCGCTGATTCAGCTATGGGGTCCAGGTCTCAGCCTAGCTGGGCAAGCTAAAACCTCCAGTACCCTCTCTGAACAACCAGTGCTTCGTGTCCTTGCCCAAGTAGATGACACAACACACACACACTTTGAGAAGAGGTTATACAACCACACAGACCCTTCTGGGAAAAGGCTGGCACAGGTTCTCCAGCTGTGCCAGTGGGGAGTCTTATTGGGGACCTGGCAAGCAAGGGAGCAACCAGCCCCAGACTGACTGTGATCTCTGTGTGCACTTAAGGGAAATTGTACTTTACTGTGTGTATTAGTTATCCTTTCCTCTTCTAGGAGTCGCCCTCTCTGGTGTCAGTGTTGAGGATTGAGGCTCCTTGATTGCTGGGCCAGGGCACGGGCGTCACAGAAGGTTTTCTGGCTTGCAATCCATCTATCTCAGTTGGACATCCTCATCTTCTCTTGCCTTCTTATTCCTGTCTCTGACAAATTTTCTGTACCAGATTGCTTTCTGCTTTCCTGCTCATGTGACTGCAAACTCTGTGCTGTCATAAATACTCCAGATGACATACATATTCTGCAGGAGTATCAAACCCATGCTAAAAAATATGCTTAGATCATAGCCTCAAACTAAATGCCAAAAAAGGCATCATTATGTACTTTGGCTAACCTGTACACTCCTGCTCCTATCACAAAAGTGACACCCCTAAAAACTGAACCATTCATTAGGGACTTGGGCATCTTCATCGACTGAACTATTCTTTGGTCATCACCATATGACCACTGTTGTTAAGAAATCCTTTTATATAATCAGACAAATTACCAGGGACATATCTTCTAGATCAAAGGAAGTCTTTGTCCCCCTGTATGCTTCTGTTAAAAGACCAATAAATAATAGAATATAATGCTTCTTTTGTTATGTACTTGGCCCAGCTACAGAGACTGCAGCATTTCTTTATCAAAAAATCAAAGGCATGTCCTTCTTCAGTTACACTGACCACCTTAAAGCTCTTTCACTCTTTCATTTCCTATGGACTATTTTGAGTGGATCTCTACCTGACATAAAGAGCCTCAAAAGATCAAGTCCTTTGTAACCTCCCTCATATCAAAAAACTAATACCACCTTAAACACATGTTCAAGAAACCTACCAATAGGACCTGTTGCTAAGATAGATATCTTTCACAGAAAATACCTCTTTTATGGAAGAAACTCCCCCTTAGAGATAAAGCAGAGGAGCAACATGAAGTTTTCTAAATGTAACCTGAAGGACTGGATGGGCAAACAAAAATACACCCCTGGTCTAACCAGGGGCCAAAACTAAGTTATGATTTGGTATTAGTTCATATGCTGGTAAATGGGTGGGATCATTGACTAGGCTAAAAATGATCCACTGTATCAGCAACTTAGTATGAACTTATGATTCACTATAATTGTGTCATCGTGACCGTCTCTTCAACTTTGTTTACTTTGGCTTCTGCTGTGATGTCCCACAGTGTATATCACACTAATGCCCATCTCAGACACTTTGTCTCTATTACTTTAAGCTTTATTAGCTGATCTTCCTCTGTTGACAAGGTTTATTAGCAATACAGAAGCAGTGGTAGCACCACTGTTTTGCATGCCTTACTTTTCAGCTTCTTTGGCACTCATCTGCCACAGACAACACTTGACACTTTGTGCCAGCTAGCTGCAGCTCCTTTGAAACTAGCTTTGATCTCTTCATTCAGACTTCACTTCTCCTCAAACATACCTCACAGGCACCTAAAGCTGTTAACCAGTTCCATTATTTTCCCCTCTATCTCAAATTTCAGCTGCTTCTGACTTTCCCATTTGCTGCCATGACCACTGTTTTGTCTGTTCTCAGTTTTATCCCATGTGCCTTTAGTTTTGTATTAATTTTCTGAAGTTCCTATTTAGAGCTTGCTTGTAGTACCAAATTGCCTGCATACAGCAACTTTGTTGACCTGCCCCCCCCCATTTGCTTGATAATATAGTCCATCACTAATATGAATAGGAGTGGTCTCAGACCTGAGCCCTGATGCACATTCACTCACACTGGCAAGACTTCTGCGAGTCTGAACATTGTTGATACTTGTGTTATCGGGTCCATGTGTATAGCTTGCACTAATTATACCAGCATTTTTGTGACTTTGAAACATCACAGGACTTCCCAAATTAGCTCTCTTGGGACTTTGTTGTAGGTTTTCTCCATGTCTAGGAATGAAAAGTTGGACTCTTTCTCATATCCAACAACATCTCCACTATCTGTGTCACACCACAACATCAGGTCAGTTATGCAGCATCTTGGTCTAAATCTGAATCAGTTAACTCCCATCTTACTTTTACATGGCCCTTCATATTCAGTTATCAGTCACCTTCTGCAGCACTTTCATGTAGAGTGACAGGAGTCTGATATTTTTGCACTAACTACAGTTGTGAAAGTACCCTTTGTGCTGACAATATAATGTTTATTTTCCAGTCATCCAGGATATGTATCTCTTTCTAGATCATGATGAGTACCATGAGGATGCATTTCTCCCCTAATATATCCAAAATCTTTATTATATTTGCTGTGACTTCATTTGAGCCTGCCACCATAATTTCCTTACTGTACCAAGTACTTCTAGAATGGGATGGTGTTCTTCTTTCATCGTAGGCTGTGCATGGCACAGCACAGCACAGCTTCTGGTGGTTTCTTCAGAAGCTTCTTGAAGTATTCCTTCCATGTGCATGTGATGTCCTCTGGACTGATGAGAGAATATTTGCTGGCACCCCTTTAAATGGTTTCTGATGACTATATTCTTTACCTTTCTGTCTTTGCCTTATAATCTGATAGAGCATCTTTGTGTCATCTGGTGAGTCACTTTCTAGAAACTGGTAGAGTTTCTTTAACGCCTTATATTTTGCCATTGTGACGTCTTTCTAGCCCTCCTTGTTAACCAAACAGTATTCCATCTTTTTTATCTTCCACTTTTTGGGGGGAACTCCTTTTTTTGATATTCTTCTGGACATCGAGATACCATCAAACTTTCATTATGTACCTTATTTCCATCCATCATCTTCAAACATGCTTCCATTCCTGTTTGGCACCACCCATCTCTCGTCATGAGGTGCTACAGTCCTGAGTATTTCTTTTATCTCCTGGCCTTTGGTACCAGTCAACTTCCAGGTCTAAAGACTGGTTTCTCTTGACCTTAGATCCTTCTCTAACTTCTGCATATAGTTAATTGTAGCTACCAGTTGTTTATGATAGGAGCTGCTGCCTCAATGCCCTCTTTTCGACACTATTACAGACCTGCTATGGGGTGAAAGCTAAGATTATGAAGACAGCCCTGTCTTTACACTAGAGTCTGACTGACATGAGTTTGTCACTGATTCTGATGACATCCCTCAGTGTCTTGAGAATACAACCATTCTTATTGCTTTTATTTATTTTATTTTATTTTTTATTTGATATATAAAAATAGTCATCAACGGCTCTAAAAATCTACAGGAAAATGTATTTAAAATTTATAAAATCTGGGCACTAATGCAACTCCTTCGCTTTTTAATTCAGAAACCATTTCTTTCAGTTAATTTCCTGCATCTTCATATGAAAATTAATTTGATATATTATACAATGTCATTTAATTCTGTGATTAGTTACTATAGTATGCTGAGCCCTCTTGGGCCCAACTCATTTCAACAAATAAATGAAAAGACAAAAATACTTTTGCTGATATTACTGTCATTGCTTCTGGAGCAAACACATGATTCATTCTCATTGGATAAACGGTTACTTTAGAAGCTGAGGATCTCCCATAGTAGCACTAGCTGAACATGTTGCAGTGTAATGTACCACAGTCTTATTACTAACTAGTAGTAATGGATTCAGTCGATATTAAATGCACAGTTTTGGAATGGTATAAAAACTTGTTGGTTGTTCATTTACAGGTTCTGTTTTTAATTTATTTATTTATTTATTTTACATTTGTTAACCGGGCTAGTCCAGCTGGATACATGTCCATTTTCAGTGGAGGCCCGAGGAGAAAAGCTCCGTTACACTACTAAAATAATACTTTCAAAAATACTTTACAAATACTTTAAAAAAAAAATCAAGTCAGATACAACGACAATGTACTGGAAACAAGAAGACTTATCTAGAGTTACTCCACCAATAGATCCAGGTGGGGGAAAATAGTCCAAATGTTTTTTTTACCAAATCCTTGGAATGCACCAAAACAGAGAAGACATATAAAGAATAAATAAAACCCAGTACAAGTGGAGTGTACCTGCAAACACTGTGGGTAGCCTACTTTTAACTGATTACAGTGGAAGGGTATTTAAATGAGTGGAATGTTTGCCAGTTAATGTCTTGACTGAAGAAGAGCATTTTGTAACTTAAAGATTTGCAACAAACAATTTGCTTCACTGTGATCCATCACCTTATTTATTATTCAGCATGCAGGACACCATAATATCATAATGTAAAACCTGACCCTGTGCTATGCAGTTTGTTTTCCTTTTTTTACAGATCAGAAATAGATCTTGCATTATACAATGAAGCATTTGATTGCTCATTTATACTTTCCTGAGCTAAAATTGTTTGGCATAACAACGTGTAAATCACTTGTGCATCATTGCTCTATTCAACATTTTTTTATGAACCGAAATCTCCTATTCCACTGGCTTTGGCAAATGTCATCCATCCTGGTAAGGCACAGCTCTCTTTCACAAGAATCCCAAGTATGTTTGAAAAATATCAAGTATTTAAAGTGTTAAATAATTATATTGTTTTATGTCAAATCATGTAATATACAGAAGAATAATGATCAATGAATACAAATATCTAGCTGCAAATTTATAGCAAAAGATACTATATTAACCCACATTTTAGCTGTTTTGAAAGTAAGTGTGTGTGTGTGTGTGTGTGTGTGTGTGTGTGTGTGTGTGTGTGTGTGTGTGTGTGTGTGTGTGTGTGTGTGTGTTTGTTTGTGCGTGCATGCTTCTGCAGTCTTGGGATGGATAACTATTTAAAATGGGATGGATTAACTATTTAAAATGTTGGAACTCAGATTGCAGAGTCCTGAAATGTGGAGACTGAATTACCAAAATTCTTTACTTACATATATTAATCTGAGATTAACATTTCTCAGAATATTCCCTTTTCTCAGAGGTAGGTCCTCCACATGGGGAGGCCAAAGGGGAACTTGGGCCCCTGCAAAAATTAATTTTAAAGGACAAAAATAATGCTCAATATTTACCCTTCTCCTGTATTTTTTTTTTTGTCTTTTATGACTCGGCAATACAAGTTTCAACATTTCAATAAGAAGACATTTTGGGGGGATGGAGTGCTATATTTCTATATAGTGCACCATACATTTTGGTATGGGAAATTCCAAATTACATTTCTGGAATCTAATACTCAATGAAAGGATCTAAAGGAGGCTGACAGTGATAGAGTCGGACAGCGTATGACTTAATCTAAAACACAATTTACCTAGAGGATCTAAAGCCCATCCATCAGAATGTAAGCTTTCAGACAATTCCAGGCCTCCTGTGCTTAGATGTCAGTCACAAAGTGTTCCCACACTACTAGCGGTGGGTGAACTTGCCTTTACCAAACTGTACTGTGTTAAGGAAGTTCCTACCATCTCATTTATTAAAGTCCCCAGTGGATATCTCACTCCTGAAATCTTAGGCAATATTTATAAACAAAATGGTTAACCTTGTCTATTCACTTTAGAACCTAATTTTATGACCTCAAAAACTTGCCTAAAGGCTTTAGAGTCATATTTTATTTACACTCTTATTTGTGACATTACATAATTTTTCTGCTTCAACATGTTACTTTGTGTTTGTTTGTGTGTTTTTTGGCTTTTCCCGGTTAGGGCTCGCCACAGCAGAACTCTGGTCCGCTAATGATTGTTAGTGGATTTTTACGTACCGGGTTACCAGCCCTGATGCACAACCTTCAACAAAGGCATGCCCCATTCACGTATGCCTCCACACAGAAGACGCTCTAGCTGAGAATCGAACGGGACAACGTCTTGCTATGAGGCGACAACGCTACCGCAGCACCACCACCGCAGTCAACATGTTACTTTGTGTGATGTCTGAAAATAAATACGACACTGTTTTTTGATTCAGAATGTAAGAGAGATAGGTGAACTGCAATTCACTCCAACAGAGCTCAGGAAGTTTGCACTGTAACTTCCAATGGGGGAGCCTAACTCTTTTGACAGAATCAAATTATGTCCTCAAATTTCAAACAAATGTTCATAGCCATGGAACCATAAGGGTTATGAAAGAAGTATAAATGGCAAACTCTTCATTGCAAACTATTTTTATAGTGGTAGTATTCTTTAGGTTCTAGGTCTTAAACCAGATTTTACAAGTCAGAGTAAACACATATTACATTTGTAATATTTTGTAAACAACTTACAATATCCCAGCAACCACTCAACTTACAGACATACTGTCACCAACATTGTATTCATCTAGCTGAGAGCTTTCATATGAGGTAAGGATTTATGTCTGTGTTACTTAGTTTTTGAGATATTTAGAAAAATGTGAAAATTACATGTATATAACTTAATATCATAAAAACAACAGTTAATGTCTATTTCCCTGCCCTAGAGAGAAGTCAAATATTAATGCAGTTAAATTTGCCATTATGTAAGCTGTACAATGAAGTCTTCTTAAAACCTTGTACATAGCATGGTTTGGGAATTATTGATGCAACTATGAACAAGAAATATTTGTCTCCTAGAGCCATGAGTAAGAGTTAACTACAGACGCACCTGGATGCATCACTCGGATGTAATGAGTTAATGTCTTATAATATCTGCAACAGGTAAACTAAAAATAATGCAATTTAACCAGCAACAGATATATCTCTCAGTGGCAGGTTAATTTTTAGAAAACTGATTAAAATTTTCTATATAATGTGCATCTGCAATATGTGCTTTTTCTGGGAAAAGAAAAGATGTGTGAACTTGTATCCTTTTTTCTACGAAATGTGTAGAAAAGTATAAGGAATTTGTAATTGCAAACTGTAACTTCCTATGGCTGCCAAATATAGTAATCTAACATAGGATGTGAACATGTAATTATTCTACCTTGTTTTTTAAGATTTTGGACATTTCCTAGGCCAGGAAGCTAACAAGTTGCAAAAGGTGTAATTAGAAGATTCATTAAGGAGATAGCCAGCCTAAACCAGGTAAACTAACTGATTAGTATGTAAATATGAGCCTTTACTCGGCTGCATCCATTGTCTGTATAAAAAGATATAAACCAAAACGTAGTGAGAACAGAAGAAAGAATAGAAAAGCTACCTTGAACCTTCAACCTATGAGTTCTCTAAAGTTATGGCACTATCTGATGTGATATAAAAATTCAGCCAGTTTAGATTATGTCAGTAATTCTTTTAGTTTAGAAATTGACTAGGGGAATGCCTAGCTGTATTTATAATATATTTGTCTAAATACACACACACACACACACACACACACACACACACACACACACACACACACACTCATATATATATATATATATATATATATATATATATATATATATAGAGAGATATATATATATATATATATATATATATATATATATATATATATATATATATGTATATACAGAGAGAGAGAGAGGGGGGGATCTGTACTAGAACATTGGCAAAATGATGACTTTCATAACATCGATTGCACATTAGCAAAATATCACAATATCAAAGTGCCACAAAGCTGAAATTCCAAAGATCAATAACATCTGATATGCAGAGGGTAAGTCCTCCTGCACCCTTGATACCCCCTGCAACTTATACATGTTAAATCTGATATATCACAAGAACCTGGCATTTTAGCAGGGGTGTGTACACTTTTTATATCCACTTTTTATATCCACTGTATCAATGCTGGCAGATAGTGCCGTACAGTCTTTGCTAAAGGTGTAGTTGGCACAGGGTGGTGTGGTGTGGCTGCCTGGAGTCAGGATTTGTTTTCCAGATGGGCATTTGATGACTTTTCATGGCAGCACTTCTGTAAACTCAGAAGACAAACATTTTTGAAAACAGCAGATTAATCAACTGGTTAATGATATAAATAATCACAAGAGGAAATCCTCAAAAGGGCCATATAACTGCAATATTAACAAATTAAGTCCATCTGAACAGCGGGAAAAGAACTGGAAAGAAAATGAGAGAACCTTTCACACGTGGTGAACCAGGAGACAGTGTTGGCAGAGGGCTGTCCAAGATGGATATCAGTTTAGAAAAGTTGCTGATTCAATCATAATGTGCAGACTCTAGTCCAGACAGAGAGTAAGTGTTGAAGCTCAAATTAAGATGCACTGTGACATAAATATGCACATATACAACAAAACAATTATGCTGCCATAACACAGAAGAGTTCAATACACACATTAATAATACTTTCATGATGTATCCTGTGTTTCTGCATTTACTCTGTAAACTACAGGAAGCTGTGAGAACAATTGCATTTAATATCCACAAGATAGTCTGATTCAATTTTTTTTTGACATTTATGCAGGAATATGACTTTTATAATATACTGAAACTTCACAATGTACACTTTTCTCTTTCTTTGTATTTTTATAGGAAGTTCAACACATTCTGCGTTATTCACACATTAGCTTCCATTGTTTAATATGAAGTACTTCTAACTTGTAATAAATGTCTGTAACCCAACCATTAAGTATTAATATAAAATATTTTGATGTTTAATGTTGTGTATATATATATATATATATATATATATATATATATATATATATATATATATATATATACTTCTATTTTCACTATATTTCTATTGTTAAAAGCCTTTAACATTTTATGTTTCAGCTGATCTACTTGCACAAAGGAAGATTCCAGTCTGTAGCCCTTGTGAGAGCATTAGCGAGGTGGAGTGCATCAAGTGGGTCTGTTCCATCCTCCTTCTCTTGGGACTGGGATGGGGGAGGTATGGGGTAACTTCCTGCTGGCTATGGTTTCCAGTAGTGGTTAACCACTATATCTCAAGCACAGGAAAGTCATGAGGGAAGAGGGGATAATAGTTTAGTAGGATGAGCATGTGAAATACTTAAACATCCTTACATTATATGCTCTGGTAAGGTGTTAAGGATAGTTCAACTTCAAACAAGAAAAACCTTCCCTCCAATCAGCATTGTGCCATAGCAGGATGCATGTATCTTGCTATGGAGACTAATTACAGGCATCAGAACATGGCAATGGGTGGTTGATGTTGGTGGGGTAAACAAAACAAAACAAATGTGAAAAAATTCTAATTTTATTTTGTTAATAAATTTCTTTCCTTCACTTCACCAGACAGGAAAGGATAGGCTGGCCCAGGTCTGAATATGAACAAGTTCTTAGAATGCGCAGGGAAAGAAACAGAAACCATTTTAATATACTAATCTTTATCATCTACTGGGAAGTTTTTATTCCCTTCCATTACATATTTATATTCTATAGCCTACTAAGCGATAATATGAAAAGTTTCACAACCGCAGGTAACACAACCAACAATAACTCCTATGCAGAGGCATACACAAATGCCCTGTATAACTACTTAAACAACTGTATTGACTCTGCTGTACTTGACAGGATCAAAACCAAGTCCCCCTGTAAAAAGAAGACGCCCTGGTGGACCTCAAGTATAAACAGGTTATATAACAAAAGGAAGAAACTGATATCTAAGAACAAGAGGGAACTTATTCAGCATAGCTTGAACAAGCAAATCAGATATCTGGTAAAGTCCTCTAAACTAGTTATGAGGCTAAATTAGCTTCTTAGCTAAAGACAATCATAAGGCATTCTTTAGCTATGTCTGGAATCTAAAAAGGAATAGTCAACTCTGTGCAGAACTCATAGTGGATGGTACCAACCTGTTAGCTGACAAATTTGGCACAGACTTCACTGCCCTATTCTCACCAGACATTACCCCAAAGCATAGCTGACACCTGTCCTCTCCCCAGTATCTCCAATGAGCAGGTCATATCTACTCTGTCCAAGGCCAAAAACACTGCCTCTATGGGACCAGATAACATCCCAGGCTGCTTACTAAACAACCTAAAACATGACCTAGTGGATCCACTTGGCACGGTCTTTAACCATAGCCTGAGCAGTGGCTCTATTCCAGCAGAGTGGAGAGCAACAATTATAATCCCCTTGCACAAAGGGGGTCCATCAACTGACCTTGGGAACTATAGACCCATAAGCCTAACTATCTGCAAGGCCATGGAAAGAATCATCGTGGACCTCATCAACAAGGACATAGGCAACCTTCAAACTCTTGACCCAACCCAGTTTGGCTTTGTTAAGGGTAGATCATGCTTACTAAATCTGGTAGACCTCTTCAAGAATGTTGCCAATACCCCTGACAAAGGCAAAGCAGTACACATAACACCTATCTTGACTTAGCCAAGGTTTTCTACACAATCTCCAACTCAGGTATCATCGAGAAACTCTAACAGCTGGGGATTAACCTATATGTCACTATATGTGTAGCCAATTGGCTCACTTACAGAATCCATACTGTCAAATTTGGGATTCCACCTCCAGCTGTAGAACAATTCCCAGTGGGGCACCAAAAGGTTCTGTGCTGGGCCCTGTACTGTTTGAAATCTATTTATCGGAACTCCAGGTGAAAGTAGATGGCCTGTGGCTTACCAAGTTCACAGATGACTGCAAACTGGGAGCAGTCATTGAGTCCCCTAAAGATATAAGCATATTACAGGAGGGGTTAATACAGACAAATGATTGTGCCAAAGCCATAGTCTAAACCTAAATGCAAAAATGTGCATCATTGTCCCCTTTGGCAAAGAGGTAACCCCTGCAAAGTAGAATATAGGCAGCACCCCCCCCCCCCAATCTCAAACTCAGTGGTGCATGACTTGGGAACACAAGTTGATAGCAGTCTAAACTTCGATCACCATGTGTCCACAGTAGTAAGGAAAGCCTTTTACATATCACACCTTATAAGTAAGGGCATTGCATCCAAGACCAAGGATGTTATAACTATTCTGTACTCCACCCTCATCAGACCACTCATAGAGTACAATGCTCCCTTTTGCATATATCTCACCAGACACCTGCAGCAGCTGGAGAGACCACAGAGGTTCCTGGCCAAGAGAATTCATGGACTCCAAAACATGACCTGCATGGAAAGACTGAAAGCCCTGTCGCTGAACTCTACATCCTATAGGCTGATGAGAGGTGACTTGTGCCTGGCCTACAGAGCAGTCTCTGACCCTGCCCTAATGGAAATGCTACAAGTCCGTAAATCAAATGGGACAAGACTCACTCACTCCAGAGACCTCAACCTAGCTTGTGACTTAAACAAAATATGCTAGAGAGACAGAGGTGTCTCCCAGAGAGTGCCACCACTATGGAATAAACTCCCAACTCATGTTAAGCAGAGCTCCTCAATTTTCCTATTTATGTGCAAACTGGACAGCTGGATGGGAGACCATATATACACCCTTGTGGTGGCACATATGTCCCTCATGGACAGGGGGAGCAGGTGTTGATCATAGACTGACTCTGCAAACAATCAATCCATCTAATAATGGTCAATTAGTGAAACATCTAACAATGGTCAATTAGAGAACACAGGTATTACATGGCTAGGCTTGTAAAGGCCCTAGGGCTATTAGTCTAGTAACCTCCTATGAACCTATGAATCTATAAGCTGTTTGATGGTGGCAGAGAGGGATCATCATGACATTTAGGAAAGGGATACCGAACAATGATTATTTCTTCATCTTCTGAGTTAGACTCAGGCCCAGGAGACACTCCCTCACTCACACACACACACACACACACACACACACACACACACACACACACACACACACACACACACACTGCTGTCTTACATATTAGACATGTATAACTCTCATTTGGGGATGGTCTCATATTGCACAAACCTACTGAGATGCCTTATTGTAGGTTTACTACCTGTCTCTATTTATGAAGATAGTCCATCTCTAGGCAGTTGTGTCCTGCAAAAAAAAAAAAAAAAAAAAAAACTAAAAAATGGCAACTGTCATGAGATTTTAGGACAAAATGTATTTCATAAGTTTTCTTTAATGTTGTTGTTGTTGTTGTTGTTGTTGTGTCTTTCGGCTTTTCCCGGTTAGGGGTCGCCACAGCGGAACTCCGGTCCGCTAATGATTGGTAGTTGATTTTTACATGCTGAGTTACCAGCACTGATGCACAACCTTCAACAAAGGTACACCCATTCACGCATGTCTCCACGCAGAAGATGCTCTATCTGAGAATCGAACCGGACAGCGTCTTACTGTGAGGCGACAATGCTACCGCAGCACCAAGTTTTCTTTAATAATTGCATAAAACAGTCATTTTCTATCTGAACCACCTAAATATTATATGAAATAGCATAAACAATTCTAATGCTACAAGAATAAGCTTTCATTTTGGCAAAAGGAGTGAAGTTCTGCCCTTTGCACTGGCAGTGGGTATGTTTTGACCTGCAAAATCTCATCTTTCTACAGAAATGTCCCACTTTTGGCATTTGAAAACATGGTAAACCTACCTTATTGTATTATCTAGATGATATCTTGAGTGTAGAAAAACAAAAAACAGAGGTAATTATGCAACTAATTGCTGTTTAATAACATATGCATAGTTTTAAAATGGTAACCACATTGTAAACAAGTGTCCTTTAAAATATGCATTTGACTACTTTAATAAAATGTATTTCTTTGCTGTCTTAAGCATAGAGCACTGTGTTATTCACATTATATATCTTGCCAGTAACTGTCATCATAGGAGCAAACTGGAAAAACATGGTTATGGCAAATACATCATTAATATCAGAACAATGGCCAGACGGATTTCAGATTTTTTTTCCCCTAGCCTTGGCTGTTGCCACATAAAAACTGCAATGGAAAAGCAGTTCTAATATGTTTAACTGCTGTCCAGATTATGTTGCCTAGCATCTCAGTCCAGTAAGTTTTCCTTACTTATCTACTAAAGTATGTTTCTGTTGAAAAAAGACAAATGTGTTGTATACTAATAAAATAAATAATGAGTTTCAGTGGGTATAAACAGCAGTACAAGTTTAATGAAATGTTTCTTCTATATGTGGTCTGTGAGGCAAAAGACTTAAAGCTTGGTCACGATGCATGCCTTATGCACTCAGAGCGCGCAGCTTCTTTGCTTAAGAATTCTCAACAAAGCCAAAAATAATTGGGGGGGGGGGCAAGTGCAGAAAATCGGGGACAATTTTTCAGTATTACTCAGATTCACTTAGAAAAGTTAATAGAACAAAATGTTTTATATCAATGTGCATTTTCTGAACAATACGAAGTATGAAATTTTAATATCTGGCATTATTGACTAATTATGACTGTCTCTGGTTTACCAGGAAAATCAAAAAGTTTATGAGGGATATGGAAAATATGTGGCAAAATCAGGATGTTCTATACAATTCTTTATAGTTGAGAGTTATACATATACTATATATTAGTTATATACTTATGCTTTATGAAATATAAGGCATAAAGCTTGGTGAAGGTAATTTACATTATTTCTGTTCACATAGTGCCAAGTAGGATTCTGACATATTAAATATTTGACTCAGAGAAGGCGGTAATATTAGTTTATGTAATTCAAGTCATCCGTATGCTTGTATATATCATAACAGATGTGTGTGATATGCTGACATATTGTAATAGGTGACTGTGATATGCTAAAATGTACCTTAACTGACAACATAGCCAGCATCAGTAGTTCATGCTAGTGGTTTGGGTATGGACTGTGCTTTTAGCTAGTGAGCAGAATACAAGCTCCTCTGTACACATAAATAGTTCATAAATTATCTTGCATGAAATAGGTTGACAATTGTTATACACTGACTTAGATTTCACATGACAGTTACCATTAAATACTGTCCCATTTGCCTGTTTCCATAAATATAATGTAGGCTGACATCAGGACTCAGCATTAGGTTTTAGTGCATCTTGTTCTGTAAGTTGGTCAGATTGTCTGTTTAATTGGTTTGCACTACCTAGTACAGTGATCAGTCATGCTAGAAAGAACCGTATGTGTGTCCTCATTTATAAAGATATGGTTTTAAAAAGAATTCAACTGTCATCCCAGCCCTGTATTTGTATGATTCTTATCGACTTACAAAGTAGATGGCAATCTCTAGATTACTCAGTGTTTATCACCATTCTGAAAAGACAGCAAAAAAAATGCATTTTTATCAGAATTCTCTATCTTATTTTCTCCTTTTTTTGTCTTAGAAAATAGTGTTAGTTCCATTGTACAAAGGGATGGAGTGAAGACTGCAACCCAGCACTCAAGTTCATGCAGCAGCCCATGTATAGTAGAAGAACCTGCTGAGGTGCGATAAGTAAGCATGACGAGGCATAACATACTAAGTGAAACAATCTGCTGTGTATATACATATATATATATATATATATATATATATGTGTGTGTGTGTGTGTGTGTGTGTGTGTGTGTGTGTGTGTGTGTGTATGTGTGTATGTGTGTGTGTGTGTGTGTGTGTGTGTGTGTGTGTGTGTGTGTGTGTGTGTGTGTGTGTGTGTGTGTGTGTGTGTGTGTGTGTGGATGTACTTTATATTCTCAAAAAAACAGAACGTTGAGACCACTTTGCCAAAATGGTATGATATCGAGCACTCAGCACTTTGCAATTTCACTCCGGGAAATGAACCACTTGTCCGCCAACACAGAAAAAACAAACCAAAGCAAATCAAACCTACCCATGTGACCTCACTAACTAAGTATATCAACTCCAAGATTGCACTATAGCAGAGAAAAGGGCAAATTTCACCATGGTAGCCCAGTGGTTCATTTCCAGAAGTGAAATTGAGATGTTGGGTCACGGCTGAGAGCTCCATCAACTAGTATACTTTCTCTGATAGTCTTTTGACAAAAGTTTGCCCTTTTCCTCTATCCTTAGTGTAAAAATCTTAGTGTTAGTGATAATTGAAGTGCTTTTGGATAGGTGTAGTGTTTTTGATAGGTATTGTAGCTTTTTTTGCTGTTCTGTAGTGTTTACTGCTTTGATGTTCCTGCCTTTAGCATTTTTTTCTATAACACAGTACTTTTGCTTACTATTTCTAGGGACACTAGAGCCCTACTAAAAGCCAGAGATAAAACCTGGAGAATCTGGAAAAGAGAAAACACCACCAGCTCCAAGCAAAACTACCAACAGCTTAGAAATCAGGCCAAGGCTGAAACCAGGCAAAATAAACAAAACTACTTCCTCAATGCCCAAAACAAATACTCAAAAAATCAACAAAAACTCTGGCATTCTATTAACTCCTTACTAAAACCAGGCAAAACCACTACTCCAGATCCAAACTTTACAGATAGTACTTTAGACATAGCCACTCAATTTAACCACCACTTCACAAAATCAATCCTGGCCCTATCCAGTCAACTAACCAATCATAGCCCATCACAGACCCAATCCAGTCTACCAGAAAGGTTTCCCTCCTTTACTATATCACCTGTCCCCACCTCTACAATTAAGAAACTCCTTCTAAAACTTAAACCCACCACCCTTGCAGTCGATAACTTACCTGCTACCTTCCTAAAAATGGCCAATGAGTCTCTATCATACCCCATCTCCATCCTAATCAACCGCTCCATACAGGAATCCTATATTCCCAAACTTTGGAAAGTATCTTATATTATTCTTCTTCATAAAGGGGGCAATTCCTATGACTTCTCAAACTACCAACCCATTGCCATCTTATGCCCCCTATCTAAAATTCTAGAGAAATCCATCCACTTGCAAGTCACAAAATTCCTGAACACACATCAGCTCCTCTCTACCACACAACACGGCTCCCACCCACATCACAGCACAACCACTGCTCTTCTTTCCTTCTCTAATCTAGTTAACCTCCACAGGAACAACAACAAATATACATCTGCCATTTTTCTGGACCTCTCAAAGGCATTCAACATGGTCTCTCACTCCATTCTGTTAGATTCTCTGGCCTCACTATCTTTCATCCCATCTACCATAGCCTGGTTTAGAAGCTACCTATCTGACAGGCAACAATCTGTCCAATGGCAAGGACCACTATCCCCTTAATTTCCAACTACCATAGGAGTCCCACAAGGCTCTATACTGGGCCCACTTCTCTTTTCTATTTTCACAAACAACCTTAATAGCTCAACCCAGAATGCCACACTTATTCAATATGCAGATGATTCATCCCTGATCTGCACTGCCTCATCTCCCACCATTCTACAGCAACTTACCCAGGAAATCTTTAACTCTGTAGAAAAATAGATCTCAGGTATCCTACTAATCCTAAATCCCAATAAGACAAAATGACTACTATTTTCAAATAATAAATCAAAAGCTCCCCTCTCCTTCTCCATCACATCTAAAAACGGCACTACTATCTCCCCTTCTAACCACACCAAACTTCTTGGTATTAAAATTGACATTAATCTTCACTTTAATATCCACATGTCTCAAACCATCAAATTGGTTCACAAAAAATAGGCACACTATATAGGCAAAAAACTTTCTCTCACATCAAGCAAGAGTCACCCTTGCTCAGAGTCACCTCCTGTCCACACTACTGTATGCAGCACCTATTTTCACCCATATTAGAAAAACTGACCTAGACAAACTAGAATTCTGTTACAATAAGAAAGCCAAGTTTGCTACAAACTCCACTTACAGAACACATCATTGTGCTGCACTAAAATAACTAAAATGGCTTGAGTTACCTCAACTACGTATCTACCACCAGCTAGTTACTGCTTATAACATCCTCAAGTACCCTGAAAGAACTCCATCAATATCCAATCTTCTTACCCACTACACTGCAAATCAGCATCTCCAATTTAGTGAAAAATCTCTTCCCTGCATCGCCAGGGCAAACAATACTGCAGGAAAAGCGCTCTATTCCCACACTGTTGCTAAAAACTGGAACTCCTTCCCCATCCTCTGACCACTACCTCTACCACCCCACAATTCAAAAACTCCCTCAAATCACATCTACTAAATACCTGGTTATGCTCTTGTGTCACTTAACTTACCCTTACTCTTCCATCTCCCCCCTTCTCTTTCCAACTTCCAAGCTACTCACTTTAACCCTCTACAGTTCTAAACCCAGCCAGCTGCTCTGGCTATTACTTGCTACTTCTCATAGAGGGTGACTGCTCCTCTCTTTTGTCACAACATTATACGCCTGCACATTAAATGTAAATTCCTGACTGTTTTCTTCTGGAAAATGTCTAACTTTATCCAGTATATGTTATATATATGTTCAATGTGTGTCTGGTAAAATGTCTAACTCCACGTTGTATTTCTTACATGATCATTGCACAGCACTGTATGAATTTTTATTTCTCTTTTTTTGTTGTACCAATGTTCGGAGCTTTTCTCCCTGGGCCTCCACTGTAAATGGACCTGGTCCAGTCAGAATTTCTCAGTTAACAAATGTAAAATAAATTAAAATAAATAAATAAATAGTTCATTGTTGTTAGTGGTTATAGATAGATAGATATGGAAAAGGCTTTTCTGGTGTGTGTGTGTGTGTGTGTGTGTGTGTGTGTGTGTGTGTGTGTGTGTGTGTGTGTGTGTGTGTGTGTGTGTGTGTGGTCTTAACTAGATAGGTAGGTAGTCTAGTGTAACTGTTGTAGATCTGATTTCCCCTCAACATGGAGAAAGTTTCTGGATTTATAAAATGTATTTCATGTGTGCATAAACTGCTATCTCAAGTTGCCCATGATAAATGTGTTTGTTGCTGGGTGCTGCCTATTTAGATCCTGAGTGCCAAGCTTCTTCAGCAATCCACTGCGTCTTCCTCCTCCTTTTCTTTCTCCCCTAATAAGAATACAGAAAAGTGGGAGAAGGATAGATTGAGGAACAAGGAGTAAAAGTCTCATGGGAAAGAGTGGGAGGATTGCATATGTTCTTCCTCAGTTACTGGGAGGAACAGCCAGAGCAGAGGGTACACTGCCCTTTGGCACCTCTATCTCCAACCCTTCAGATCCATCGGTGCTGATTCAGCCCTGATCTTTGGTGCTGATGGTGTCAGAGGCTGCCATCTCTCCTACATTGAACATACCCCATCTCTTTTTGGCTAAAGACCCTTCCACCTCAATGGGCAAACTGTAGTCTGCATTCTGTCCTATTACTCTTGCAGAGTTTTCTTCGGAGTTATCTCCCCATGCCCTCAGGTCTGATCTTCCCCCTTTCAGATCTGAAGAGATTGTCCAAGCCATCATTTGTAGTCTCTTCATCTAGGTCTGCCTGGTAGATTGGGAGCCTCAAGCATTCTTATCTGGAAAAACTGATGTGATCCTTTTTGCAAGCCCAGATGCAACTAGATATCATCCCTGAGATTTCAAGGTCTCAGTGTGTCCCTTTCCTTCTCCACTTCCCTCAGCTCTGGGATTTTTGGACCTAACTTGCTGCCCCCCCCCCCCCGATGATCCCAGCAGCTGGGCTTCTTCAGGCACCAACTCCATCCTTGGCATTCTTGACTTTGGCATTGTCAGCACTAGACACAGCTCTGAGCCAAGCATATGGGGCTGGTGTTCAGGGGTCAGGAACAACCTTTAGGGTCTTGGAGTTGTTTCTGCCCTTTGGTGCTTTGGCTCTCAACAGCTCAGCTCTGATCTTGATGTCAGAGACTTGGCACCAGTGCCTCTGATCAAAGGAGTGCTGGTCCCTGCTTCAGTTTTAGCCTTCAGCTTTGTAGAGATGATTCTTTCCAATTTGGAGATGGGAGCTTCAGCAGTTACACTGGCTCTATCCCTCTTTCTTCATCCATCAGTGCCTACAGAGCCACATTAGTTGTTCCAGGTTGCCTTGCATTCACCCCCCCATTTTTTCCAAGTCTCCTCTCACTTCCCCACTGGTGGAGATGTATAGAAAGAGTAAGAGGAAGAACATGGATTCTCCTGAGGAACCCCTCACTGAAGGCATTAACCTCAATGAACAGGAGGACTCTCCCAAATCCTCTATGACACCACTTACTTTGGTGATTTGCTTTAGTTGTTGAACCAGGGTGGGAGATGAACCACAGGAGCCACTTCCAGAGGAGTTCATATTTCTGGAGGCCTTTGGCATGGGCCTATCCACATCCTGGATAGTCCCTCCCCCAGATGCCCTTATAGACCTGGTGTCTCAGAGGACATGGAGAGAACCAGACACAGTAGGACCAATCCCTAGGAAATTGGATAAATCGTTAGCCCCACCTAAGGACAGAACCCACTGGAGCAAGGGTCTAGCTGTAGACACCATCTTGATTATGGCTGCCACCAAAAAAGACATCTCTGAAGAGAGTCATTTGGTCCATGCACCAAACAGAGAGTCTAAGACCTTGGAATGCTTAGGAAAGTGCACTTACATTTCAGTCAGCATTATGTTGCATGTATTGAATTATCTTGTCCATCTGGCAAGGCTTCAACAAGACCTTAATGCTGAAGTGTCAAAGGTTGTAAAGACTCAGCAGTTGCCAGAGACTCAAAAGGTACTCAAAAGACTCAGGAAGCTCAGTTATCTACTATGCAGTCCATAACCAACATCTCCATGAGGCTGTTATCAAATGTGGCTGATAGAATATCCAGCACAGCAAGCACTGGCATTACCATGCACCATCACACCTGGATGTGTTTATGTGACTTTGTGGACTGCTTCAAACATCCTTTGTTAATCCTCCTTTTTATGGATCATCCTTATTTGGCCCAAAGGTCAAAGAGATGCCGACTAGGAATGAGCAGGACTGGAAGAAGCTGTCTACCATCAGAGTTCACTTCTCTGCCTTTCAGCATTCCTTCTCTAAGAACAGAAAGGGTGGAAAGCATATCTTTTTTATACAGTGCAGCAACATTCCCAGGATACACCTAGTGAAGTTTCCCCCTGTGGCAGTGGGGACCACCATAACGGATGGTATACATGGGGCAAGGGGGTCTGCAGAACCAGGGCCACAATGGGTTTTTCTCAAGGAGGCCTTTCCAGCACCCTTGAAGGATTGATTGCCCAACTGCTGCACTCTGATGACAATTAGTGGTCACTTGGCTCGCCACACAAAAGCTTGGGAGGCCATCACATCAAATGTATGGGGCAGTGAATAACAAAAGTAAGTAAATGGAGTTGAGATGAAATCCACAAGCTTATGTCCACCACTGGTAGAGTACAGGGTAGTTCATTTGTGTACATCACAGTTATGGAGCACAGGTGCATAGGGCATAGGCACATACTAGGCTAGTTGCTCTTGTGGGCCATTTTAAGCCTAGCCAATTTCCCTTTAAAAGGTGAGAATCATACCCTGTACTTTGTGTCTGTGAGGTAAACACCTTAACCATTATGCCAACCCCCCATGCATGTATAACATGAGGTGCCCAGGCTGGGGAGTACATAAGTCTATAACCGATGTTGAAGCACCACTGTTTCACTTTTAGCAATTTGTTGGCTGCAGCCATCATTTAACAACCAGATGCCAGTTCTGTATGTGTGCAGAATGCATGTTCTGTGCCCCAAGGAGAACATTATTGATGAAAGTGTTCTAACTGAGCTGGTATGCGCATCCTCTTTTCTGAAGACTGAAAAGCCAATTTAGAATGACTGATTTGTGAGAGAACCTTGTGGCTGATCTGCACCAGTAGAGTCAGATCTGCCAAACCAGTGTTTGTGTATGGCACCAATTTAGTGGCATGCATTGTGGCCAGAGGAACTTGTGGAATGGAAGTAGCAGATCAGGAATAACTAACCAACAGCATTCAGGAAATGTAAAATTATGAGACAAGCTTATTCAGTCAAAAATGCAAGATGATCTGGTTCTTACAAGGGTTTACTTGTGTGCAACCATTTATCTTAGTAATGTACACATTCAGACTGCTGGAATTTTTGAATATAATGAGCATATTTTGGTACAATTACAGAAACAAGATAGGGTTGCCATTTGTCCTTCTTTGCACTGTGCAGTCCCTAGTTAAGTAGTTGTGTCATTTGGAAAAACATGAAAAATAACAAAATACTCTGAGAATGTAGGAAAAAATAGTTTTACTGACTTTCCTTTAATAGCCATATAAAACAATTATTTTGTAAGTGAAACAACCTAAGACATAAAAGAACAGAAACAACTCAAAACTGTGTAAGAGTGAACTATTAGTTGGCAAAAAAGTAAAGTCCATACTATTGCACTGGATAGGGGTATAGTTTGTCCTGCAAAAACCCGTATTTATACAAAAATGTCCCAGTTACAGTACTTGAAAAGGTGGCAGCCCTAGCATCAAAATATTATTGGTTATATAGATTACAGTATTATATATGCGAGTGCACAAGGCCTGGTCTGTCTGAAAATATAACTTAGCATCATCTTTGAACAACAGTGTTATATAGGTGCATGAACTATTACAATTACTTTTGCATTATACAGATAAACCTAGGGCATCACTTTATGTGTACTTGTTAAGAGTCTGGTCAGACATTCTGAGTACATTATTTAAGGATGTTTTATCAATTTTCCTTCATGGTTGCTATCACACTCACAAGAGCTATACTCCATTTTGATAACTTATTAAAATGGCACATAAAAAGAATACATATTTGATATTTCTAGTACAATACAAAGTGTGATACAAAGCAATGGGTCTTATTGAAAGTGTGTTTGCAAAACTATGTTTTACTTACTTGCAGTAATATTAGCTGCAAACTGTTATACACAAACTAAGAGTGACATACATTCTTTCTAAAATTCTACAAGGCAATATACATTTAAATAGTCACATGGTGCAAATGAAATTCCACTGCTTGCCACAGTAAAATGTAATGTATTGGTATGGAGATTAATTCTAGGCACACAGGCCTCTTTAGAATGTTTGCTTGTCAGCAATATGTCATACATTACGGACCATAAAATCACCAGTGTAAGCAAGCAATGTTATAGCAAAAGTTTATCCAAGACAAATGCGCTATTATATGCATGCTTGCACACACACACACACACACACACACACACACACACACACACACACACACACACACACACACACTCTCAATAAATGAATATAAAGCAATACATAACAGGAATATCTTGCTACAATAAAAGTAATTTTAAAATGTCATTTCTTTAAATTACTTAAATGATGGACTGTTTTTATTGTTGTTACAGCTGTATTCAATATGTAAGCATTTTAAATGTCCATTGCCCTTTTTATTGCTATGAAGCAGGACATGGTTTTGCTGAAATTCCAAAAGCTAGCATTTTTATATGTGTTATTTATATCCTTTTCAATATAACAAACTGTCCTGTTTTACATGCATACACTGTCCAGTGGTTTTCTTTGGACTCTGTTGCCTGGAGCCTTTGCCTTGCTTGTAAAGAACTTATGTATGCATAAAGAATCATTACATAGCTGAGGATCTGTGCATAGTCAACATGGATAACCAAGAAAAGGTCAAGAACATATGCATATTCAGACATGCATGCTGCCAATAACATAATTTATGTAACTGACACAGTATAAGACCCTTAACTATCAGTTGTTTGGCCTTTTCATCCTAGACCTGCAGGCCTCCTTCTGCCCCCAGACAACCCTATAGATGAATTCATCCGTTTTTAGCTGATAACACTTTAGCCTACACATTCCCTTCACAAGAATTGAGCACTGGCACAGATGTTGTCACATGCAGTGTGTTGGGAATTTTGCTTTTAAGGCATGGGTCCCTGCTAATGCCCAGTAAGGGCAAACAATGGGTGTCAACACATCACTGACACTTGCGTCTACAAGTAGTATAATTTGCAAAATGATCCTGTCTCCTTAATGGGTAAGGGACTTGCTTAAGTTTCTGTAGTCTCTACCAGGAAAATCATTACCCCTAGTGTGACCCCAGACCATTCTCCTAGAGACAGGCAAGCAGCCTGAGTCTCATCAGTCATCCCTTCCTCCATGCTAGCTCCAAATGGTGCACAGGCCACTAATAAAACTTAGGTTCCCCAGGCTGCAGACAGGGCTTTATCCCTCTATTCCAATGGAGCTGGCTTAATTGTCGATTTTGGCTCAGTAATGAAAGCCTGTGTATTGGTGCAGCTGTGTCTTGTGACTTCAATACATGGACTGCAGGATATATTTGTAAAATTTTATGCAACACATCATTGGTATAATAATGATGTGATTTGCATTATTGCCTTCTACTGGCATTTGCATGATGGTATGTTTTATTAGTATTTCTCTTGTTTACTTGATATTAATGTTGTACAAGTAGTGGGATGTGGTGCCCTTTGTCTTTTAGCAAATATCACAGTTGTGATTATTGTAGGTTGCGACATCCATTGTCTTTTGGCAGATGTCACTGTTGTGATTATCTTCACTTTCTGTATGCAACAGTGTGTCTGCCTGCATCTTCATTTGGCAGCATGGAAATGTCTATTTTTACAAATTGTTAGACTGAATATGAGAAAAAATTGTATTATTACACATTGCCAGATGCATTACATCTCCACCATAAATAGGAATGTGTTATTCAGGTCTACTGTTAATTGTCAATTACACTTTTCAAATTATCACATGGCCATGTTGAGACACTGGGAAGTGTCATGAACATCTTTGACTCCTACAAGCTCTGCAGGTTACTTTAATGTTGTAATAAGGTAAAACAAACATTGGTGCTTCAAATGTGAACATATTGTTGGCATTAGGAAAAAGTGTACTTTTCAGTACTGACCCTTATCACATCTCCCACTCTGGAGATGATCATATTACATAGCCATATGTACAGTATGTACAAAGTATTTCATAAGCCACTGTTTCATTGGGTTATATCACTTTCAAGCATATGAAATACATTTTAAAAATAATGAGTTATGACAGTTGGTTCACACTTGCTATGTCATGAAATTCATGAACAATATCAAGTGACTGAGCTGTATTCCTGCCACTTGCACAGACACATTTTCTAAACTTGCATGCCCTGTAGTTTTTGTTGTTGCTGTTTCATATGAGTGTATCTGTGTGTATGTGTGCTTTGAAATATCCATATCCTGTATGTTTTTGTTTTGTGCATGTCTGCATGGACATATGTATGTAGGGGTTGTTGCAGGTTTCACAGACATCAGCTGTCAATGTTGATTGGCTGACAGTATCTAGTATGTGGAAACTCAAGCACAGTCTGATGAAGCCTCATGGTGAAAGCGCTAACTCTTCTTATATGTGACCAATAAATTATTTGCCTGTTTTCATCATCGTTGTGAAGTCCGTGTTTGGATAAAGTGATCTTTGAAGTACTCAGTGGTGACCTGAATTTGTGAACGATACCTGCCATGTTCTAGTTCCTGTGAATGCATTTGATTTTATTGCTGGTTCATTGTGGTCTTGGAATCACAGGAGCTTTTTTTCCTTTGGTGGTGCCTCTTTACATACCTATAACAATAGTTCACATATTTTAATAAAATATATATAGTTGTGAATTGCTGAGAATTTAACACAAAATAGTTTTACTAAGTTTCCTTTAATAGCCATAAAAAACAATTACTTTTGTATGTGAAACACCTTAAGATATAAAACTGCAGAAACAACTCAAAACTGTACAAGAGTGAGCTTTTGTTTGGCAAAAAAAAAATGAAGTCCAGCCCATTGCACTGATTGTGAATATGGTTTATCCTGCAAAGTCTCACATTTTCGCAAACATGTTCCAATTTGAGCATTTGAAAAGGTGGCAATCCTAGCATAGGATGTGAACATCTGTCATTGTCAACATTTCATTTGCTGGTTTAACTGCAGCATTAGATGTTTCTTTGGATGTTCACTGATTCATTTTAGATGTTCATTTTTTATTTTTATTTCTTATGTGTGTACAACAGTCGTACAGTCAGCTACACTTAGCCTATATTCAGTATAGGCCCCTTTTTGCAGGGTCCCTACTTCATCGTGTATGGATGCTATGAAGATTCATCAAGGTGGATTTCATCATTTAATGCCTTGTGCAACTTCATATACAGTACAGTTGTCTAGGATTCTGCAAAACCCTAATATATAGCAAAATCCACAAGTGTGCACTGCAGTTCCTGCTTAGGGGCCCTCCACAATGCTGTCCCCCTGTCTTGGAGTGCAGCCTTCCATCCAGCCCCCAAATTAATATTTATTTGGAGGTTAGCTGCATGGCTGCATCAAGGTTTTTTTTTTCACAGAATAAAAATAATCAGAGACAAAGATACTTATTTGTATTGCACAGATTATAGTACAAACTTGATGAATATGATGGTCTGTTCATCTTCACGGCTGAGCTGTTCTGCACACTCTTTTTTCACAACAGTCTCCTGCCCACAACCCTGTAACTATCACTAGAAGCACCTTAACGATTCCCATTCCAGTTATTGTAACCTGGCACTTTTCATCAGACTTCAGTGCTTATCCATGCCTCATTTCTCTTTTCATAGTTTCAATATTTTCTGGCATGCCTTTAATCCATTTTTCTGCAGCCTTCCTCACACCACTACTAACCCCTTTTGACCAAGTGCCAGTTCCTTCTCATACTTTATGCCATACTCATTTTTACAGATCTCTTTATAAACTCATCAGCAAAAGATCTGTTGATTGTAATGTGAGTGATAGACTGCACAGTAAAACTTTAAGCATTCATTCACTGTTTAATCATTTTGGTAATTTCTCTGCAGTATAGACAAATTGGTCTGGAAATAAATTTGTGCTAATTAAATACATAAGTTGTAAATGCATTATAATGAATGAATAACAATGAATTAAACATTCATATTTGCTGTGTGTTTTTGTACCAAGCTTTTACTATGTAGCTGTGAGAACTTTTACTGAATTGCATCCACGCTGTTTGCTATTCCAAATCACAGAAGTAATTAGTACTGTTCAAGAGCCACCTTTCTTCTAATCACAAGACCCTTTGCTTCTTTAAAGCTAGTAATGAGTGACTGCAAAAGAAATCAAACTAGTAAGAAAGATTTAAAACTGCAGTGTGCTACTAATGTAAAAAACAGTGCATTAGCAGTACCACAATTCCATGCCTGAAAGTTTTAAGGATTGTCTCATGTTCCTAGACTTTCCTTTATAGCTCTCACACCCTAAAACTGCATGTGCAACAGATCTTATTAACACACTAAAAACCTTGCTACCCCCAAAAGCTGAAAATGCCTGAGAGAGACAGAGAGAAAACACTGAAATCACAGCAGCTGGAAATGAGACATTAAGATCTGTTGTGTGTCTGAAAGCAAAGCTGTCTGGCATATCAAATAAAAGATTAACTTTCCTTCGGTCTTTGGACTGCATGACAGCACCAGCAGGGTCTGGCTCAATCCACAGATGTGTTGCTTTTTTTTTTGCTTCATTTTGTTTCTTCCTGCCGACTTAAGAAAGTTCTGAGAAAGTTTGTAGTACTAATCTGTCCAAATCAGCAGCTGCAAAACAGGTGCAATACAGCCCTTGAAGCCAAAGCACAAGGAACACCGTGAACATGCTACAGTGGATAATTGCTACAAGTGGGGGGGGGGGGGGGGGGCAGGGCAGTAGCTTACCTTAGGGTGTACTTTTTCACAATTATTTTCTAATTTTTTTACCCATATTGTATGGATTTCTCCTTTGGCAGCCAGTCCAAATACTCTCAGAAATGTGAAATAAGTGAAGTAGATATAAATAATCAGCAATAAAGTCTCCACTAGTGTATCCCAGATAATGTAGTGGCAGCCAAGCCATACAGATAAGAAGCAGGCTACACAGGATGTACAGTGGATGTCACCCAGGCTGTGCAGCATTATCCATGTCAATAGCAGGCAGTGAAAAAGGTCAGCTTGTTTCTGAGTTACTTCAGAAACTGGTGGAATAGTTGAGCAAACTGATGCACTAAATCTCATTTCTTGCAACATAAAGGAAAGTTTTAGCATGTGTTTTGGAAAATACTGTGCAGGTGAGAAGAGATGATGTAGCAAAATAGTTTGAGTACCTCAGGGTGATAAAGCGGTTTGCCTGCAACCGATCAAAGTATTGTTTTTCAAATTGCTGCTCATTGAAAGATAAAATTCAAAACTTGTGAGTTGAAAAACCTAAAAATAGATGTTTTTTTACAGGAGCAAGCTTCCCTGCACCTTTATATGTGAGGGGGGCTCCACTTCCCCCACCACCCTAAATTATATATAACAACTCCATAGTCACAACAGATTGGAGAAAAAGAGAAAACGCCTGAAAAATGCTCCTCCAAATCTCACAATACAACACAATGTGGTGAAACTTACCACAACACTTAATTATCTAAATGAAAGCCCTCACTGAAAAACCTGTTGTCAACTTGTAAATAAGTCGGATACAACAGAGCATCCATGTGAGTTACTGCCGCTTCCATTACGTAAGAGTGATACTCCAGCTCCAGAAAATTACTTCAGTAATCAAAACCCATTACAAAAGAAACTAACCTGTGCCCTGATCACACACATAAAAAAACATTTTTCTGCATGAGGTAAACACCCCTGCATTTTTCTATACTCAGATATATATCCCTCCTTCTTGGTCACTGAACAGCGGGAAAGGGAGACCATCCAAAACACCATACATCAGTCTCGGTCAAACACAATTTTCAATTCCACATGAATGAAGACATGATTTTTAGGGGACCGACATCTAAGTAAACACCTGTGTGTTCAGCTGACAATACTAGATGATCTGCTAAATACTGAAAAAAATGTTGTCTATTCTTAGTGGTTAAGATGATGGCAGAGGAATAAATGATTAAAATTATAATTGCACTGCAAAAATATCAGGAATAAGCTGTATTATCCATGGTAGATTAATTATTTTTAGGGAAGATTGTAGAAAGAATTCTCTGAGGCAGACTAGTGGAGGTTCTAAATGCAAGCTGTATAGCAAATGGGCAACAGTGGTATTTATATACCAAGAATATTGTTGAACTAATCCAATTCTTGGTGACTGGGTCACCACTAAGAAGACAAATGTGTAGACTACAGTACGACTGCTGAAACCAGCCCTTTTAGGAGGATGGTAGGAAAACTAAATGGGGGTATACAGCTAATGTGGTACTTTAGAAAAGGTTTAGTGAACAAGAATTAAAGTTATCATCTGGGGTGATTTAGGAGCAAGAAAACAATGACTTGTTAGTTGCTAAAGAATTTGGTACTGGGACTGGTCCTAATTAGCATATTTGCTTGAAACAGCACAATGGAACCATGGAAGAGCAGATCAGCAATGAGTGATTGCAGCTAGATTAATAGGCATATAAAGTGGCAGCCACATTAGTAGGCATATAAATTAAGAGCCAGATTAGTAGGCATATAAGGTAGGAGCCAGATTAGTAGGCATATAAATTGGCAGCTAGGGTTCAGTGCAACAACGTAGAAACTTGTATTTTCTTAGCAGAATTAAATGATGATTTGCATCTTACACAGATCACCCATATACATACCTCTCAACCTCTTAGTGCTAGAAATCTGGACAAAGCCTAACAAAATGGGGGGACAAAGGCCCAAAAATAGGGACAGATGTTAAACATTGCTCTTATAAACTCAGAAAGTTGCTAGAATAACAGGGTTTGTGTTAACATGCATTTTTCTGAAGGATTAGAATTCTGAAACTCAGATATATGTCACCATTTAGTGACTTCAATCCTCAAATCATCGCAGTGATTTGCCAGAAAATCACAACTTTTATGAGGAACAGACCATAAATATGAGGGGAAAATCTGGGCATTCTGCAAAAATCTGGACCGTTGATTGTTATGCCCATATAGTAGAGAGGGGAGTATGGATAAATGGGAGTTATACTGACCCCAAGCTGCATCTTGCTGTGCTATGTAAGACAGCAGTAGCAAACACCAACAGAATGTACCAGAGATGTGGACTTCAGAGATGCTGATTCCAATATATCATATGCTAATGAGCTCTCATGCTGGATACATTTCGACTCTAATGTTAGAAACAGGAGACAGACAGAAAGCTAGCTGTCAATGCACAAAATAGGGCTCTTTCAATGATACTCACAATGGAGGAATGGAATATGAAAATACTCAAAGCATTGGAAAAGTACCCTAAGGAGATATTAGTGGGAAAAAGAAGTAAAAATATATGTATTGTATCATCAAGTCAAAAAGAACATTGTGTTCACATTATTAACAATAGGAGAAATTTGTCAAGGACTGTGTCATGTTTTGCCCAAAGGTGTGTCCTGTCACTACACCCTGTGCATGACCGTAGAACAGGTAAAAGATTGTGGAGATTTATTTATTAATTTATTTATTTTATTTATTTTATATTTGTTTTACATTTGTTTACTGGGAAGGTCCGACTGGACACAGGTCCTTTTTTAGTGAGGCCCAGGGAGAAAAGCTCCACATATATCACAGAGATAGTTATGAAATGTCCTGTTTTTCTTTCTGTTAAAAATGTCGCAAACAGCTTTACATAATGCATTAATAAAAGAAAGCCTACAGGTGAAATACATCATGAAAACTGTGCAGTACTAGTTTTGAGGTGAGGCAGCATGTCTTTTCATAAAGAGACCTGAGCAAAAGAGCAGAGCAGATGGAATCGTATTTTTATGAACAGTACAAGGAACAACTATAGTATTAGTATGAAAATAAACTGAAGAGTATGTCTGCTATAAAACAAAAGAGGGACAAGTTAAGTTTGATAGGCAGAGGTTCTGGCTATTGAAGGTGATATATTTTTATACTGTGTGGAAGGTAAAGGGCAAATATTAAGCGTCTTGGAAGTATCAGAGTCAAGCAGGGGGAGGCAGTTGATGTGAGATATGAGATGTGAAAGTAGACAGGTGTAACAGTCTAAGAGTATTGTGAAATATATTGTTACATGAAGGGCATGCTCGGCAATAAAACAGTAGAATTGGAATTGAGTGTGTGAATGTATAGCAGTCGATAGCAACAGTTTCAATGGAAGAAAGGGGAGCAGTGAGTAAAGAGGCAAAGAAAAGGAAAGTGCGAGGGTTGGATGGGCCTGCACAAGAACATGCACTTTTAAGGCTAGCATTGAACAAGAAGATGGATGAGGAATGCCACTGTATGTTTGATAAGGAGTGGATGATACCTTTTAAGTATATACACTGCAGCTGATTAGGAATCAGGCGCCAATTTGTTTTCTCAGCATCGATTTAAAGTTTATTATGAAACTAATTTTTAAGGAACTGAAGTGTTCAGGAGCTAGACTTAGGAAGAAGAGTCATGTGCAGTGAAGCAAAAGATCACAGATCACGGTGAGTGCTGAACGGTCTCTTGGAAGAAGGGAAGAGCGATTTGATAGAGGTTATTTATTGACTGGTAGATGAGGAAGAATTCCTTGGTTATGTAAAGCATAGCTGTTTATGGCAAAATTCAAACTGGCTGTGGATGCATAATAGCTTTAGTAGAGGTAGAGTATTGGTAAATGGGTTGTCGGGCCTGCTTTCTCAGGTATGGAGAATAATTATGCAAGGTTTTCTCCAAAAGTCCAATGGTGCATGTTGATTTTATAGATACATTAATTAGGAGGATGGTTTACAGTAATATTAATTTGTTAGTATGTGTTGAGGTGGTGATGGCATTACTCAGAAGATATGTGTGCAGTGACAACTGAAAATGAGGATGTAAAAAAAGTTTGTCAGGTTTGAAGACAAGAGAAGGGAAAGATTGATTAACAGATTTGATAAGCAAAGATATGTATATGAAGGCAAATACTAGGAACTGCATAGAGAGGAGGACTGTTCTTAGGTCAGGAGATAAAAATGCTGAGGTTTCTGTGTGTTAGTAGAAAGTAATTTTAAGTGGGTAAGAAAGCTGGGGACTGAAAAAGTAGTGGATAGGAAGTGGTTGAGGTTTAAGTTGGAAAATAGTGTTTTTTTATTCAGTCAAGACCTTCTTGGTTCCTATTATTATATGTAGATGAGGAAATGGCTAAGGCATATTTATTTTTATGGGTGAGTTTATGTGGGGTACAAAAGTAAAGAGTAAAAGTGTGATTTTTTTTTATAGTAAGGAATAATATCATGGGTTAGATATTACCCATCCTGGATTTTTTCCTTTATGATATTCATGTTTCAATCAGAAGGGAAACAATTGGTAGAGGTTCAAAGCAAAAACAGCAACAACAAAATCCTTGTTAATTTGCTCATTAAAGTGAGAAGAGTGGAATCTCTGCTGAGGAGAAAGGGAGGGCTGGAAGACTGATGCATGGAACAAAGTTAAAAATGTAGGAGATCGGTTTTAGAACATGTCTTTTATGTTGAAAGAAAAAAATGTGCAGGACAGAAAAGTGAATGGGTTTTGTAAGGTTGTTCCATGACAAAATAAGGCAGTGGAGATAAGGATCTGTATGCACAAAATGTTGACTGTGTCACACACACTGGCATGCATGGGTAATAACTGATTTTATTACATTAAATTATCTCTAAGTGAATGTTGTGTAAACAGTCAAAGAAACATTCTGCAATAAGTTAGGAGTATTCAGAAAATAGAAACTGCAGTAGTTACTTAAAAGATTCCTTTATTAAAACTTCCACTGTGCAAGATTTGAGTAAAAGCTGTGGGTATAAGATATAAAACTGAAGACTGGTGAAGATGGAAAATTGGAAGAAATAAATGAAAAAGACTTTTGGGATGTCTGAATGTTCATTGTTTGGTGGGTTTAAGATATTAGGTACTATATTACATTAAATTAGAGCATAACTTAATCTTCTAATTAATGACCTTTGATTTGGTTACAGCTTGAATAACCAGATTTTGAGTCTACCGATTTCTTCTCAGATAAGCTGCAACTCTAAATTAATTCAATTAGACCAAATTCCACTCTTTCACTAGCTATTGAATCATTTTACATGTGTTATATATACTTAGTTACCATCCTTGTAAGATCTGAGGAACCAAGACAGAAATATGACCCAAACTCCTAAGCACAAATGGTATCAGTCAGTTCTGCGGGTCTGCAGTCTGGCACACAGTGCTTTTCTTCACATGACTAAAAAAGTACAAATGGAATACTTATTCCTTATTAAAATCAAGAAATAATTTACTTGTTATAATATGCATATGTTGACAATCGGCACATTGTGTTTTTCCTCCTGATACAAGCATGCAATAGACACAGACAGCATTTATATATGCATACATTTATTTAACATTCTACGGACTGTGGCTCTGCTTTGGCAACCCCTAATGGGAAAAGCCGAAAAAAGAAGTTAGCCATGCAGGAGAACTACTCCAGGGACTATTTTCAGCCTTAATCCAAGCCACATACAGTAGTTTCATAGGTACATAGGTGTGTACTAGGCTAATGGCCCTGGAGCCTTTACAAGCTTAGCCCATAGGATTATCCTGGCATCGTGCCACCTGACCTTAGTTCCCAGTCCTTCTGTCGAGTAGTGTCACTGGAGTGATCCCCGGGGTGATTTTTTTTTTATTTTTCATCCACTCATCAAAGTTTCTCTTGAAGAGGGCTAGTGAGGTGCTCTGTTTGACATGTATGGGAGGTCTATTCCATAGCATGGGCAGTCTCTGGATTATGAACCTGTCCCTCCAGCACGTTCTGTTGATTGTGGTAATGAGGTTGATGTTTCTGGAGCATGTGGTGTGTAAGGATTGGGATTTCTTTAGATGTAGCATTTCTAACAGAGCTGGGTCAGCCATGGCTTTGTAAGTCAAGCAGAGATACATTACATGACAGTAAATGACAATATCTGACAATGGATATTTCTCTTGACTGCAAACAGTACAAATTTCTATCCAGCATCTGGATGTACAGCTGCCTGACTTCACAGCAGCTACTTTGGCCATACCAAAATCCCAGGGAGTTATGCCCAGCCTCACTAGCACAGACACAGCATGAGCACACCGAATGTCACGGGTTACTGGAGAGTGCAGTGACATCAATGCGCAACTAAATGAACAAGTCTGCATTCAGGATGCATTAAGCATGCACAAGACATGCTTGTGTCAGTGAGAATGAGCAGCAGCCTCTTGTGATTTTTGGCAGATTGGATGGTAATGGTGCAGTCATAATGAAGTGTTAGGCAGCCATATTTCAGAATTCCCATTCAAAGTCCTCACTCACTGCTCACATATCCTGATATGATGAGCTTCATAGAGGTAATCAAACACTCAGCCTCAAACATCAGAATACTGGATTTTTAAAAACTGACATCTAAACTACCTAAAAACAATGAAACCTATTTTTTGCAGGGGGATTCTCCCTTGCATGTCCCCCAAGGAAGGCTGATCTCCAAAATCCCCTGCTACTTATATATACCAACTCCAGCATTGCACAACAATGGCAAAAGGATAAATTCCCAGCCCTCACTGTACTCAAGTCTCACACAAATTAATTTCAGCACATTGTGATCATTAACCGTTTGATCTTTTGTGCGGGTATTAAAAACATTTGGTAGCTCAAATGTTGAAATAACTAGAGTATTCCTTTTCTGACATAACGATACATGGCAATAGCGTAGCAATGTATGTGTGCACTTCTATTATGAGGCAGTACTCATTGCTTAAAGTGAGGAAAAAACTCAGAAATTACATAAAACAAAATGTGAAATATATGAACAGATATAATTCAGACAGTCCACTCCTATTGTGTGACTTTTTGGACACATTTCCAGTTTTGCACTTGGAGATTATAAAGCAACTTAAATTTCTGAATGGCTTGAAATGCTTATTATACACATCTGTCCATAATTATTTTATACATAATGAAAGCATAACATAGTGGGAACAGCACATGTGCATTATTGTTAACATGCAAGCTGTGTACTAGCAAAGAACCCCCTAAAATAATAATAATAATTAAAAAAAACAGATTTTCTGCTTTATGTCTTCAAAGGTCAGGGCAGAAGGAAACTTTCTTCCTGCTGTAGCCTACAGTGTGTCCCTTCCGCGCCCAGAGTCTTGCAATTAACTCTCAGCTTGGCAGCTCCTCTAATCGAAACCAAATCTTTGTTTCTCTTTTGTGAACAAACATGGCACTGAAAAAATGACAATGTTTTCCGTTTTCTGCCAAAGCTTAAGTGCCTACAGGTGTAGAAGGAATGCTAATGAGCTGGGGAAGGGGGATAGTCATTCCCTCCATTTGGTAAAGATTAAATTTAGCCTCCACCTTCCCCTCCCCCCAGTGAAATTTGCCTTTCAGGAACTAATCATTTACTCCCCCTATTTTTCCTTCTTTTATAATAACTGGAACTCTATTAATGGGGAACATATGTGCAAAGTATTTTGTCTGTAATGCAGTTTCATGAAAAATATCAGGAAAGCAATTTAATTGTCAGCCATGAAAACTAGTCTTCCTGCATTCACTCACCATTAAAATGCTTCCCCAGTGCCTTTTTTATTAGCATTATTAATATTATTGTTTTCTTTTCTAATGCCTAGTAATGAAGTAACTTTATGTGGTACTAAAGAAGAGCAGGACAGTGGAACTGTACGTGACAGGGTCAGGAGTCTTCTGACAACACCCCTGTCATTCAACTTTGCAGTGGCTGTAGGCTGTTAAATTTTCTCAGTTCTCCCACTGTTAGAGGCATGTAACTCTTTGTTGTCCAAAAAACTAAATGGCTGCAGATAAGACTACAGAAAGAGATGAAAGGCTGAACTTACCTATTTCCTTGTTTTGGCAATATTCTCAGTAAAAAGGATTAAATCAGAATGAAACCATGAAATATATTCTAGAGCTTAGTTGCAGACCAGAGTGAAATAGAGCACCTAGCTCATTATATTATTCTGTAGGGTGACCCCCCCCCATTAAATGAGTTGCCAATGTCAGTAAGCAGGTAGTTATAATCATAAAATGTTACCAGTCACAGCGGTCCCATGACTGAAAATGTAAATATTGCTCTCAGAACCCTAAATATATTGTATTAAAATTATTCACAAGCTTCCAAAGTATCTGCTGTGCACATAGGAGGACTCTTCTATACAGGACAGCATGTCTAGGGGGAAAAAAGGCAAAAAGAACAAAGGCTGAAAAGCTAACAGAAATTCTGAGAACCATAATAAGAGCTAGAGATATTTTGGGATTCGTACTTCTCAGAGATGGGCAGCTTCTACTCTGGTGCTGGAATGATTGCCAGGATAAAGACAGCTATATATATGGCCACATAAATGCATACAAAACTAATCTGCTGTGTCCCTGGAAGCAGGCATATATACATACTGGTAGTATAGTGAACAGAATACACCTAACTGCCATTCAGGGTGTTGTGCTGATAAGCAGATATCATATTGTAACTCTGCTAAGACATTCCTTGCTAAGTCTACACTGAATTATGTGGACTAAACTGCTAGAATAAGTTGAAGATAAAATTTGGGGCTGAGATATGCAAAAAAGGTAATCTAAATGAATGGGCAAAGTCAGATGAGTAGAACATTATGAGTTCTCAGATTCTAGGAGCATTGTAAGCACAGTACAGCAATGTGGCCTTTTAAACACATAGTCATACAAATTAAGGTTGCAGTGCAGGTTAGTGGCAAGTGAAATATATATATATATGTGCATCGTACAATCAGGGAATCATTTTCTATAATGCCACTTTACAATCATCAAGCCTCATTTTTTGCTATCAATAAGAACTCTGCATCCCTTTTCAAATGCTGTAAGCAAGGCAGCTTCTTCAGTTCTATCTGTCTGTTAATTATTTCAAATGTTAATGTAGCTGCTGTATTGTACTACACATGGAACTTGTCATTAGACAAGAACCACCTCTAATAATTTGCAGTGATTTAGGCTGTGTAAGGCCTGAGCAAATACATAGAAACTCGTCCCTAATTGACTTATAAACCAGAATTAATTCACATCTGCCTCCTCTACTGCTCACGGAATATATGTCAGTCATAACGAAACACTGGTAACCACAAAGAAATGCTGGGAAAACAGGTACTAATCCACGTAGAAACCACAGCACTGCAGGACAAAAGCCAGTAAAGGTCCATACCCTGAATAATGCAACCGGAACACATCAAGAGCTATAAAAGGTTTAATTCCACAAAAAAAAAAAAAAAAATACAGACAAGATTTAGCGCTTTCATTTCATTAACAGAAACTTCATCAGAGTAATTAAGATTAACAACATCTCAGTTTAAATACACACCACTCCATGCTCATTGGTTGAAAAGTTAATACAACATTTAAAAGGATAACACATTTCAATAGCCCCTGCTTTAAAAGTGAGAGCTAATTTGTTGTGATTATTGTTTTAGTATATGACACACAATGTTTGAGCAGACGTGTATATATATATATATATATATATATATATATATATATATGTATGTATATTTGTATATAGGGTTATTTACATCTAAGAATTTTTAAGCTATCCTTTTAAATGCTGTGTTAACTTTTCAAACAATCAGCATGGAGTGGTATGCATTTAAAATGAGATGTTAATCTTAAATATTCTGATGAAGTTTCCGTTGATGAAACAAAAGTGTTAAATCTTGTCTGTATTTTTTTTTTTTGTGGAATTAAACCTTTTACACCTCTTGGTTGCATTATTTAGGATATGGACCCTTACTGGCTTTTGTCCTGCAGTGCTGTGGTTTCTACATGGATATATGTCAGTGATATGTATCCTCTATTTTCCCCTCATGTTTTAAACCAGTGTATCAACTGCCATGAATTCTACTGTGCATCTGTATTTTCCTACACTTGCACATCCTGGTGTGTTAATGTTCAGTGTAAATTTGTCAGTTTTGGACTAGTTATTGATTAGAGACAATATTTATTGTCACTTTTATAAGCATATTGACCAGCAAATATCAAGGTCATTCCTTATATTGTCTCCCTGTTCAGTGCTTCAGAGCAATCTGGTAACTGATAAACACATACTTAAATATCCAGTTTAACAGACATTCTTTACCAACTATAAGGGATAGTAATTACGTCTAAATCTCTGCAGTTTTTGTAATGGACAAGGTAAACATAATTAGTCTGGTCAAATGCCCAAGTTAAGGCAAGAAAAATTATTTTGGCAGTCTGGACTATATTAAAGAATCCACACTATCTCAAAAAAGTCTCAAGAAAAGTTAATACAATGCACACCTTCCATTTGTGAACCTATTTTGTGTTACACCACAGTATCTTTTTTTAATTCGTTTTGCACCATGTGCAGACTACACTTTGTAAGTTTTGAAACCATTCTGCTGAGAAATAAACTGTCCCCAAAATTTATCAATAAGATCTTGGAGCTGCCTCTGTCCTGGGTCAAATGAAATTATGGGTGGGCACTTCACCCCAGCAGCAAAAGGTGCTGCCTGTTCAGTTCTAGGCTTCCAGCTGCTGTATCCCTCTTAAACATACATACGCCCTTGGACATTCATAGCTCATTCATTCCTGCTCAGATGTTAATTTTACACTTTTGAGTCAGACTTTTTTTCTTGTGATTAAATTATGTAACAGAAATATATTATTCTTGTTAGTAAATATATTCTCCTCTTTCTTTCATTTGTAGTCTCGGTTTTAACATTGTAATGATACAGCTTCTTAAACACATCTGGTCTGTTTGTCTCCATTTTGATAAACATATGTTCCCACTGTAAGTTTTCAATGGGAACTCATAAAAGTTTAACATTTCATCCCAAAACAGATATAATGTAAGTATACATAGTTAAATAGCTTACAGTGTACTTTAGGTAAAGGCTGCAACATTTAGTTATTAAGCAATGTAATCATGTGGAGGAGACTGCAGGCATAGCAATATATACTCACAAAAGTACTAGATAAACTGTGAGCAGAAAGGGACTGATCTTTAATAAAGATTCACCACATGGAAGGACTAAATCATTTTATTGAAGACTGACAGTGGAAGATTAGACAAGGAAGGAAGGATAAAGTGACAGGGTGTTTCCCAAAACATAATGCCCCACGCAATAATGTAGTCAACAAGTAGGGTGTGCTTGTATGTATAGACTCTTAGTTATTGGCAGATTCTCACTGGAACCCACTGAAGAAACCGCAGATGACCATCTGCCATATACATGATGATTAAACCTGGAAGTCTTTGCTACTATGCATGTATAAAATAAAGAAGTGGTGCTAATCAAAATTATAACCAATGCCATGGACCCTTGAACAAGTTATAACCAGAACAGTTATGCTGCTTTTGTACAAATGATATCAGAGACCATAACGTGAACACAGCATATCACAAACAATATCCAAATAATGGAGTGAGCAGGACAAATCGCAAGCGATATCACAAATAATGGAGTAAACACAATAAATCAAAATTAATATCACAAATAATGGCATGAAAAGGGCATTTCACAAGCAATAATGCAGATTGCTTAAAATGGCATATAACACAGATAGTGATGGCGCCGTATGAACAGTGTATATATCCTACAACTGATGTACCTGGGTAAGCTGGCTATATCACAGATTGCCCTAAAGCTGAAGAGTAAGCCCAGCTTGATCAGTAATGGTCATATGCCTAATACAAAAGTGGTGCATGGTGAGATTGTCTACACCAAGACCTGCTGTAAAAAACAGGAAGTACAGACAAGGGGCAGTTGGTATTAAATGTGTGTGTGTGTCTTTCGGCTTTTTCCCGGTTAGGGGTCGCCACAGCGGAACTCCGGTCCGCTAATGATTGGCAGTAGAGTTTTACATGCTGGCTTGCCGGGCCTAACGCACAACCTTCAACGAAGGAAGGCCCATTCACGCATGTCGTCACACAGTAGACGCTTTAACTGAGAATCGAACGGGCAACGTCTAACTGTGAGGCGACAACGCTACCGCACAGTGTGCTAGGGGCAAATCTAGTGAAAATGATATATCTTTACAGAAGCAGCCTTAAGAAGGCCAGTGGAGAAGCAAGGGCCATAGAGCCATAGAAATCCATAACTGGTTTTGTACAATGTAAAAGAGCAATGGCAAAGCCAATATACTTCTTTGTATAACTGGAGAAATGGACTCCAGAGATTCTGTGGTTATCCTATTATTCTACAGAACAATAGGAGGCTGATACGATGGAATCTATGCTGTTCTGTACTCTAGTAGGGAAGGGAGAGAGTAAGCTGCAGGCATACACAAAACAGTTACCAAAAAAAGAGACAGAAAGGGAGGTACACGGGTGTCAGACCAGATATGAATAGCTTGGTATGTACACACGCTGGCAGAAAAAGGGCAGAATTATTTGGAAATGCTATTTTTTTCAGTGACAAAAAAGGAGGTACAGTTGAAGACAGGGAACAGAAGGGGGCTACAGGATATGATGACAGGGGGAAGTCAGTTGATTTATTTTATTAATTTGCTGACTGGGTAAGTCCACTGGGCACAAGGTCCCTTTTCAGTGCAAATCAAGAGCATTGTCTGGTTAAATGACTTGCTCAGAGTTGCACAGTAGGTGAATAGAGGTAGAAGAAATCAAATCCTTTACCCTGGACTACATGAAGTAGATTGTTAACAGCTCAGAGCCTTGCTCCCTTGCTCTAGATTCTGGACAAATGACTCAAAATTTAACTAAAGAAATGATGTTTGAAAAGAGAAATGGATTATGGGGCCCTAGGATGCAAGACAGCACTGGACCATTGATGCTGTTTAGATCAGTGGACAAATTTAAAGATGTCTAAGACATTTGGAAGTAAATACAGGATGGGACATGAGAGGGACATCAGTGTAGGGACTGGTCACAGCACTCAAATAACAGCAGTACTCCACTTAGCATCTTCCATCAGCAATATTTAATGTTTTTATGTAGCCAGAGGAACATAGCCTATAGTAAACAATTCCAGTATCCCTATTGCATAGTGTATCACAAACAAAGGATGCGACCATAGGCCATTATTTTGTAATGTGAACGCTGTATGCCACAGAGTGTTGTGCAGCCATGTTGAGACACAGTTAAGGATGCACATGGCAGAAATGAGGAATGCCCCTTAAGAGGCTATATCACATCTAAGTGTTTGGCTTCTTAAACAGGGTACCTGATAAACAGCATTGTGAATCCTAGACACTAAAGATTATAAGCAATAATGTGCAGTCAAATGAACATGTTATGCTACAGACAGTTATTGACACCCTCTGTAAGGAACATCACATAGAACTATGTAGTTGCAGAACAGGTAGAGTAATGGTTCCTTAGAACAGGAAGTATTACAGAAGGTGCATTATCCCCCTGAGAAGGTTATACTACAAGCAGTAATGAAACCCACCAAGCAAAGTATACCACAGCCAGTGGTATGATCCTATGAAACTTGTGTAGCACAGACAGTGACACTGAACCACAAACCTTGCTCGCACAGATAGTGATTGTTTCCTGCTGAATAAGGCATATCACAGTCACAGGTATGTAGTTGGATGAACACAATGCATTACTGATGTGGTTCCCTCCATATGGTATATCATAAACAATTATGAAGATGCTTGAATTGTGTATATTATGGATAATATGTAGCCTGCTGAACAAAGAATATCACAAACAGTCATATTTATCCGTCAACAAACAGCCTATGTTCATATGTAGAGACTAGACATGCACTTGTGGAGGCCATTGAAGGGTTTAATCCAATTTGCCAATTACCCCACATCACTGTCTGATTAAATGAGTTACTCATACAATAAACACATGGAGGCTAAGGGACTTGAACCTTGAACAACAGGAAATGGCTTTTTAACATCTCATAGCCCTTAATCCTCACTGCTGACTCTAGACTCTGTGTAACCTTCTGAGCAATGTACCTAACAAATCGTAGTAACCAATGCCTTGTGCAAAGTATATTACAAATAATTATGCAGTTCCGTCAACAAGGTATATTACAGACAATGGGGTAATTTGCAAGGGTATATACCACAGATGATGGTAAGGCCATCTGAAAAGGATGTATCCAACACAGTGATACAGCTTCTTGAAGATAAGGACAGTATATAATAGATTGCGATGTGGTCCATGAAAATATTATATCCTATGACACATCATAGCTGGTGATATAGTTGCTGAAAATAGTGCGTCTTAAAATATGATATAAACACTCATCACAACGCACCAAGGATGGTGATATAGTCTCCTGACCATGATATATCTAAGATGTTGATATAGTTCCCTTGATAGGGTATTTCACAGAGTGATATGATTCCCTTAAAGTACATCAAAGAAAGAGATCTCAGATGGCACCAAATATGATATAGAACATGAATGGAAACGAGCTGTGAATGGGATACGACATGAGCGACATGATCCCCTGAAATGGTGCACTACAAACAAGTGTGAACTGATAATAATGAATTTATACCTTATTAACGAAGTAATATGTGAAAAGCAAACTGCCACATACATGTATGGTGCAGAGGGAAGAAAAAGAGTTTCGCAAACAAAGATTAGAGGCAGCTAAATGGCCCACTTCTTTTAAAAAAATGAGCATACTTCAGAGATAAGCTGAGAATTATGGTTGCCCATCCATCCATATGGATTGAACTTTTTTAAACCTGATATGATTCTCAGATGAATGAGAACAATATCCCATATAATTATAGTCTATATATTTTTGGTGCACTCATTAAGATACATTTTTATTGTTCTGTCACTAACATTTGTAAAATATTGTACTCCATTATGCAATTATGCTAAACAACCTTGTGTGGATTCAGTCCTTGATCAGCCCTAAATTCATCCATCTTGAAGTCTGGATTACTGTAACTACTCCAATCAGGAGACTGTGTTAAGAAGGATTCTTTCATTAGCTATTATTCAAGATACTCCTAAAGAAAAAAAAACATTCAGCAGAAGGAAGTTCAAAGATGACATAATGGTTAAGGTGTTTACAGATAAAAGGTGCTGGCTTTGATTCTCACATGAGGTATTTGGCAAGGCTTAAAATGGACCACAAGGGCAGTTAACTTAGTCCTAATCTTCTTCTTATTTCGGCTTTTCCCGGTTAGGGGTCGCCACAGCAGAACTCCAGTCTGCTAATGATTGGTAGTAGATTTTTACATGCCAAGTTGCCAGCTCTGACACACAACCTTCAATGAAGGTACGCCCATTCACGCATGTCTCCACACAGAAGATGTTTTAGCTGAGAATCGAACAGGACAACGTTTAACTGTGAGGCGATGACGCTACCGCAGCACCACCACAATGTGATTCATTTTAATTACAGTTTGGTTTGGTTTGATTCTGGTCAACATTCTCAAATACAGTAGGTCTCAGAGCTTGACTCAGACTAAAGTTCATAATTTAACAAGGACCCCCACCCAGAACAGCACAGCATATCTGCATATTTTTTTTTTTATGATATGTGCGGGGTGAAATGAATTGTTGGATATGATTACAGACACTATAAAATTATTTGAATCCTTTGAGCTTTTATTAGATGAGCATGTGGGTCTTACAAACTGCAAGTTTTATAAGAAAGTTTGGCAGGTATCATAGAATATGTCCACTGTCTGGCTACATATATATATATATATATATATATATATATATATATATATATATATATATATATATGTTCATTATCAATAATGATTTTCATTCTGTTAAGAAGGAACATAGACAATAAAGAGGTGGTTAGATAGTAACCAGTCTAAATCTCTGGCTTTTTATGTAGTCATTATATGAAATGTCGTTACAAAGCTAATTAATATTTATCCTGTTGTAAAGTGAAAGCACTTCTGTGAGAAGAATAGATGACTGATCACAAAATTAACACATCAAGCACCATTTTCAAGGAAACTGTTCAAAAGAAAATCTTTCTTTTTACAAGAGCAAAGCTCCACACAGACTGATGCAGGACATTATCCTTCTGTGACCCTTATTTAATATAACAATTCCAGGCTCACAGACTACATCTTGGAAGAAGGGAGATCAACCTGCAATCACATTCATTCATTCACCAATATATGGTTTTCACAAATTTTATATTACGCACACAACCATTCATTTTGCAAGATGGTAATGTAAACTGTGCATTGTACATGTCAAACACTCCTGGAAAACTGCATATTGCATGTATAAATCACTCTTCTGTAGGTAACTTTAGAGATAGTAGGTTTTTGCAGTAAAGGGAAGTACTGATAATAGGTACATCGGTTGGGTCAAGCAATCAGAATATACAATCAGGTTCTGTGGCACAGATTTCAGCTGTGGGCTTAATGCTTCTCTCAAGCCCTACACTTACTTAAGAAGACCATTCATCACGGACTCTGTGTGACTGCTTTGCCTTGCATGTAGATATGATACTGTATATAATTCATAACATGCAACTTGTGCTATATGTCATGAATTATTATTATATGCAGCTTATAGCAGCTTGTGCTATATGTCATGTATTATTGTTATGTACAGCTTATAGCAGCTTGGTCTGTATGTCATACATTATTGTTTTGCGCAGCTTATAGCAGCTTGTGCTATATGTCATGCACTATTATTATATGCAGCTTATAGCAGCTTGTGCTATATGTCATGCATTATTATTATTATTAGGGTTTATATTATAACATCAAAGTAGTAAAACATTGAATGTTATAATATTGAACCCAAAACAGCAAACGCTGAAAATAGTGAAGCTGCAGAACATTGAATTCTTTCCCAGGGAAAGAATTCAGTGGGCTGTTTCTGCCGCTTTGCTATTTTCTCCACTGTGGTGCGAAGGTTATGGACCGGGTTAAGGTAAGTGTGCGAATGGACCAGGTTAAGGTGAGTGTGGGAATGGGATAGTTAGGGTCCTTAGGGTTAGGGACCGGGTAAGGTGAGTGTGTGATAGTTAGAGGCCTTAGGGTTAGGGAGCGGGTAAGGTGAGTGTGCAATAGTTAGGGACCTTAGGGTTAGGGAGCGGGTAAGGTGAATGTGCGATAGTTAGGAACCTTAGGGTTAGGGAGTGGGTAAGGTGAGTGTGCGTTAGTTAGGGACCTTAGGGTTAGGGAGCGGGTAAGGTGAGTGTGCGATAGTTACGGACCTTAGGGTTAGGGTTTGGGTTAAGATAAGTGGATAGATAGTAGTGTATGTACGGTTTAGTGTAGGGTTAGAAGTAGGATTTTAAGTGTATATGTGTGGATTACTTTTTTTGGTGTGCTTGTGTTGTGTGTGTGTTTCTCGGAACAGAGAATTTTTTCCCTTGGAAAAAATTTGTTGTTCTGAGCTTTCGATTATATCACATTTCGACATTCCAAGTTCAAGCTTATGGTGTTTGATATTTTGGGATTTCGATTATGTGATATACACCCTTATTATTATAATACGCAGCTTGTAACAGCTTATGCTCTATGTCATTTGTTATTATTATTATTATGCAGGAAGGTTTGGCTCAAATAAAAAAACAGTGTCAGATTTCATAGCCTAAAACTAAATGCCAAAAAATGCATTTTGTATCCTTTGGGAAGTTGTCTACCCCACAGAGTTATCATGTTGACAATACGCTCCTAAGAGTTGACCCAGTTGTTCGGAATTAGGGAACTTATGTGGATAGTGACCTAACTTTTGACCAACATGTCTATTGTTATAAGAAAGTCCTGCTATATTACTGAGTTTGTTGGAGAGTTTTCTTTACATAGGGATACTATTACAGAGTTTAGCAATGTATTGGGAGTAGAACAAATCTCCTGCAACATTATTTGACTTATTTGTAAGTAATAAGAATTTATTACTAGAAAAGAGGTTCCTTTGCTATATAGTAGGGTAGTAATAAGTTTTGTAGTGCAGGTCATTTTCTGGATGATGAATGAGTTTGTATGCTGTAGTCAGTTGTGAATATGTTAGACAGTTGTGCAGTTCAAGCCAGTTTAATTGCTTTAAGCTAAGACAATGGTGGGTCCTATGAGGGAGATTGGTGGCAAATTTAACTATTTTATTGTAGCAGGAGGCAAGTTTCTTTCTTTGAGTATTGTTTATGTTTGTTAGGATAGGAGCGGTGTATAAGACAGTCGGCAGTAAGAATGTGGTGGTTAGAGTTTTTTTTATAGTATCTGTAAAGAATCCATTGATCCTATCAAGACAGCCTAGTTTCTGGTGTGTAGATTTAATGGTGTACAATATATGGTGGGAATATATGAGATTGTTGTCTATTATAACTCTTAGAAGTTTACTGTGAGTTACAGTTTCAATGACAGTATCACGTGCTGATTTTATGTTAAAAGATTGTTTTTGATTTTGGCTACTTTTTGAGGTGAAAAGCATTAATTTAGTTTTCTTGAGGTTGAGAAGGAGGTTTGATTCTTTGAGTGAGGTTTCTACAGAGGAGAAATGTAATTCGATAGTTGTAGGAGGCAAGGATTAAGACAATTTGTGAGAGAGGCTTGGGTGGTAAACTGGAGTGGGTGATACTATTGAGATTAATTTTATTGATTTTTTTCCTGTTGGAGGGAACTGATGGTATTGGTTAGAAGAATATGTGGGTGCTATGGAAGTATGAATGTAAAGTAAGAGGGGTGGGTGGAATTTGGGTATAGCGTAGGGGAGTGGAGTGAGCCCGATCATTAGTGAGGGTGAATGAAGCAGTTTGAAAACTTCTCAAGTTTTCTAAAACCAACCCACTACCCTCCTAACATTGTTTATCCTGATTTACAACAAAGATAAAACTCAAGTTAAATAAGATCACCTAAGTCAGATTATTTTACCATTTCTCCTCTTTCTACTAGCCTTTATCACCAATTATCAAATCCACTTCCTAGAAATACTTAGGACTTCAACCAGTCCTCACAAAGAATATCAACAGAGAAAACAATCAGTAACAACGTAAACAGCCTCAAATCTGCTGAGAGATAAGTAAAAGGAACAAAGCAGTTTGAAAGGCCTCTGTGCTAGTAGATGAATGTCTTGGTTTTGTTGCTCTAGGACACAGTTTTAGTAGGGGAGTAAGTCCAATATCACCTTGATCTGACTAATGGTGATAACAGTAAAAAACTGCACTTGACTGTTTGAATAACTGTGTGATTTAAGGAGGTTTCTATAGACTTTGAAATGCAAAGTCCAAAAGCCTACCTCAACTCCCACAGACTAGCAAAACAGAGAGAAAAAGTAAGCCAGAAAGCAGTAGTTCTTCTCTGGAAAAATACTGGCTGAAAACTCAAATGTGTTTACACAAGAAGAGAAATAAACTTAAGGAAGGGAGACAGCAAACTGCTAAAAACAATGAAGTGAGCACAGTTAAAGGAGAAAGTACCAATGTGACTGCTATGATCTAAGAAAATGAAGCTATTACAATGAACAAAGTTCTTTGTTTTAGGCTGCCATAATATTTATAATTTACATGCAACGAATAGCCCACATACTGTTCAAACTGCAGACTTCACTGTTACATGCATATTATTTCTTGCAAAGACACTTCTGTAGAAAAATAAAAACACACTAAAGAGACAGTTGATTGCACTGAATCAATGTTGACTGTGTACAAATACTAGCTCAGAGCTTAAACTGGATTAGTAACTGTCTCAGGCAAGGAGAAATAAGAAAGGAAGGGGGGGGGGAGACCAAGGATAACTTCCTTGAAGGCAACCAGTTTCAACTAAAAAAAGGAGGCTATAAATAATGGGAATAACTAGTCTAGAAGAAATGAAGAAATACATAAGTTAAAGAAATAGTTTGAGTAGTAGGAGTAAATGTCAGTGTCTATTAGGAAGCAGATTGTAAAAGCTGATCAGAAATTTAATTGGTACACTGGCTGGTTGTTTCTTTTGTGCTATCAGTTTTCCACTGTTGTAGTTGTTAGTAAAAGCTGATTAGCAGGATGTCAGTGGAGGAGGGTTTACAGACTATAAGGCTATTGCTTATAAACTAGGACACTGAAGCACTTATCTTCAGACTAGTCACCATGTAGGCTAAAATATATGCAGAAGACTGGATGTTTCTAACACTTACTTAAAGCACAAGGCCAGAAGTGGAATACAGTTTGTCCTAATTAAATGGTGGTTGGATTGAATGGACTCAAACTGCTTATTTGGATGAGACTGCAGTGTATATATTTAAATTTCCAGTGAATTTAAAGCACAAGGCCAGAGGTGGAGGACATAGTTTAAATCTGGGCTTAACCTACATATGAAACTAGTAGCAATTACTTCAAGACTAAAGACTCCTAAAATGTTACCACCAGTGGGTGCACACACACACACACACACACACACACACACACACACACACACACACACCAAAGTGTAACGCACTGTGGGATACTGAAAAGGCCAAGGACCAAGTCTATAAAACCATACAATGTATCCTTTTATGCAGACTAAACTAGAGCATGTCCTTTTGGAGGAAATCTTCATTGTCTAATAGTCATATCATTGACTTTCTGGTGCACAGGCAGTGAACAGAGTAAAATTAACACTGGTCACTGCCAAATACCTAGGGAATTCAGTATTCTGTTTATACAAATCATATCATCTGCTACCCATGTTTATTTACTTTATGTATGAATCCAAAACAGGCACGACTGAGCAGAGCCCACAAACAACCAGACGACCAGTTATCAAACCACCGCTCGTTATTAGATCTAATAAAGAGTGAAGGTTTAATAACTGGTCGCTTGGTCATTTGTGGGCTCTCCTCAGTTGTGCCTGTTTTGGATTCATACGTTTGAGTTTTGGTTTGGCATGCTGTCTCTCTTAATCCTTTGTTGATTATTTACTTTATATTAAAGCTGGGTGATGCTTACTTTTCTTGATATGGAGATATTAGTATTTTATGAGTTATTTCTACAGGTTTGTGCTTATTTCACCTGTCATCAGTATGATCTGGATGAGGAGCCAATAGATCGAGGATTTTGGTAGTGTACACTTTATCTTTCAGTTCACTTGGTTTGTGAAATAATCCCAAAGAAACATGTACCTAAGTGTGCTATCTAAGCATTTCTAAAAAGGAAAATATTTTCATTTCACCTTGAAAGAGTACTTTGACATGTTGCTGTATAGATTAGATTAAGCTAGTGCATTGTGCATTTCTGCTTAATTAATTGTTGACTAGTAATGTGATGATTTGAAACCAGTAGCGTCTGAGACTTCTGAGTCTCATTTTAGTGATGCCTTAATACCAGTTCACCAATAACAGTAACAATAAAGGTCTCTTCACACAGCCAAAGTGATGAGAGTGTGCGGCTAAGTTTACACCATATGACTGCATGTGTACTAAGCACTTTATGAATAAATCAAGGACTTCTGTCTCCAGTGCTGTCAATCCAACACTTTTCACAGGACCAGAGGAATGAGTCAGTAATGATCAAATAAAGAAAAGTGGCTCCGCAGTTTGACCGCGCACTGCTAGGGTGCTATACATGGATCATTAATGAGCAGGGATAAAAATAAAACCTGTCAGGTTTAATTTCCCATTCCTCCCTCCCTGACATTTTAAACTATGCATCTTGCAAAATCACTAATGAGAATGTCTGATGTTTTGACTGTTTCCAGCTGATATACTCAGGTCTTTGGTCTCTGCCCAGCTACAATGAACACAGAAACTGCACTAATGAGTCTGCTCCTCTCCCAAGAGAGTGAGAACAGCTGCAAGGAACCCAAAGCTACACAACTTCACAGGGTTTGCCGACAGATCCCTCCTTCAGGAGGACTGCATAGTATTGGAACAGCTGTATTTCAACTTTTTGCAGCTTGCCCTTATAAAAGGCATGAGTCGAAGAGCAGATCTAAGTAGGCAAAGGTCATATTCTAGCATACCTTTGTAAGAAAACAATGCAGCCAGAAAAAAAGTCATACAGCAAAGATGATGCTGTTTCATTTAGGAATGCACAGGTAGCATAGATTTTTTTTTTGTGTTTATGCATTTATTAGTCCAGTCATGCATGGCCAAAAGGAAGTATTCTGTAACAGAAGAACTTATGTAACTTACAGAAGTCCTGAGCTTAACTCAGAAATGGCTACTTTATGAAGGATGAGCAGTCCAAATAGCTTAAAATGGATTAGTAATGGACACCAAAGCATTATTTAACCATTCTATTCTCTGCTTCTCACATTTTCTTAAACGTATGTGCAGAAGAACAGCCACAAATATGGGTAGCTTTTCATCTCCAGACAACTAGCCTTACTTTATCAGTTGGTACTTCCGGTGTGTATTAACATCAGATGTTACTTCCTCCATACCTTAGCCACAAATTCATCAAGTTAGGCATAGGAATATACTCAGATACATCAAAATGTCAGCTATTTAGATGGTAACATGCCAAGATTTTTTTCTCATTTCTCACCCAACTGTACAATGGAGGTACCCCTAAATTCCTGATATGTGAGTAGCACCCTTCTGGAGAAGGAAGAATTAGTAGCTCATTACACTGGGACCTGTAAGGATGATGGAGAGAACTATAGTGCCTTCCTGATGCAGCAGGGATGGGCTAATTGTAGAGCAGTATATGTTTTTTCTCCTTGTAATGTCATACCTGCCTCCTCCTGACCAGTCCATTTGTGAACTTCAGTTACATAAGTAAAGAAGCAAAGTGCATGAACTGCTGAACATCTGGGTCAATGAGCTCATCAGAATTCTCCAGAATTTAATTATTAACTGCAGTGTGTATGGTACAGGATTTGATAAACAGATGCTGATCAGTGCAAGCTGTTGTACGGTAAGATGTCGTAGAATGAGCTGTTTTGCAGCTGATAGACTGAGCCCATAACTTAGAACCTGGGCTTATACTTGTAACCAGATGTGCATCTACAGAGTTGGTTTGCAGTTCCCAAGGCTGCATGTCTCTAACAACATGCCGCATATATTTTCTGCCTTAGAAGTCAGTCTAAGAATTTGGAGTTCATAGATGGAGCCTGTGCTTCACAAGTCAGACACATGTCTAGAAGATAAAGTTTGCACACTGCAAAAAAAAAAAAAAGATTGAATTTGAGCAAGCCGGATTTATTATAGCAATAACCCACGCCTGGGTGTGGGTAATGCTGGATTTACCCACGGTTGGTGTGGTTTGGTAACACGGGCGAAGCCCAAGTGGCCTAACAAAGACAACCGTGGGTAAATCCAGCATTACCCACACCCAGAAGTGGGTTATTACTATTATACAATATTATTTAAGAAAAAAAAATACTTTTCTTAAATAATGGCATTGTATAATGCCTCCTTGCTGCCCTTCCACAACTGTCTGGTATTCTGCGGCAGTTCTGATGTACTGCGCATGCGTATGCTTATGCAGTACATCAGAGCTGTGGGCAAAAGCAATGGAGAAAGCAAGATCTCTGTTGCTTTTTGCAAACTGTCTCTCTATGTTAAAGGAGTTTAACATAGCGAGACAGCTTTAAAAAAGCAACGGAGAATCTCTTTTGCTTTTTTTAAAGCTGTCTCGCTATGTTAAACCCATTTAACATAGCGAGACACCTTTAAAAAAAGCAACGGAGATAGGAAGATCTCAGTTACTTTTTTTAAAGCTGTCTCGCTATGCTAAACTCGTTTAACATAGCAAGACAGTGTGTAAAAAGCAACAGAGATCTTGAGTTCTCTGTTGCTTTAAAAAGAGAGTTATCATCATTATCATCATCATCTTCTTCCGGCTGTTCCCATTAGGGGTCACCACAGTGGATCCTCTGTTTCCATTTCTTCCTGTCCTCTGCATCATGCTCTTTCACACCAACTACCTGCATGTCCTCTTTCACCACATCCATAAACCTTATCTTAGGCCTTCCTCTTTTCCTCTTACCTGGTAGCTCCATCCTTAGCATCCTTTTCCCAATATACCCAGCATCCCTCCTCAGTACATGTCCAAACCAACGCAATCTCACCTCTCTTGCTTTGTCTCCAAACTGTCCAACCTGAGCTGACCCTCTGATATACTGATTCCTAATCTTGTCCATCCTAGTCACACCCAGTGCAAATCTTAACATCTTTAACTCTGCCACATCCAGCTCTGACTCCTGCCTTTTCGTCAATGCCACCGTCTCCAACCCATATAACATAGCTGGTCTCACTACCCTCTTGTAGACCTTCCCTTTCACTCTTACTGGTACCTGTCTGTCACAAATCACTCCTGACACTCTTCTCCACCCATTCCACTCTGCCTGTACTCTCTTCTTCACCTCTCTTCCACACTCACCATTACTCTGAACTGTTAATCCCAAGTACTTAAACTCATCCACCTTTACCAACTCTACTCCCTGCATCCTCACCATTCCTCTACCCTCCCTCACATTTACACACATATATTCTGTTTTAGCCCTGCTGACCTTCATTCCTCTCCTCTCTAAAGCATATCTCCACCTCTCCAGGGTCTCCTCAACCTGGTCCCTACTCTCACTACATATCACAATGTCATCTGCAAACATCATAGTCCACGGGGCCTCCTGTCTGATCTCATCTGTCAACCTGTCCATCACTACTGCAAATAAGAAAGGGCTTAGAGCTGATCTTTGATGTAATCCCACCTCCACCTTAAACATATCTGTCACTCTCACTGCAGTCCTCACTAATGTCACACTACCCTCGTACATATCCTGTACCACTCTTACATACTTCTCTGCCACTCCCGACTTCCTCATACAATACCACAACTCCTCTCTAGGCACCCTGTCATATGCTTTCTCTAAGTCCACAAAGACACAATGCAACTCCTTCAGACCTACTCTGTATTTCTCCAACAACACTTTGTGTGTTTTTCGGCTTTTCCTGGTTAGGGCTCGTCATAGCGGAACTCCGGTCTGCTAATGATTAGTAGTGGATTTTTACATACTGGGTTACCAGCCCTGATGCACAACCTTCAACGAAGGCATGCCCCATTCATGTATGCATCCACACAGAAGACGCTCTAGCTGAGAATCGAATGGGACAACGTCTTGCTATGAGGCAACAACGCTACCGCACCACCACCACCGCAGTGTATTTCTCCAACAACTCTCTCAGAGCAAATATTGCATCTGTAGTGCTCTTTCCCAGCATGAAACCATACTGCTGATCACTAATCACTAATAAAGTATAACTCTTTAAAAAAAGAGTTATACTAATGGAAAAAGTCCGGGCGACCGGACCTTTTTCCATTAGTATAACTCTGATTTACAATGTGCACACTGACCAATCAGCAAGCACGTTTTAGAATATTAATGGGGGGTCGTTGTATAATAGATCTGTTTGACTGGCACTACACTTTATATGACATAACCTTGGTGACCATAGATGCCTCCTTTGGCTTCCTTCAGTATCTAGATTGTGAAACAAAAAATAAACTTAAATGAAATATATCATCAATCCTGCCTTCATTTCTAGCTGAAGTTGTTCTTCCTGATTTGAGCATGTGTATGAGAGAAAAATGAGTTAGTGTTCAAAAATGGGTCTGTTCTTAGAGAGTTATTACTTCACAGTCTGAATCTGTAACTCTTACTTACTGGATCTATGACTAATCTTTCAACACAAATGTATAAAAAACTTATTGAAGACTACAGTCATCAAAACCACACTTCAAGCCCTACATACAGATAGGAACTGCTTAAACACATTAAAGTAACATGCATACACACCAGCACACACTCACAAAATATACAGCCCCAACAAAGAAAACATTAATAACACAAATTAATCTTTACAGTAAAATTATCCAGAAGTGACATACAATACTAATGAAACATAGGCAGGTCTTGCACACACAGGCAAGTGATCCAAACACACAACAGTAACATGATGCATTGGCACATTGCTGCATTTTCCCTAGTACACACTAATTTCATAAATAGAAAATGACACACAACAATAATAAAATACAGGTACTTCCTCAAAACCACACTAGTGACAGATCCATGCACAAAACAGGAACATAAATTGTGAATACCACTCTATGCCTTTCATAGAGGAACATTACTTCTGGTGCACTACTTTCAGCAAACAATTACAGAACACTAAAAATAATAAAAGCCAGAGCAGACATAACCTGAAAGCTGAAAATACTTCCACTGCCTCCTCCTATGCTAGAAAAAAGAGAGAACAATACCAGTTAGTGACAATAATAACTAATAAATAAACTAAAACATAAAGCACACAACATAAGGGCGGTGCTTCAACTTCCCATCTCCCTTACTTATATATTCTAACTCTACAACCACATAACATCAACAAAATAAAAGAATGCATTAATCATATAAATGATTAAATAACACTATAATGCAAAAAAATCAAGAAATTGATGGACAATTCAGTTAATAAAAGCATTTGACAAAAAGAGATTCAGTGACATTCACTTCTGTTTATTTATTTATTTACTCCTTGATGACTGTACTGTCTGTTTATAGGCAAACCTCAAGGTGTTCTTCATACAGGCTAGGAGAAATATGTCCAGACGTCTAGGAAAATTACTTTGCTCTGCTTTAAATAAGTATCAGTACAGGAGGAACAAGCACTGGAAAAGTGTGTTTCTATAGTCTTGGTAATGATCTGTCATCCCTCTTAAATTTAGTCAAGATTTGCCTGCACTATCTGTAGTCAACAGTCTGGTCTGACATTTCTCTAGAGTAAGGATGCTAGTAGGTCACATTCCTCTGGAAGCCATCACTGTCATTAACCTGTCTTCTCTTGGTGGTCTGGTCATATCCAAACCCAGAGTTTAGGATTTGTGGGTTGCTGCAATAAGATAAACAGCAGCAGCAGCCTAGGCTCGTCTCATCTCTTCACTTCTCTGGCATTTTTGTGCATACTAGGTGTGTTTTCAACATTTATCTGGCGTGTAACTGGCTATAGACCAGCTGATGGTTGAACATTTAACTCATTCCCTCTAAAGGTTTGTACTCCATCTTCCAGTGGTTGCATTCTGAGCCTTTTGATAAAATAAAATTTTACCCTCACAGTTGAAACAAATGTCCACATCTGGAGAACCACAGGTGTTACTAAAGACATTTGGCCCTAACTAATCCTTACAGTGGTTACATTCACTAAATTCTAGGTCTGACCACTAACTACTAGACCACCAGGGGAGCCCCTTAAAAAAATATATTCAAATTCCCTAACCGGAAACTGAACACTGACCTTGGCAGAGACACCTAGCCACTACACTTAAACTGATTTTTATAAATCAGAATAAACACAGAAAATATTACTTTTGCAGTATTTTTGTAAATAAGTTATAATATCTCAGTAAGCACTCAGCCTACACCCTTGCTGTCAGCAGCATCTTCTTCTTCCAACAGTGAGCTTTCATATGAGGATAGTCAGTTCTCTATTTGTTGCTTGTTTTTTGAGATATTTAGAGAACTATGGAAGTTCTGACAATATACATAAATAGCATGTGAACATCATTTAATATCTGTTTTGCTGTACTAGACAGAGGCCAAGTAGCAGTAGAGTTGTGCTAAGCTTTAAGATGAAATCATTCAGTAACTTGAATGCATCATTTTTAAAAACATCTTTATTAAGTATATTTTTTGAAAAGGTGATATAGGTACATATAAAGTTACAGAAAATAAACCATAATAATTTTGCATTTTTTTATTTTTATTCGGCATCCATTTTAATAATATTTAGTTTTGAAATTATTAAATGAAATATGAACAGAAAATATTAGATGTCTAGATGCATTAACAGAATGAACTTAGAGAAAGACCTAGGGATGTTACTCGGGTCTACAGAGATTTCCCTGTCTTCTTTAGGTACCCTGTCTTACATTAAGAGTGTATGCAAGTATTCCAGTTATTGAAACTGTGGCCCATTAGCCATTTGCAAATATAGTCTATGGTCAGTAGCTTCTAAAGTGTGCTATGATTTCACAGTTCACTGTTGAGTATTCAGCTGTAGATACCAGCAGAAGGGGTTCTTGATAAAGTCTTTGGAAGCCCAGTTCTCTTCTAAGGACAGATGTGTGATGAAACTTGTCAGTCAAGAGAATGCAAACTACTGACTAGTCTGCAAAGTTTAAGCAGTAAAATACCATATAGTACCCTGAGAATTATGCATATGCTTTATTGGTATAATGAACACCATTGGTATTTCAGCATAAAATGTGTTGTCACACTGAATGACTGCAACACAGCATCTGGTGAGTTAAGAGTTGTGATGCATTTCCTTGTAGTCTATTTATTTAGTGCATATTTTTTCTTTTCAATAAAAAGCTTCATAAACTTGGTATTAAAACCACTGCCCAAATAAATTTATTGTTTTCCCTGAATGGTGTTATATTCCACATGGGTCCATAGACTTTAATGGACACTTGTCTGCACATGTGCAACATGCATCCATTAAAGTCTGTGAACGCATCACATGTTTTCCCTGGGTTGATGTCACTGAGGTTAAAGATCACTATAACTCTTCAATGCCATCAATGTAGGTTAAATGATTTTGCTAAGTTTTATTTCTCCTTCTGAAGTGGATTGAAAATATTCCGTTAAAATTAAGATCTTAATCAGTGCTTTATGTACTATATATGGTATAAGTTCTAAAAGTGTATTCCAAAATGGTGGTCGTCTAGTGAACAGCTTATGCACAGAGCTCCTTACCTCAATTACATTTTCTAGGATTCTACATACCTCGAAAAGAGCTACTTTACCTCCATATCTTCGGAACTTTCATTAACTTGGCAGTGGGCAAAATTCAAAACAGCCTTTCATCATTTCTGGCTCTTCCACAGTGTTATTTCCACAAGAGATCCAGGGAGGCCTGCTTCTACTTGAAATACTTCTAACTCCACATGGCTAAACAGATAAAAACGACAAATGACTCTACTACAATGGATATACAAACAACAAAAGCCAAATCCTCAGCAATTTTTTCACCTGAAAAAGAGGTTCTTTCAAAAAGACAGAGAACAAATAAACAAAATGTGGATCCTATCAAAAGCAATATTAACACCAAAGAAGATTCTAGCTTTCACATGGATGAGCTGAAACAGGCCCTTCAACCCATTCATTCTGCCATACAAAGTTTCTCGGAACAACTTTCTACCTTAGGAAAATCCATCAATCAAATTGTGGACAGAGTAGACACACTTGAACAAAAAGTACAATCTAATGAGTTTCAAATACAGTCCTTATTGGATGATTTGCGTGCCAAAACAGCCTTTATATCAGATATACAGACAAAACTTACAGATCTAGAAGCTAGAAGCAGACATAATAATATATTAATAAGAGGTCTCCCAGAGAACTATGACAGTCAAGGCTTACTTGTTATAACAAAGCAAATATTTGAATCACTTCTCCACTCAGAAGGTGAAAAAAATGTAATAATTGAGAGAGTCCATCGTGCGCTTCATAAAAGACAAGATGCCTTAGCTCCTCGCCAAATATACACAAAGCTACTTAATTTCCAGACTGCTCAACAGATTCTATATGTAGCAAAAAAAAAAAAAAACTTCATGTGGAACAACCACAAATTAACCTTCTCACAAGATCTACCCATTTCTATTAAGGAGAACAGACAAAAACTAGCTCCGTTTTGTTCAGATCTTATCAGAAGGAACATCAGATTTCAAATGCGTTTTCCAAACACACTGATCTTCTTTCAAAATGACATTAAATATACTGCAACCTCCCAAAATGAAGCAAGAGAGACCTTCCTTAAAGTATTTAACAAGGTTCCTGAACCTTTATAAACTCATAAACTTCTAATACAAGCGTTTCAGCAGATTTACCCCTCATAATCTCAGTTTACTCACCAGAGGCTTCAGTGACAACGTCGCTCACAAATCCAGCTTCAACAAAGTTCGTTTAGCAGGTTTAAAACTGTTTAAAACGCTTAAAACTTCTTTTTTTCCGTTCTAAGGCAGATCCACGTGTCAAGCAAGGAACGTATCTTCTACGCAAGGTTCCCAGTAGGTTATCTATTGCTGGGGACTCTTTGGAGTGCACGCTCATTAGGTTCGATCTCCATCAATCGCGCTTACAGCGCTTTATGTAATAAAATGTTCCTGCATACTTTTTATGGATCCTACGTACATAGTTTAGCATAAAAAACTGTTTTTTTTTTTCAGGGGCACTTTAGTTACGCTAAGCGGGGACTATTATGGTCTGTTTAACTTCCCTTTCCCCATGTTGCATAAAGTATGTATTGTAAATGCATAATAATTACACTAACACACGCTAAGCATACACAATTCATCTAGCAACATAACAGATGTCAGGAAGAGATATTTAGTTTAACTGCAGCAGGATGTTACAGTAAGATTAACTAGATAAAATCATAAATATAGCAAACTCTGTTCATATGAAATAACCAGTATTTGGTCACATACTTCTAAAGAAACCTGTGTGATAGCACCTACATATATTACTACACTGTCTTCCTGTTGTATTGAATTGGCTGTAGTCTACAGATATATAAATATATATGCAGAGTTGGGAAATAAAGGAATATTTATGTGTAAAATGCCAACAGGGGCAAGGTGGCCACAGAGTTAGACATAAGGCTGTAAAACTAATTTAATAATATAACTAAACATGCAGTAAATAGTTAAGAAGGGGATTTAAAGACCATTTAAACTTCAATCAGAAGTTCTTAAATCTAGTAAACGGTAAGCACAGAGGGAAGGAGGGGTACAATAACACAACAAGATTCTTAGTTTTAAATTAGTTCTGTTATTATCAGAGTCTGTTCAATGTAAATACCTTTTTGCCCAAACAATATCACAAATATTCATACTGTCTAGCTCCTTAATCATCTACAACTTCTATTATACTGTTATAGTCACTAGTAACATGTTCTTGTATACGATAAGCTTCATAAGGCTTTAGTGGTGTGCCAACTTTACAGTGTACCTGTTATGTTTGCGATTCCATAAGAATTGTTATTACTAGTACTAAGTCTGTTTTGTATGGAATCCATAGATCTTCATTTCTCATATGCATTAAGTTTAAGCGAACAGGCTTACATATGTATGTTTATTTACAATATGCCATAGTTATTCGACATACTAGTAGGAGTATTATTCATATATGGATGCTGTATGTGCACTGTAGTAGGGATCTAGTTTGGTAATCTTTTGGATGAGATTTTCTTTGTATATATGTATAGAATTGTTAGGTTTATTTTTTGTTTGTTTTTGTACTTCTTCACCTAAGGGGTTCGGGTGGGTAGGCACCGGGGTATGTCAGAAGGAGTATTTTGCTACTTTCTCCTCTACATTCAAACTTTTTACAGGCACAGATCAGACGTGGTTCTCCATCTCCCTTTTTTTCTTTTGCAAGTATAGTGCAGACTCTTTTCAACACACATTAATCTATTCATATCTAATATTAAGATTCCAAATATATAATGTTTCCTTATACCCTGTTTAGTATTAACATACATGAGTTGGTCTGTTGACTCTTGGAATATCAAAGGCTTACAAAATACTGCTAAAAAAAAACTGCTACTCCACCTTGATTTTAAATCCCAGGCTAGTATCTGTTTTCTCCAGGAAACACACCTATCTAAAGATGAGTGGGAGAATGTAAAAAATAGAAAATGGATTAGGTCTATAATAAGCGCTGGTGATAGCACAAATTCGAAGGGTGTGGCTATTATAATTAAGAAACAATTCCAGGAAGCTATTAACGAATTTAAATCTGATATAAACGGCAGATGGTGTTACTTCACTTCTACGCTCCCAAACTCCTCCAAACCAATTCTTTTCTTGAATCTATATGGCCCATGCTCTCAACAACAAACTTTTATTTTAGAAATTTATAATATACTAAACTTATTTCCAAACTACTTGTTCATAGTAGGTGGGGACTGGAATGCTGTAATAGATCCTAGCCTAGACCACACCAGCAACTCCTCCTCTTATAACTTCCAAGCTTCTATAGCCCTAGAGGAACTTATCTCAGATTTTAATCTTATAGACACTATTACTTTTAGTAATATTTCGACCACAGAAAATCTATATACTTTCTACTCTAATTGTCACAAATCTTGGTCACATCTAGACTTCTTTCTAATTTCAGACCCTCTATCTAAATTTAAAAATACTTTTAATATTGAACCCCGATTTCTTTCTGATCATGCAAAAATCTCTCTCAAAATTAGATTTACTACCCCTGCTTTTACCTTTGCTAACTGGACCCTTAACAATAACTTACTAAATAATAAAGATATATTAAATAAAATTAATAACATGCTATCGGATCTCGACATCAATCTTACAAAGTCCCAAATTCCTCCAGACATCCAATGGGCGGCTTGCAAAGCTGAAATGAGAGTTTTTTTGATTAGTAAAACTTCCTTTCTTAAAAAAACTCAACATAAAAAAAGAAAATATTCTATCCTTAAAACTCTCATCTTTAGAAAAAAATCAGAGATTATCCCCAGACCCAAAAACTGACGAACTGATCAATACAACGCGCAAAGATTTATTTGAACTTCACTCACAGAATTATTCCTTACAGGAACAAAAATTTATAGCAACATATTCTGAATGGGCACAAATTCCCTCAAGAACTTTGGCAAGAATATTAAAAAACAATAACGGTGCTCCCAGAATATCCACCCTTCATTACCAAGGGAAAATCTACAAATCAGATTCTGAAATAATACATTTATTTTTTTGAATTATTTTCAGATATTTATAGTAGAAATGAGCGCAACACTCTCAAACCTCAGATGGAGTCTTTTCTTAACTCCATTAATTTCCCCTCTCTTAAAGCTAACCAAGTCTCCCTCTTATCTGCCCTGTTCGACATTCAAGAAATCCAAAACATCATAAATAACCTCAAAACAGGCAAATCTCCGGGCCCTGATGGCTTTACCACTAACTTCTTCAAAGCTTTTTGCTCAAAAATCTCCTCCAGTCTATTGAAAGTCTTTAACTGTATTATTAAGAAGGGTATTACTGACCTACATTGGAACAACTCAAAAACTATCTTATTATTAACAAACAAATAAGACAAAGCAGACCCACACAATTATAGACCAATCTCGTTAATAAATATTGACATTAAGATTTTTGCTACTATTTTAGCTAACAGACTACAAAAGATACTCCCATCCTTAATATCCCCTGACCAAGCTGGTTTTATGAGCAATAGACACACATGGGACAATACCCTAACCTTGGATTCCCTAATACAATTTACAAAAAAAGAAAAAAACCCAATATATGCCTTAACTCTGGATGCATCCAAAGCTTTTGACAGAGTTAATTGGGATTTTTTGTTTGCTACTTTGTCCCATTTCAATATACCTAAATCCTTCTCGGATATGATTAGAATTCTCTATACAAACTCTCACACATACCTTTACATAAATAAACAGAGATCCAAGCCAATATTGATTACTAATGGAACAAGGCAGGGGTGCCCACTTTCACCCTTTCTCTTTAACATTTTTATTGAGCCCTTTTTTTTATATATCACCCAAAATACTCACCACAATATCCCTAAAATCCTAAATACTCACGTTACATTATCAGCCTTTGCAGATGATCTAAATCTATACTTTCAATTTCCCAATTCAGATCTACCCAAAATTTTTGATGCCATCAGGAACTTCTCTATTGCCTCAGAATACCAAATTAATAACAAAAAATCACATATTTTCCCAATCAATCCTAATGCCCACAAATCCTTCTATTTTCCTGAGTCTTCTTTCCAAATAACATATAACCTTAAATATCTAGGTATCCACTTTGAACATAACCAAGCTTCCATGCTCCAAAATAATCTAAAAACATGGTCTACTATACAGCAAGATCTACAAAGATGGAAACTTATGAATTTAGCTTTCTTGTCCAAAGTAGCAATAGTGAAAATGAATGTCCTACCCAGACTTCTATATCAATTCAATGCTTCGGATATGTTAGTCCCTAATAATTTTTTCTCCAAAATTAACAAAGACTTAGCTAAGTTCATTTGGTTCCCTAAGTCAGTTAGGATCTCTTACTCCAAATTAATCTACCCTAAGGAGAAAGGGGGGCTAGGCCTTCCAAACTTTCAACTGTACTACAAGATTATCTGCTCTAATAGAGTCTGGTCTATTTCACATTTTAACAGCAAAACACGTATCCACTCTCCATCCTGGTTAAAAATTTGGTATCATCATATTATCTCTAACAAAATTAACCCACAGGCTATCCCCTTTTTATCCACTATTTCTATGAACAGCTGTAATCTAGCACATTCCCTGAAACATAAAATCAGGCTTTTCCAAAACCTTATTAAAGACATCAAACTTGAAAATATTCTACCCCTTCTCCAACCACTACATCATAATCCAAACCTCAAGATCAATAATGAAATGCTTGACCTCACTAAATTCCCTCTCATCAAGGATCTTAATATATGGGATATCCTCAAATGTAGGTCTAAAACCCTTCTTGAGCTACGGTTAATTCTTGGGACCAATAATAAATACACAGTTATTCTCAGACAATTAAGAGAAATTATACTTGCACAACCTTTCAATCTCTCTCCCAATCTTCAGGAAATTAACAAACTAGTCGAAATTATCTCTGTAATCTCGAGCACTAAAAAAACAATTTCATCCTCTTACAAACTATTGAATACCTTGCTATACAACTCAAATTGTCTCTTCTCCAACTATTGGAATAACCTTGTCTCTCCTATTACAGAGGATCAAAAACTCTTAGCCATAAAATCTACTTTAGAACTCTCCCTTTTTAAGAAACTCTTATATACCCAACTAATGCTAAACAATAACTCTTACTACACTCCTGTAATACTTAATAAATTTAACCCCAACTCATCCCCCTCTTGTACTTGTTATCCCTATCTGAGAGCGGATCTATTACACATTATGTGGTATTGCAACCACTCTCACAAACTCTGGTGCTCTCTAAAAGTCCGTCTGCAAAAAATGGGCTATTACACCTCCACACTTTCGTGGGAAACAGCCATTCTTCATATTCCTACCTCCAAATTGTCTAAATTACAACTCCACATTTTAATTATTCTTTGTTCACTTATTAAACTATACATCACTAATAACTGGATGGATCGCACCAGACTTTGTTGGAAAGGTTTCAAAGAGATGGCTTACAAACACATTTCAGCTCATAAATTCATTATAAAGGGTCCTAAAAAGACAGCCTATTTTAGTAAATTATGGAAACATCTTATAGATTTAATTCTTAGTGAATAACTCCCTATTCATGCATTTAGCGCAATATGTATCCTCACTCCTGTTAATTAATGGAGATCCACTGTCAACTCAATTAATGTTATTTTTCCTACTTCCTGTAATACTCCTGTAGAGGATTGGTAGCATATTATTTTGTAAATATTGTATATAAATGTTTTTGGTTAGATTAATTACAATGCTTTCCTTGCGTTTTTCTTTTCCTTCTTTTATGTACCACTATTAAACTGTTTTGATACTCACAATATCCTGTAACTATTCAACATTTTATTTTAATGTTCATAATTGCAATGTTTTCCATTTTTCTGTATGCATTGTTTCATATTATGGAAAATAAAAGAAATATTTGAAAAAAAAAATAAAAGTGTGAAAAAAACACTTTAATACTGTTATGTGCTTAAAATTTGGAACCCAGTCAGAAAGATGTTCTAATAGATCACTGTCACAGTATCACAAGCTATAAGGGTCTTACCTATTACCACCAGTCAGTTTTAAAAACTTAAGGATGCCCTCCAGATGGTCTGTCAGGAGCACAAGAAGAAAAACTATACATTTAGAGTACCAAAACCTTTAGAGCTTTCTTGCTCCAAGAAGGGAGGCAATAGTTCTAAAAGGAAAAATGCTAGGGAATATAACTATATACACAACAGTCTATACATCCACACCCTGGCAATACATAAAATAAGAATATAAATAAAACAAGGACAAACTGCTCAAGCTAAATTACTTTAATAGACCAAAATAAATAAAATGAGTTAAGCACTTTCATTCCCTGTAACTGGAACTTTATCAGAACTATCACATTAAGCCAGTCATCCAATTTATATTCAAACTGATCTATCAAAAACATTCTAAAAATCACGTATTCCATTAAAACATCAAACAATTCCAACAACGTAAGTTATTTAAAAATACACAACCATTATTGATTATAACACATAATTTCTTAACTTTAAAACTGGTACCAATATATATCCCTCATTCAAACCAGGCAGTATTATAGCATTTAATCTGATTTGCCATCTCAGTTCTTGTAAATTGAGATGTTTATCTATCACTCTACATTGGATGGCTTTCTTTATCTGCTCTATAACCAAAAAAAATAAAAAAAAAACAAAGTGATGGGCAGGATTAACTGAAATATGTTATATAGGGCATTAGTAGATTTCTTATTTTTAATGTCAGTAAGATACTCATAAATACGGTCCTTTAATCGCTTAGATGTCTTACCTACATAATACACCGGGCACTGTAGACACTGAACAAAATATAACACATTAGAAGAAGTGCAGCAAAAATTACCCTTTACTTTACAATCAGTCCCATCAATATTAAAATCTATCATCTTCAATCATAAATCTACATTATCAACACCACCCACATTTAAAAGTGCCCATCCTAGCAGAAAAGGACTTTCATTATTTTTTTATTCTCATGTAAATATTTCAAATATTTGAACTTTCTATATATAATAGTGGGAGATGTCCCAATTTTTTTCCATATACAAATAATCTACTGAGAATAATCTCCAATTCTAAGTAATTACTTCAGCTATTGCTGGACTGTTCAAGGTGTAAGTAGTGATAAAGGAAATTTTCAACCAATCATTGTTAACATTTGACCTGTTGTTATTGAATTCAATAAATTCCTTGGTGCTATTTAAAATAGGGGAATAGATACCAAAACTTCTTTTAGTGATAACTTCAGTCTTGATTTCCAGCAAAAAAACATTCTGGATAACCCTTACATTTAAACATATCCACCAGCCTATCACATTCAGATTTAAAAGTTTCATCAGAAATCATTTGAGCAAGCCTAACTAACTGGTCCTAAACTATCGACTTTTTCTGATTTTGTAGGTGCCAGCTAGAATAGTGAGGGCAATTATTAGAGAAGGTAGACTGTGATAAATCAAAAACCAAAAATAAAACCAAAGGAAATCAAACTGCTTAAAAAAATCCAATGATAATTCCACAGTAAATAATTCCAGTAAGCACTTTCATCTGTAATAAGACTTCTTCAGACTGGAAGTTAACATTCAAAAACACACATTTAAATATTTTAAAAATCACATGACCACATATTTAGTGTTTTAACCCTTTGGTTTTGTTTTTTGGTTTTGGACTTCAGTCTTAACCAGCTTTTAGCTTACTGTTTGATTACTGCTCAGACTTGCGATAAATACTGGAAATAAAATGGCCCTCTTTAAAATCCTTACTAATGAGCACATCTAAAACAGCCATTTGATGTTAATCAAAATATATGAAAAGGACAGAAAATCCACTGTATCATTAATGTATAAAAAGAAACCCATAAGTTTTTCTTCAGAATTAACCCATAAAAATGAAAATGTCATCCAAAACATGTGTGTACAATGTCCAACAATTTACAAACTGTTAAATATGTATCGGTCATCCCACTCAGCCATAATATAATTGGCAAACATGGAGGCACAGGCTGCTCCCATGGCCACCCCTGTTGTTTGTGTAAAAAATTGTCATTCAAAAAATAAATAAAAAAATGTTCTTTAATACAATTTCCATAAGGGTGACCACGGTATACACCCTATTGTCATAAAAACTAAGATGAAATTGTCAGCAAGAATAAAAGAGTATTAATGTTATTACAGATAAGAACCAGACAAATGTACTTTATAAACCTTCAATTGAGCTTAGTATTTTTTAAAAAAGTTTGCTTTTTATGTATTTGATTATATAGAGGAAAACATAAGAGGAGGGAATTTAAACAACATCCTAGAAAAGAAAGAACTGTTTTAGCAGATACAAAATACCCCTCTTGGTTTAAACAATGTAAATAATTTTGAGTGTATATTAAAACCAAATGGTTTAAACAAAGTAAAGAATATTAAGTATATAAATAAAAAAAAATTAAAGCAACTAGACTGGGACAGGTTTGGTATGTAAATGGGTGTACTAGAAATTATATAATCATGTAACTTAATAAAAACAAAAGCACTAAACCTAAATTTATTTTAATTAATATTTTTAAATTCATTGGTGGTTTCAGTAGACCCCTGTGTTTTTCTTTGTCGGTTGTTTTATTTTCTGGAACAGCTTGAAAGGTGGTGTGTAATATATTACAAAACAAAATACAGAAAGTCATAGGAACAATAAGAAACATAAGAATCTGAAATCTTGAAATCTACTAAACAGCGGTAGCTGGTGACTTCAAATCCAGGGGGGCTGCAGGAAAGAGCTAAATGGGTGGGGCCAACTGGAAGGGGTGAAGTTATGCTAAAAAATAGCAAAAACTGGGACATTAATTAAATACACTCTCCTAGGTGCCAAGCTGTCATTATGAGAGTCCAATCAAGACAAAATTAATTGTAGAAGAAAAAAAAATATTTCAATGCATTGGCTACATGACAGGTTACTTAATATCTAGATGGAAATGAAAAGGTTTTGTGGCATGAAAAAATAAATTATTTTTTAAATGCCAGTGAAACTCAAGTATAAAAAAATCAAGCAGAACTCAACTCAAACCACTTCTCCTTGTACTGCAGTTCTAATTATAATTTATATTCAGCTTTATAAAAGTAGCAAGTATCATGCTGAAAGTAGCAATCTGTGTGATACCCCCAGTTGTAAAAATGTTTCTTATCCAAATAAGACCTGCTGCCTGACAACAACAATCTACTTGTTTCATGGGGAAGCCTGCAAAGATGACTACAAGTCTTCAGTAAATGTAATGAGCTTCTGAAAATACTCTAATCCTGTGCTTTATTACAAATACTGTCATATGTATTTCAATACCTAAAGCTTATACACTATCTAGTTATGTAAATATTCTCTGCATGGCAACAACAAAAAGGCTTTCAATGTTGGTAATTCTTTAACAGTATGCTTATTAAAGCTTCATTGCATCTTACAATCTCAGACAAGCTTACCTGATGGTCATTAAAGCATTGTTACTTAAACACAGAGCACCAGGCACTGCAACAATATGCATTTTCTGAATAAGAAGCATAAATCAACAGTATAAAAATATGAGAGAAAACCAGAACATTCTGCAAAATCAAGGACAGATGAAAAGCTACTGTAGTACTTGTGTCTACCTTGGATGGGGGGGGGGGTACTCTGCACACTTACATTACATAACTGCCCCTTTCCTTGCCTGGACACATCCAGAGTCACTACATGGGGTGCAACAAGTATGTCACCATTTGAAATGTCTCTGGCTGATGGTGATGGCCTTGACACATTTGTCATCCTCTCAGCCTCAGAGCAAGAAATATGGATAAAGGCATAAACAGAAGTGGGACAAAGGCCCAAAATAAGGACAATTTTTAAATATTGCTTTTATGAACTTAGAAAAATAATAGAATACTAGGTCTTGCATTACTATGAATTTTCTGAAGGGTATGAAATCTGAAACTCAAATGTCTGTCATTAATTTTTAACTTCATTCTTTAATGATTTGCCACTAATTTGCCAGAAAACAACAATTTTATGAAAAACAGACCAAAAATGTGATGCAAAAATATAAAATAGCCACACAATACAGCTGGGAACCTGTCAAAGAAGGGACACTTTTGTAATATTAGTACTGTTAACTTGAGCAGCTGACAAAATAAGAGAATCTACATGCATTTCTGAAATTAAAAGTAATCTATAACTCTGATCATTACAATTATTTATTAATTGCAACCCTCCACATTTTCTTCCAAATTTGCCATTTTGTGGAGGGATTATTAGGGGGAAAGCAACATTTTGAGCCAAAAATCGGGGACAGTTGAGAGGTTTGGGTATACCTAATTCTATAAAGCTTGCAAAATCTCAAGGTAATGCTACTCAATGCTAAAAGTCTAAATTTCAAAATGTACTCTCTCGAGGCACTCCTAAAAATGGAGAACATCGATATCTGTGCAGTAACTGAGACCTGGTTCAAGGCTCCAGAGAGCACCCCTGCAATACCGGGCTGCAACTCTTACCACACTTTTTGGCCACCAAACCAAGACCGAAACACTAAAGGTGGAGGAGTGTCCCTATTCACCAAGGATATTCACACCTCCGGGCTAGTTGCCCACCAAAATTCATCTGAAATTCTCCAGGTACAACTAACACTAGGTAAGACTGCAATCCAAATTGTAGCTTGCTACAGATCTCCCACCATGCCCCAAGATTCTCACTGCACTTTTCTAAACATATTGGAAAATATTAAGATATAACCAAACACCCTAATACTGGGTGATTTTAACTACCCTGCCATTAACTGGGAAAACTACTCAGGTCCCAACACCTTCTCCCAATGGTTCTTGGAATTCATAAATTCCAATGCCCTGGATCAACTAATTCATTGTCCCACCAGGGGCTCCAATATCCTAGACTTGGTCATTACCAATATGTGAGAGAGATGCTCCACACCAGTAGTCACCCCCTCACTGGTCAGGTCTGACCATAAGCTAATCACCGTTGATGTCCACATCCCACCCCCACCCCCCAGTAAGGAAACCTCTGTAAAAAATTTCTCCAAAGCCAACTTCATGCTACTCAAGTCAGAAGTGACAAACTTCATGACACCCATGCAGACGGGAGCTGAAAGTTCAACTGCTGAATCCTACACTAAGGCACTGTACGAGCACATCCACTTGTGCATGAATCATGCCATCCCAAATCCTCCAAAAAAGAAAGACAATCTGGTGGTCCCCTACCATAAACAAACTATACAACAGAAGGGAGAAACTGTTGCAGAAAAGAGGAACATCCCAGGATGCAAAAAACTGCTTTACCTGTCTCAGTAAGAAGCTGAGATCTCTCATAAAATCCTCCAAATCTAGTTACAAAAATAAAATTGCCAAAGATTCCAAAGACAACTACAAGGCATTCTATAGTTATGTCAGGAATCTAAATGGCAATGCTCAGATCTGCTCTGAGGTACAACAGAATGGCATTAAATGTACTGATCCCAAGGATATTGTCAATATCCTGGCAGATTGATTTAGTGCCAACTTCACCCCCCTCTCACCCCATAAAGGGCCCATCTCAATACCAAAAGATTTCCAAATTCTGGTAATCATGGCCACACAAGTAGAAATCGCACTCTCCAAAGCTAAGAATACAGCATCCATGGGACCAGATGACATCCCGGGCTGTGTACTACATGAACTACAAAATGAACTGGCACCTCACCAAAGTGTCATGTTTAATCATAGCCTCACATCAGGCTTTGTGCCCACTGAGTGGCCACACAGCTACAGTTATCCCACTCCACAAGGGGGGATCCACCTTGGATCCCGGGAACTACCATCCCATCAGTCTGACGAGCCTGATCTGCAAGGGCATGGAACTCATTATCTTGGAACTTATAAACAAAGACATTGGCAACCTTCAAACACTGGACCCACCAAGTTTGGGTTTGTAAAGGGCTGATCTTGTCTTGTGAACCTGATTGACTTCTTTGAATCAGTCTCTAGAGCTGTGGACATGTGTAAGGCAGTCCACACAGCCTATCTGGACCTCAACAAGGCCTTTGACACCATCCCCCACTCTGAAAGCATAGATAAACTTACTAAGCTGGGCATAAATCCCTATGTCACTCGATGGGTTGCCAACTGGCTTACTGACAGAACCCAGGCTGTAAAAGTAGCTGACTCCAAATCCAGCTCCAGACAAGTGACAAGTGGAGTACCTCAGGGTTAAGTCCTGGGACCGCTCTTGTTTGGCATCTACTTCTCTGAAGTACAGGCCAACACTAAGGGACTCTGGCTAACAAAGTTCACAGATGACTGCAAACTGGGAGCCATTACTGAATCCCCAAATTATGTGGATATTCTACAAAGGGCCTTACAGAAACAGATGCTTGGTGCCAGAGCCATGGGCTCAAGCTTAATGCCAAGAAATGTATAGTTATCCCCTTTGGAAAAAACATGTACCCATGAAATACCACATAGGTGACAGTACACTAAACACCAAAAGTGTGATGAGAGACTTGGGGACACAGGTGGACAGTGGTCTCACCATCGATAGCCACATCACCACAACAGTCAGGAAATACTTTTATGTGGCACACCTCATCACTAAGGGCTTTTCATCCAGAAAAAAGGAGGTCATTGTCCCACTGTACTCATCCCTCATTAGATCCATTATAGAGTACAAAGCCCCATTTGGTATGTACCTCACAAGACACCTGCAACAGCTGGACAGGATGCAGAAATACCTCACTAAAAGAATCACAGGCCTAAAGCAGATGCCCTATACTGACCATCTAAAACAACTCCAGCTATATTCTGTGGCATATCGTCTACTCAGAGGGAATCTCTGCTTAACATACAAGGCCATGTCAAACCCTGAGCTGTTGGACATGCTCCACTTAAAGAAATCCTAATCCCTCACAGCCATACGCTCAAGGGATCTAAACCTTGTCATCACAATGAACAAAACATGCTGGAGGGATAGGTTTCTGACCCAGAGACTCCCCATACTCTGGAATAGACTGCCCATACATGTCAAGCAGAGTGCCTCCTTAGCCCTCTTCAAAAGGAACCTTGACAATTGGATGGGAGATAGGAAATTCACCCCAGGGATCATGTCAGTCGCCCTGTCAGACAGGGGTCTAGGGAAGTAAATATTGTGGGAAGAAATATTCAGGGAATTGTTATGGCTAGGCTTGTATAGGCCCTAGGGCTGATAGCCTAGTACCAACCTATGAACCTATGAACCTATTTGCACATACCTCTCAACATCTTAATGCAGGAAATCTGGACAAGGCCAAATATATTGGGGGAACATACAAACAGTACTAAAAATTGCTGTTGTATAAACTTAGACAGTTGACAGAATAGCAGGTCTTGCTTTAGCATGCATTTTTTGAAGGGTATGAACTCTGAATCTCAATGTCTGTCATTATTTAGTGACTTCATTCCTAAATGATTTGCCAGAAAACCACAAATTTTATGAGGAACAAACCAAAAATAAGAAGCAAAAATCTATTCATTCTGCAAAAATCTGGACAGTTGAGAGGTATAATACAGCCGGGGCTGTCTGAGTTTGCCACCCTTCCCCACTCACAAAATCATGGTTGCTTGGGGCCTCCCTCTGCAGCTATTCCAATGTCCCATTACTTGGCTATTTCACCTCATTTACCATAAACACTGTAATGTGCATACTGCTTTACTTCTATGATGATTTGAATTTCATTTAAAAGTTTTATTTTACATTTTATAGCACAAACACTAATAGACATATGCTAAACAAAGCAATGCAGTCTCACAATGAAAATAGACTTAGCATTAAAACTTTTCTGCCCTTGAAACTCACATTCATTGAAACAGCATTGAAACCAACGTTGAAAGAAAATGCATCTGGCCAGTGGTGGATAAAGATTAAATTTGGGCTGTTTTCAAATTATAGGTCCCTTGCACAGGAAGCATACATGTGTTCTTTGATACACCTTTCTGATTGTATTAAATTATATCCCTTGTATAATACAGTGCAGTTGTTAGAGGGCATTTAAATTTATTGTTTTGAACATTTTTCCAGTAAACAATTAAACAAAATGCATGCACCAATAATGACAAAACTGCCCAATTCAGAACATTTCCATCATAAAAGTCTACTCAAACTTCTACAATCCACCAGTATCAATAAATATGCACAATCTTTGCAGAAGTAAAAGTCATCTAAATAATTCCATATTAAAGAGATTTGTAACTAAATGAAGAGGTTGCTGCTAGCAAACAACTTTATATTTCATTGTTTCATCTACAAATAAAGTGCCTGTTGTCCTTGAGGAATAAATTGCCTATGTTAAAATAAAAAAATGCTAAGCTAGTAATATTGCAATAGGGAATGGATGGCAAACTGATAACAGGTTCATCGTTACTAGGTGTCTCTGCCAAAGAGGACATTCTCCGGACGGCAGCATCTACCCCCCTTTAAAAGTACAACACAGTACAGTATCAGCAATGCATCTATATACTGTGGGAGTAGAACCCACAGCCTTCTGCTTCAAAAGCAAGTACACTACCTGTTGTGCTATTAACAATGCAAGCAGATTCAGCATAAGCAGCACTAAACTTCTCTTCAAGCTTTGAGTTCCTTGTATAATCCAATCAACACTCAACTGTATCTGTCAACTTTGAAGCACAAGAAATCTGGAAAAAGCCAAAATGTGAGGGGGACAACAGCCCAAAAACTAGGGACACATTTTAAACATTGCTTGTATAATCTTGGAAAGTTGCTAGAATAAAATGCTGCATTACCACCATGCATGTCACTGCCAAGCTTTGGCCCCAGGACCCTGCACACTACAGTCAAAGCAACATACCACTATACCAAATCAGCTGTTTCTTGAAAGACAGACTGAAACTTAAATGGCTATCATTTAGTGAATTCAGTTCTCACAACAGCTCTCAACCTCTTAGCACAAAACACCTAGACAAAGCCAATAATTGGGGGAATACAGCCCCCAAACATATTCATTGAATTCAGTTCTCATCATAGCTGTCAACCTCTTAGCACAGAAAACCTGGACAAAGCCACTAATGGAGGAGTACAGCCCCCAAAATAGGGACAATTATCAAATATTGATCATATAAATAGAAAATTGCTAGAATAAAAGGTTTTGTGTTACCATGTACTTTCTGAAGAATATGAGGTCTGAAATTCAAATGCCTATCATTATTTAGTGAATTCAAAATCCTGAAAACCACAGACATTATGAGGGAACATTTTCACAAGTGGTAGTAGGTAGGGAAGCTAAGCTGCAGCTACCTGCCTTTCCAAGGCTCAGGGTTTGAGTCTAGCTCCTGAGTTCTGTCTAGCCACCAGCTATGTGTAACTGGGGCATTACACACACCACACACACACACACACACACACACACACACACACACACACACACACACACACACACACACACACACACAAAGCCTCCTTTCAGTTCTCATATAAAAATAAACCTTCATTCAGTTCTCATATAAAAAGAAACCTCCATGCAGTTCTCATATAAAAAGAAGCCTCCATACATTTCTCATACAAAAAGAAACCTCCATTCAGTTCTCATACAAAAAGAAACCTCTGTTCACTTCTCATACCAAATAAAGAAATCCAACTAAACACACATACACAAAACCTCCGTTCAGTTCTCATATAAAAAGAAATCTCAGTTCATTTCTTATACAAAAGATAGAAACCCAACTAAATATGTCTGTCCTCATAAAAGGAAGAAACTAAATACTCTGTTCTCATTCCAGTTCAAGCCCTTTGTTAGTGCTTGCTGCTTGCCCCATGAGAGCAAGCTACCCAGCCAGATGTTGCATTCCCTTCCTGTGAGAGCAAGCCAATAGGTCCCAGCCTGCAGACATTGCAGTCTGATCCCCTTCAAGTCTATGCAGTTGTAACTGCATAGACTTCCGTCATCTCTTTTGTTTGAATGGTGTTTCCCTAATCTGGACTGGTTCACTAGCAGTTCGGATTGATTTCTATGTGTGAAGGACTCGGGAATAACACGTATGTGTGGGGGGTGCTTTGGGAATAGCATGCGTGGGTGGAGTTGTGCAGTTTCAGGATCACTTTTGTTTTAGTTCTTTTTTAATTTCATTTTATTTACAACTAGGGGGGCTGCAGTCTTGCAGTCCAATAGCACGAGCCACCCCTGCTACTAAAGGAATAACATTAAAAGTATGCAACAACACACTAGTTTTATTTTTTCTTCTGATAAAAGTCCCTCAGAGATATTGGGAAATCACAAATAAGTGTGACAGAAGGGAATAGATTGCTGTACTAATTCAATATCATCCTCTTAATGGGTGCTGCTGGTTTCCTATCAAATTAATGCACTCATTCAAATCTCATTTCAATGAAAGTATAGTTTCAAAGTTTTTTATAATCGAACGTGCAATTAGTGAATCTGAAATATTGACATGTTCTTCCTGTTCTGATATCCGGACAGCAAATGTGGTTTAACAGTCATCTTTCAGAAATATTAAATATCAAAAATGGATTTACTATGTTCCACATCTGGACATCATAATGGTTTTATTTTCAACATTTTATTTCAACATTCTGAGTAAACAAACAAATGCATTTCTATATTTTGATAGTAGACTGATGCAGTTAACCCAGTTTATTCATCAATAGACATGGGTTCAACCAGAGTTATATTACAAATCAAAATTTTATCAGTGGGCATAAACAACCAAATCTGTTCACCTACAGGAATTCTCTATTTTTATTGCTAATTCCACTATGACTACCATCCATTACTTCCTTTAATAGTAATGGAAAAGCTTTTCTAGTGTGTAATTTGGTGTGCACCTGTTGCAAATGTTAACCTAGAGCAGATGCCTTGCTCTAGAAAACAGGTCTGCTCCTTCTCTAATAAATTATTAATCTGTTTACTAATCAAATGTCAATAAATAAATAAATATTAATTTTCTCAGTGCTATTTCTAATCATTTGAATATAGTGGCCATGGGGAATATTATTTAATACTCTCAAAGGATGATAGCTATGGTAGTTCAAAAACTATTAGTGACAGTTGGCTTACAAAAAATGTCACTGTTCGACTTTTTATTCATCAAATGTACTGATAATGTTGCATCTGGAAATATTCTACTGTCTGCGGAAACTTTACCAATTCATCCACAGAGCAGCCACGACCACCTTGTACTACTACCCAACATCAATAAATATGCCAATAAATTGTAAGATTCAGAATATTGGTATTTATACAAAAAATGTATCCTCCAGGAATGTCAAAAAATGTTACTTATCTTAGTACCACTGGAGTATGTACTGTATTTTCCTTACCTGTATATAGTATTTTTTTTAACAATGGACATGCTATGCTGAAATAATTTTGCTAGGGCTTACAAAGTTTTACAGAATGCATCTGAGTAATCAGAGTATTCATCTAAAAGCCACTGTAAGCCTTCCAACCAGTTTCTGCTGACAGTAAACATTTTTTGGATGGATTAGTAAAAACAATAAAAAAATTAAAAAAAAGTTGAATAGTGTCATTTATCATAAGGCAACCTGTACTAAACTGCTAAATTCTCATTTTTTTCATCCTTAGGTCCATAGATGTTTACTAGGCTAATGACCGCAAGGGCCTTTTTAAGCCTAACCATGCATCCCAAATCGCTGACAAGTTCTGGTACCCTTGATAAGTGTACACAGGGGCCTGGGAGATGAACCATTTACAGGCTGCCTGCATCCATTAGAGACATAGGTGCCAAACCAGGGATGAATTTCCTGTTCCCCATTCAAGTTATACTTGAATTGGGTTAGGGAGGAGCTCTGCTTCACATGGATGGGAAGTCTGTTCCAGAGAAGGGGTAGTCTCTGGGATACATACCTGTCTCTCTAGCAGGTCCTGTTTATATAACAGACAAGGTTTAAGTCTTTAGAATGTGTAATTCTGGTGCAGTTGGTTTTATAGATATGCAGGAGATTCATCAGAGTGGGGTCTGACAATGGCTTGTATGCCAGGAATGGCTTTCCCCTCGACTGCCTGTGGGAGATATAATACAGTGATAGGGCCTTGGGTGGTTTACATAGTTCATGTTACTTATGCCCTTTATTCTTTTACTGAGGAAATTCTGTGGCCATTCCAGTTGTGGGTTATGCTTGGTTAGGTATATACCAAAGGAGCATTGTACTCAGTGATAGGTCTGATGAATGTGAAATACAGTGGAATAATGACTTCCTTGGACCAAGATGCCATATCTTTGTTTATAAGTTGCATGATATAGAATAATTTCCTCACTACTGTAGACACATGATGGTCAAAAGATAGATTACTTTCTATTTGTGTCCACAAGTTCCTGACTAATGGGTCAACTCTCAGGGTTTGTTTTCAATATGATAGTTATCAGGGATGGATAACTTCCAGAAGGATACTATTATGCATTTCTTGGTATTTAGTTTTAGTCCATTGATCTGACACCAGTTCTTTGTTTGTGTGGGGAGGATTCAATAACAATTCCTAATTTGCAATCACCTGCAAATTTAGTCAGCCAGTGGCCACTTTCATTGGCCTTGACTTCAGAGAAGTAAATCCCAAAAAGGTGCAGTCCCAGGACCAATCCATGTTTGACTCTGCTTGTGACAGGCCCATGTAGAAGTGGTCTCCCCAGTTCTAACATCCTGGGTCCTGTATGTGAGCCAGCTGGCTATCCACCAGGTGACAGAGTTTGTATATAACCTCTTGAGTTTGTCAACAGTGCCTGAGTGGGGAATTGTGTCAAATGTCTTGGCCAGGTCCAGGCAGGCAGTGTGAACCATTTGCCCTCATCCATTGCTTTCATGACTTTTTCAAAGAAATCCTCCAAGTTGAGTAGGCATGACCTGCCCTTGTTGAAACCAAACCGAGTTGGGTCCATTGTCTGGAGATTTCCTAGGTCAGTATTGATGATTTCCATGATAATTCTTTCCATGGCTTTGTATTCAGACTAGTGAGACCTATGGGTCTGTAGTTTACAGGGTCTGAAGATGGCATGCCTTTGTGCAGAGGGATGATAGTTGCTGTTTTCCATTCATGAGGCATGAAGGCTGTTTGGAAGCTACAGTTAAATAGCAATTCCAGAGGGCCTAATAGCTCATATTACATGCTATTTAGAAGGCATCCTGGGATACTGTCTGGCCTTAGAGAGAGCATAAAGGACCTGTTCCCTAGTGGTAACAGGGGGAGTTATATTTGATGGTATTTCCTGAGGGAGGTTGAGGGGAGAGAGGGGAAAAGTTAGAGCTAAATTTGTCGGCCAGAAGGTTTGCTTTATATTCTGTCTCAGTACAGATGACTCCATTAACAATGAGCTCTGCACACAAATGTGTATTGCCTTTAAGGTTGCAGACATAACTAAAAAATGCCTTGTGATTGTTCAGATTTGGCTTTGGTAGACTATTTGTCCACTGAGTTGTTTTTTAAGTTGATGAGAGTGCTTTTACCATGCTGAGTACTGCACCTCCTAATGTTTGCCATGAAGAGCTTCAGCTTAGACAACAGGATGGAGAAGTATAACAACAAATGTGAGAATAAGCATATTTACATCCAAAAGGAAGTCTTTTGTTTGCTTAATCCTGGAGAATCTAGAAGAAGGATAATCTAGAGAAATGAAGGAGATTAGACAGGCTGGAAGGAAGTAGTGCTGTGGTTTGCTTGTATGCTGTTATTTCTAAGCTGAAAACACTGTTGGACTGTTATCCCCTGCAACTTGTTTAATTTCATTTATGTGCTGTTTCTTCTTTTGAGTTGCACTATGGCATGAACTGGAGGCTTAAAGCAAAACTAACAGTGAATGTGAACTTTGTATCTTCATTTTCTGCCTTCCCAGGTACAAAGGAGAAACATTTCTTCCTTTTCTATTGGTTTCTAAAATAAATTCAGTCTCATCCTTAAGAAATTACTCTAGCAAGACTGTTTTACTGCTAATACCAGTCATCCTTTTTCACACTGCTGGAGAAAGTAGGCAGAAAAAACAGCTTGTATTTACTACAAACTGTAACTTGTAAGAGAGTCCTGACTGTCTGCACTGTAATTGAGTAACCCCATCCATTTGACTTTGTTACTACTTAATGAGAGAATACGGATAACCAAAAGGATTCAGACCAACATTTTTTGGTAGTTGATTCCATTGGGCCGTAAACATGAGCAAATTATTTAAAATACCATATTACAACATTCTTTCAGTAGATAAAGGTTATCTCATGGCAGAAGGAAAAGTTACAGGTTGAAAGACTTGAGTCTATATCATATGTTTGAAGGTTTATAACTTCGAACATTTAAATATCGAATTATAAAACTTTGAACATATTTAAAATAAAAATAAAAAATCCAAAACTAAGGGCTGTAGGCAGGGGGGCAAGCCCCCCTGCACCTCCCACATCCCCATTCTTTAAATATGCAAACTACGAGACCGCACTACAGTGCAGTAAGGGAAATCTTCCCTTTACCACACTATAGTGCGGTCTCAGAGTTGGTATATTTAAGTAGTGGGGGGTGGCACCACCCCCAATGTGGGGGGTGCAGGGGGGCTTGCCCCCCTGCCTACACTACTCAGATAAGCTCCCTTTGTTTTTGTTTTTTTTTTATTATATGTTCAATGTTTGAAACTTCGAACATTTAAATTTGATTATTTAATGTTCAAAGTTTTCAAACTTCGAACATATAATATAGACCTGAAAGACTAAATACTTGTGCCAGAATGAGGATTAATACCAGCAAAAGGGACTTTCATTGAAGGGATGTGGTTGCTAAAGCACTTAGTATTTATAGGTACGTAGGTGTATGGTGGAGCCCCATGTAAATGGTTTTCATATGGTTCTGTTTTTAGCTGTCTGACTAGAATGCAGTTGATCATAGCATTATGAAAGCGCACCACTCCTTTTCTAATTTCTACATTATTCAAGACTGCATGCTGATTTCGGACACTGAAGTAGAACATTTAAATGTTGTTTCATGCGTGATGCCGAGACTGTGTAATAATTTGTTTATTTTAATTGTGTGTGTTCTGAAGTTTAGTGTGGTCAGTGCATGATGTTTTCAATGAGTTTTTACTACTAGACTATATGTTAATGATTGGTGTAGTTGACAATAATATATATAACTGTATACATTATACATGCACACACACACACACACACACACACACACACACACACACACACACACACACACACACTCTCTCATGTATTATACATAAAATAAAGGTTAAGATGCACTCCATCTCATGTGGCATTAAAGTTCACAAAAGTACTTCTCAGATGTCATTTAAAATGTTTTATGATGCAGTACTCATTTGAAGGAGTCTTAAACTGCTAGGAATATTTGTCATATTACTCATGCAAAAAAAACAAGTTATGTTCAATATGAGGATGTCAAAATATTCTAATATGTCTGCAGATTAATAATTTTACATTTTGCCTATACATAACTCATTTCTTAAAAATGGGAGATGTGAAACTGAAAAGTTGATAGACCAACTTCTAAAATGTGATAAAAGATGTAGTTACAACTTTATTTTTGACTGCCAAAGCCAGATATATTGATTTGTTAGTGTGGAGATGTGGCCATTGCATTATCCAGTGTCTTCTCCTGAGACAGACAGTTTGACTGCTGTTACCAGATGAGACCTTTCTTGCTATTTCCCTTAGAAGTTCAGTCCTCATTGTAAATTGGCTTGTGGTGATGCGTCATGAGGATATAAGCCATTGAGTCAATCAGAAAGTTGCGGATGGGTATAATGATTAAGGTGTTTACCTCACTGACACAGCGTACAGGGTTTGATTTTCACCTTTGAAAGGGAAAAACTGACTAGGTTTAAAATGGCCCACAAGGGCAGGGAGTCTAATACTTACCTATTAACCTATGAAGTAAATACTCTCTAACAAATCTCTAAATTATACATATACCTCATTACTGCAATACCTTTCAGTGGTGGTTCTTTCTTCAAGTGTTTCATGTCCAGAATTTAGAAACTTGTTTTAAATATTAAGTTGTAAGTTTTTATTGTTTGACTTCTTCTAGTAGGGAATTAATCTTGCAGCTCTGTGGCACATTAATTAAATAATGTCTTTGTTGCCACTACACAGCCTTGAATGCATTGCTTTATTTAGAGAAAAAGTATGCTTTCAAAAGGTGTACCCCTACAGTGATTTCTTTGCAGTATGCTCTGAATATAATAAACATTTTTTATCTCTTCTGATTTGCTTGTACTTATCATAGGAGGACATTTCTTTAGCAATTTCTTAAACCGTTCTTCAAAATTTTCTTTCATTTCATCTGGAGCTGAGTGCTGAGATGTAGTCATGAAATGTTTAAAACTTTTCTTTTCAAATTTCTTAAATTCCTCTAATTTCAGTTTCAGTGAATTCCTGACACTTGGTTCAGGCAAGCCATTTCTTGCAAATATTTTTGTTCTTAAATAGGGAAATTACCTTTTTGATCATTGCTGACTGCACAAATTCCTTCTTTCCACTTGAGCTGTGAATCCAATTACAAAAACTTGAGTCTCTGAAAAGCCTTGCAATGTCAATATATATATATATGTGTGTGTGTGTGTGTGTGTATATATATATATATATATATATATATATATATATATATATATATATATATATATATATGTGTGTGTGTGTGTGTGTGTGTGTGTGTATGTGTGTGTGTGTGTTTGAGATGACCCTCCACTGGACCAGTAATCAAGGACCCTCAATCCTCACCACTGGACACTGTGGGGGGACATTCACTGGGAGGATAACAGGTACACACACAGAATTTCCAGATGCAGCTCTTTCATCAAGTGCAATTTCCCACAGTCAGTCCGAGGCTGGTTTCTCCCTCTTCCTCCAGATCCCCATTAAGACTCCCCACTGGCACAGCTATAAAGTTGAGATGTCAGCTGAGTGACCAAGCCAAGATCTCCAGCACCCTCTCTGTCCAGCCAGTGCTTCGTGTCCCTGCCCAAGTAGCTGACACACACACTCTTTGAGGTTTGATTTGCACACACACATGCACCTGGGAAAGTCTGGCACAGGTTTAATAGCCATGCCCCTTCTGCCCAGACTATGAGGAAGTTTCCACTGCCACCAGTCACTCCTTATCAGCTACTTTAAGGCCCTTGACAAAGATGTCCAATCTTACTGTGCAATATTAATACTAATACAAATGGTAGTTTGACCAACAGCAAGGCTATTTGGAGAGGTACAAACAGTGCCAACAAATAAATATGCAAGTACTCTCAAAACTTAAATATATCTACACAGATCAGCCACAATGAAAGGTTAAAATATATGTAATAATAAATAATAAAAGAACAAGACAGTACTGAATATATATTCACAATGACATCAGAGTTCAAAAGCACAGGAACTATTTAAAATGGCATTGCAGTACAGGCTCACACAAATAAAGAAAAACATAAACTAAGCTTTACTATGTCCCTGACTGAATCTAAGATAATTATACTATTCCCTAGTAACTTACTTAATTAGAGCAAGGCAGATGTGGTGAATGGTGTTTCTTGTTGTTTTTGTCAGGTCCAAGACAGAATGCCGAATGCTCTGTCTCACTAAGAGACTTTTCAAATTAATTTCTAAATATTGCTGCTGGGATAGCTTGCAGAATGACATAATTTCTGGTCATCTGACTTATAGTTCCCAGGCCAAAACCCCCATTGCTAGAGGCTCGCAGCATTTAGCGTCTACCTGTAAAAATATACAGACAAGGGCTTTTGCTCAGATCTTTGTCAGATGCTGGAAGTCATAAAACAATCGCATTCCTTCTTATTTCAAAAGAAGCAATTAGTTCATACCAAGGACAATAAAGAAAGCTTCACAGTACCAAATTTCTGTCTCTAGCTGCACTGAAAACTTGAGAGACAGCCTCTTTATGCTGTAGCCTGTAAAGTAATTTAATTCCAGATATTTTATTAAAGTTTGCTGGACAGAGGTTAACCCTCCAGTGTCCTCTGTTAAGCATATAAATTTAAACAGTTACAATAGTGCAGGTACATTTCTGTTCTCTTGCAGTAGTTCTCACTGTGGTTACATTTCAAACACAGCACTTTGCAAATACCTTTTCAACACACACATCTGTACAAGCAGTTTGATATGCACATGACATACAGTTCTAATACATTTGTAACACAAGCATCTTGTATAAATCATTTCAATATTCACCAATGACATATAATCATTTACAAATTTCCATCTAGCTGTGCTGGTGGTATCTCCTTTTGTCATAATATATATATATATATATATATATATATATATATATATGTGTGTGTGTGTGTGTGTGTGTGTGTGTGTGTGTGTGTGTGTATGTATATATATATATATATATATATATATATATATCTATATATATATATGTATATATATATATATATATATATATATATATATATATATATGGATTCATTTTAGAAGCTCGAAATACTGAAATATCGAATTTCAGTATTTCGAGCCCAAATACTGGAAAACTGAAAAGAACGAAAACTCAGAAGCGCGAAATTCAAAATCTCACATACCGCTTCTGGTGTTTCACTGTGGTTATGGAATCAGGTAAGTGTTTATGTGTTAAGGGTTTTGGGTAGGGGCTGTGGTATGTGTTGGTGTGTTTTGTTACTGTGATGTGTGTGTGTGAGGAGAATGTAGCTTGTGTGGTGGTGTTTTGTGTGTTTTTGTATGTAGTGCAACCTCGGATTTAGAATATTTAAGTAGGGGGCATGTGGGGGGGGGTTTGCTCCCTGCTTTTATGTAGGACAGAGCTTGTGTTTGTGTGTGGTGAGGAAGGTGTGTGTTTGTGTACACCAGAAGCGGTAATTCAAAATCTCCGGTATGTGAGATTTTGAATTTCGCGCTTCTGAGTTTTTGTTCTTATCAGGTTTCCACTTTATAGCCTCGACATACTGAATATCGATATTTCAGTATTTCGAGAATATAAAGTGAACCCATACATACATATATATATATATATATATATATATATATATATAGCATAATACAAGTACATATAAATCACAGGAATATAACAAAATCTACCTACGAAGTGGTCTATTTTTCAAGGTGGGTCTCAATGGTACATGGTCATGAAGACCATGTCCTGTGTTAGCTCTTAATCTCACAATCCATTTAGCCTCTAGGTTCTCAGTTTGAACTCTAATATTACCACCCCTCAAATTCTCATAACATTTGCCTAATACCATAAATGTAAAGGTGTGTTGATCATTGGTTTCCTTTATATGTTTTGCTAAAGTACTGAACACACTACCCTTCTTAATATGCTATAGGTGTTCCCTGATCCTGTCCCTTAGTAATCTATCAGTCGTTTCCCCATAGAATTTACTACATGCCTGACAGGTGGCAAGGTAGACCACATGGGAAGTATCACACCTGGCACTGGTTCTTAATGTGTATATTACACCAGTATCTGGATGTAAAAATTCCGTATCTTGGTTTATATATTTACAGAATTGGCACCTGGTGCACGGTCTAGTCCCTGGTGTATCCTCAGTCCTGATTTGATCTCTGGGATTGCATAGTCATCTCTTTAGCGACTTCTTATTTTTAAAAGTAAACTGTGGATGTGTTCCTATCAGGTTACTCACTTGTTTATCAGATGTCAAGATGTTCCAGTGTTTAACTATAATATCTGTGTAATATCCTATGTTTCTAGAATAACTAAAACACATTTTGAGTGGTTGTGAAATTTGTTTCTGTTGACCCCCATTACATATATCGCTCCCTACCTTTTCAGAGAAATAGGGCTTAGCTCTACTGTGCCTACAATTTCTTACTGTTTTAATACTTTGATTGACAAGTTTCTGATCATAACCCCTTTCTGTTAGTTCTATGTCTGTATTGTCTAGTTGTTCCATGAAATCTACTTCTCTAGCATTTAATCTAGAGGTCCTGTAAGCTTGATTCTGAGCAACATTCTGGAAAAAGTAAGTGTAATTAACTTGTAAAAACATCTGAAGGAGTTCAAGTATAGGCTTCGAATGAAAAGCGCTTCATAATAAAGTATTATAGCATTCAACTACGGCTGCCACGATTGTTTTCTTTTGCACAACAAGGATCATCTTTATTGCAGTTCTTGTGGGCATCTGAAAAAAAGAGAAGCTTACTTCTAAACTTTTTTTTTATTTAATTATATGTGAGTGGGCTGATATTGTGGTGGCATGGAACTATGCAAAGTCCCCCTCAATATCCAGTCCATCACACATTCTCATGAGAACCCAAACTGCCCCACTTGTAGTCTGTCAAAGTATCTGTCATCTCCCCACAAAAGAGTTCTTGGACAGTGATGTCCCCCCACCTGGCCTATCCACTTACCCACTGAATGGCCCAACATTTTCCTCTGAGCCCCTTTCTCTGCAGGGGACAGAGCAGCCTGCCTTTACTCAGTGCATCCCCTCTGCCACCCCCATTCCCCCTGTAAAAAGATCATTCCTATTCCCTGTCTGCCACTTCCTGTGAATACCTGAGCTGCTAATCGCGAACAGAGCTGGCTTTCTGCAGTGTTACTTAATGAGCCTCTTTCTGTCCTCTGTACGGTAGAGCAATACAGCTCAGACCTTCACATCAGGCTTTATGAGTAAACATTTCTGCCTTCCTGACACAGTCATGCTTTTCACTATTTTTCCTAGTTGGCATTACGTAGTGAAGCTAATAGGCTCATGTCTGCATTTGTAAAACATAACAGTGTAAGACACCTCTTTGTGTGGAAGATTTTCAGTCTATATATATATATATATATATATATATATATATAGTTAATCACTGTATATTCATCAGCTCAGATAATGGTAGTAGAAATAGCAAACTTAATGTCAAAAAATAATAAAAAATATATAATTTCAAACATTATACAGAATTAATAAGTATTCAAAAGTAATCCAAGCAGAGTAGACAGTCTGTTGTCAGTCCAAAATCCTTTATTATGTACACAGACAAGCGATCCAAGTAAAACAGAATAATAATTTCCTCACAAGTTTTCTAACTATATATGTACTTTTTATCAGGCAAGGGAGTGTTTTATTGCACTGTAAAACATAGTGTATTGGTATACATGTTAAATTCACATCCCTTCCCCCATCACTGTGACATTCGAGCTGGTCCTGCCCTACTTAGTAGCTGTCATAATAATATAACCCTTATGTACTTTAAATAAAATTAATAATGATGTGATGCCTCTTATTTAACCAGATTATTAAGTCTGTGATTTTATCAAAGACAATATACTACATGTCTGGAAATATATAAAATATATAAACCTTAGACCATTTGGCAATCTAAAAATAGATTTCTTATACTGTTTTGTTTTTGGACCCACTATACTTGTTTAGTCTGTTGTTTGAGACTTTGGGGATACCACAGAGATTACTTGTTTTGATTTGTAGAACATACACTCTCCTTCCTTCCCAGTGTTTATTTGAAACCAGTCATTTAAACAATTAAAACTCTCCACTTCTCTTCTCAATGTATACCTGGTGTTTTCACATGATCCTCCCAATTTTCTCCTGCTGGCATGAATCTAGCCATTGTTTAAGTAGATAAAGCACCATTTGCTGACATCTAGGATAGTTGTAGTTTTCATTTAAATTTCCTCATCCCTCTCCCATGTTGCCATGTTCTGTAGTCAGAGTTTTAAAATAAATATGTATATTTCCATTTGTAAATCACTGACTCAAAGACAAATGCCTTCTCATTTAAGTATTTAGTTTCTGAGAAAAGCAAGGCTTTTAATAATGTTGACATAATATAAGGCTTTGCATCTTAAAAAATTGTTAGACTACCTGTGAAGTCGGTCATATTTTCTCTGCCATCAAAGCTCCTACCATTTACTACCACAACAAATTCCTCCTCTAGGCCTTGCTTGTGCTGACAAGCCAGTTATGCACAATGCAAGCCATGTTTGCTTGCAAACCTCTGGCCCTAATCTATGCAAGATGGCTATTTACAAGCTAAATGAAATATTACAAGAGTGGGTGGAATATTGTAAACCTCTCTTCTAAGGGGATTTGCAGTTACAGTAGCTGTTAGAACTGATTGTGTGACACAGATTCTGAAGAGAGGTTACATCTTCACATCACAACCATTTTAAACTGTTAGTCATTCCACAAGCCTCTCACATACTAACATATTTATGAAGGCATTTTTGAATCCCGTAGGTTCACGGGTAGTTAATAGGCTATCAGGACCCATTTTAAGCCTAGCCAAGCTTACCCTAAATTTAACAGTTATGATATAGGCATCAAGCATTTGCAGGCTGCTGTCCATTAAACACAGCTAGACTAATACAAAGCCCTGGGCAGCCACGGTGGTGCAGCAGTTAGCGTTGTCACCTCGCAGCAAGAGGTTCTCTGGTTCAATCCTTGGCTGGGGTGACTTCTGTGCGGAGTCTGCATGTCTTACCTGTGGTCATGTGGGTTTCCTCCAGGTGCTCCAGTTTCCACCCACATCCCAAAGACATGCTGTAGGTGGATTGGACACTCTAAATTGGCCCTAGGTGTGAGTGTGTGTTTGTGTGCCTTCCGTGGAAGGTTGGGCACTGGGCTGGCAACTCAACACTGTAAAACTCTACTGCCAATCATGAGTGGATAGGTGATCCACTGTGGCAACCCCTAACCGGGAAAAAGACAAAAGAAGAAGACTAATACAAAGCCCTGAAGTATCCAGTAATAAGCACATGTCCAGCTATACAGCCACTGTACAGGCATGAATTCTGTCTAATGCTTGTTATAGATTTTTTGGGTATAAATGCTGGATTATGAGAATAGAGAAAGGATGGGATAGTATGGAAAACAAAGCAAATTACTTCTTTAGATATTCAAGTTACATGTGTATTTATTTAATGAAATATACCTTACAGAGACTATAACAAGAAAGACTAACTTACTATCTTAAAAAAGCAAGCACTGTTAGAATCATTTAGTTGACAGGCATTTTTACACACATAAAAAAGATTCAATGTATACTGTCAATCAAAATAACGACACAAACGTGATCTGCCAACTTTTATGGGGTCAGTGTGAAATATTATCATTCCATCTATTTTAACTGTTCTGTATTCATTTTGTCCACTTAGCCTTAAGTGTAATCATTTTAAATACTGAGGTTGACAATGTCAAGCCCCAGAATGTGGAGAATGAATGGCCAAAAATGCAGACTTATGTATAGTAAGTCCAAAATTGCCATTTCTCAGAATATTCCCTTTTCTTGAAGGTATTGCAATCTCAGATATGGTATTTATAAGTTTGGGGTGTACAGAGAGTAGACACCAAGCACCATCACCCCTCCTCAGAGGCACTGTGGCATCCATGGCATAGGATAGCTCTACTCCTCTCTCCATCCCCTGAGGATAGGCACACCCATCCTCCCAACTCCAGTTCTAGCAGTTATCTGTGGTAATCGAACATGGATCACCTGGATCCTAGTCAGGGTTTTAGTAATCTGAACCAATGCATCTGACTGTTATTGCAATATTGTCCCTACATTTTAAACCAACATTCACCACCCTAGATGATGACAGTAATAGCTCTCTAAAACACAAGTATACAGGTAGATCAGACATGTCTAATGGCTGGTACGAAACATTGATAGAATTACTACAGTTCCCCTTGTACATCATGGCTTCTGAATTTACAGCTAGCAGGAAGTATTTTTAAAAAATTTTAGTCTTCCAAGATCATGAACATGAAAAATCCTGGAAGAGCATTAGCCTCCTAGTTCATGGATCACCTGGTTCACCCACAGGTTTACAGGTTTCAAGAAACATTTATCCAGACTAAATAAAGTAAGGTTCAGAAAACATGCCACCTTTTATTATAATAAATATATTTTACTTTATTCAACACAGTAATTCTAAATGAATCATCATTCAGCACTGCTCATCTTAGGGGAATGAGTTTGCAGTGGTTATGTAGAGACAGACTGTGCCCTTCCAGCCAAACGTCTCCTTTGTTAGAAAAAAAAAATAACATACAACAAATTAGTTTACTCTGGTAGACAGTTTATATTTATATTTTAATCATGCCATTATTGAACCTGCATTGAGTATAACTGATGTGGGAGTACCATATTTAATAACACAATTGTTCTGTTTCTGTTTTTGCTTCTGTATCTTAATTGTATCCATTCAAGTCCCATACCTTTGAAATCAATAACTCACCCTTATGACTATATTTTTGTTGAACGTGTCTCAAAGTAGAATTGGTAATGTCATCACACTGCAATTCTTGGATATATTCACAGCCCAGGCCTATACTGTCTGATTGTTCCCCTACACAAGATAAATTACACAAATTAAACATACACCAGCACATATACGTCATGTAACTGAATGTGATAAAACAATTCCACATCTACTCTCCAGCCTTATATAGTGTCTGTATTGTAGAGGTCTGCTCTGTAGTTGTCGCATCTAAATACTAAAGGCTGTTTTGATTTTTTTTTTTTTTTGCTTGTGCTTGTAAAGTGATTTTTGGATAATAATTCTAAGCCCTTATAACCTTTTGCAAAGTAAGCTTTGGTCTGCTAGTTATGTCTTCCTTCCTATCGCCCATGTAAAAAATCAGAACTGCAGAAATGAATTCTTATTTCTCTTAAAGTCGATTAACTGTATGTGTTCCATGGTACAAGTTTTTCACTTGGAGCACTTTTGTTTATATCACAGGTTTGTTTATGAGATATTTATGATCCGAGGGTACTAACATCCATTTAGTGGATTTGAAAGACTGTATGACACAAACAGTTGGATTACTGAGTTTTAAGGTAACTATATCTGATGAGAAAATAAATTTCTTGACATTATTTTAGAAATATTTAAGGGAAGGGATAATTAATAATAAAGCAGCATATAATAAGTTAGCTAAAAAGAATACATATTTACAAAGATCCAATAAGCACATCCCATTTGAATTTGGCAATGCAGTGAAAGGACAAATGCTACGGGTTACAATGCTTATTACTGACATTAATATCCTTGAGATACAACTATGTGATTTGGCCAAAGGTTTCTGTGAGAGAGGATATAGTAAGTTAAGTTACAAGAAATTCTGAAGCTAGTAAAACACACAAAACAGAGGATGGACCATTTTTTTTTTCTGGAAAGATGCATCATCATCGTAGGAGGAAAACAGAACAGGATGGCATTGAGATGTACATTGATGTTCAGTAGACATATTAAATCTGTACATGAGATAATTAGAAAACATATTAAGGAGTGTGAATAGTTTGGGGGAGGGTATAAAAACTCAGTCATTGCTTAGTTTTAGAAGATTTAGAAATCTAAAACAGATAATCTGTTATAAAGAGCAGGTTAATGTCATTATTAATACAGTTAGACAGAGACAAGGGACCTTTCCCTGTATGAAATGTAATCTTTGCAAATACATTTATAAGGAAACATGTTTTATGGATTCTACTACTAGGCAAATGACTGATTTGAACATTTTTGAAGATCATGACTCTAGAAAGATTGTATATATTTCAAGATGTGGACAATGTGGGAAAATCTAATCGAAGATTACGAAGCATATTTGTAAACATGTCAGTTATAAGAAGAAAAATCACTACTAATGCTTTATTCTAACACATAGAAGAGAAAGGTGAAATGCATTGTTTTATATTTTTACTATGCATGAATGGGAGGGGGATATAAACACAAGAATTGAATATGCTGAGTAAAAATGGATTACTAAATTTAGGGCAAATATGCCCCTTGTTTAAATGGGTTTGTTACTGCGAACCCTGTTTTACAACTCAAGCAACTTAAAAGGTAATGAATGGTGATTATTTTTAATTATTTATTAAATGTTTGATTAAGGTCACGTGATATGATCAATTATACTTAAATATGGTGAGCTGTATGTATTAAAAACCAGCAGAAGCATGTTGGTATCAAAGCTTGTTGTTTTTATTTTCTTTATCTTATAATAAATATTCTTTCATGGCTCTTGAGCCGATTCTCGTTTTTTGCTGAAATGCCATTTTTCCTGTACCTGACTTGATTAGCCTACTTGAGTTCTTGAATGACAGACTAAACATGTTTCACTTGAAAACAAGATTGGTAAACAGGGCTTAGTCATTCCTATACACCACAGTACAAACAATCCTGATAATGAGCAGAAAGTGTTAACAACAGTATAAAACATACATAAAAGGACAGATAAATAAACATTATTTTAATCTTGAGTCTTTATTCCCACTACTTTCAGTATTTTTAGGTACCATTTTTTTCCAGTTTGATCTTTAGATTCTTTTGCTGGCTGGTATTTAACTTCATTCTGTATTACCACTTCTAGACAAAGTTGTTCTGCAAGTTATTTCTTAATAACCCTAGCTGTGAAGGTTTTCACAAGGTTTCTCCACTTAATATAATATTCCTTAGTGCTGGTGTATTTCAAGTAATTTACCCAAAGGAACAGACTGTATTTCTTTTTTAGGTGAACTGCTAATGCCATGTAAGATGAGGTTCACAGATGTTGGCTTGGCATGGCTAAATGTACGGACTTTTGTGTTACATATACCCACTAGTCTCCAGTCCAGAAAAATAATGGATTTAACTTCTCTCTGGCAAGAAGACTTCAGTCTCAAAGACTTTCAATAAAATGAGAGATAAAAACAGTAGTAAGTTCTCTTTACTGTTTAACACGGACTGTCAAGCAAACAGAAACAAAAAAGTCACTGCACTAAACATATTATTTATGCAAACTACCCAAACACATACACAACTAACAGGGGTAAATAAAGCCCCATGGCATTACTATGTGTATCTATATGTATATATACTTTTTGTTGGCATTCATATAAATATCTTGCATATTTATTGCTAATCTTATGTAAGCGTGTTTGCTAAATGCATCCGTGAATCAAGTGAGCAAGGATCTAACATCAGCTTAAGGCCAGATAGGGTGAGCGCCCTGACTGTGGCAGTAGCAATCTGCACTGGTTAGCACCCTAACTACTGAAGAAATACCCTGTAGAACCTTTATTATCATCCAGCTACTATTCTCACGGAGATGGTGAAGGTGTAAGATGCCACCAAGGAGATCCAGTGAAAGCTGGGTACATCATTGCACTGGCAGTCAACACAATAGCACAAACTGAGCACATGTTGTTATGTTATGTGATGGTTTAACACTAATGTTATGCATACCTCTCAACCTCTTAGAGTAAGAAATCTGGACAAACCCATAAATAAAAGTGGGATAAAAGCCCAAAAATAGTGACAATTTTAAATATTGTTCTTACAGACTTAGAAAGTTGATAAAATAACAGGTTTTGCAGTAGCATGCATCTTCTGAAGGATATAAAGAGTGAAACTCAAATGTCTGTCATTAATTCCAAACTTCAGTCTTTAATGATTTACCTCTAATTTGCCAGAAAAACAGAATTTTATGAAAAAGGGACCAAAAATATGAGGCCAGTTGAGAGGTATGATGCCATGTTCATATATATTATTTTTTTTATATTTAGATATGCACTTATATTCATGAGTGTATTTTACTAAACATACAAATGTGCTCAAAATCAGAGACTGTCATGCACAACACTAAGCATGTTAACGTAAGTAGAAGAATTAAAATGTTCTGGTACCAATCACTGTACAAATAAATAACACAATGAAGACACTGTTAAATTGTTACAGGGGGGCACACATAAAAGTTGCAGACTGAATTGAAATGCTTAGAATAAATTGTCACTATAGCTACATAAACAGTAACACATACTGCACTAACTTAGAAACCCTGTTTGAGAAGTTTTTGATCAAGGATAACTCAGGCTGACAGAAAAAAGATTGTTTGCTTTAAACAGAAGTGAGAACAGACACACATGAAGAGTTTCCTTTTTGTCATGGTATAGCTGAAAAGGCAGATTTATGGGGATGGACAAAAATGTCAGTCTAAATCTCAGCTCAGATGTCAATGATCAGAAAAGCTAGCTAAAAGAGAAAAAATACAAAGTTTTTAATCATTGCTAGTCACAATGATTTATGGTAAAGTAATTTTATAGATATAATTTAACACCTGTGTTGTATCATGTTTATTTGTTTAGTTAGTTGCTTAAGGTAGGTGAACTTGGTCACTTGGATCCATTTTAAATTTTCAGCCATGACCTTGCTACATAAAAATCAGAGTGAAGAATAGAAAGAATAATATACTGCTGTCCATTATCAGCCATAATTGTCTTGCAATGGTTATATATATCACGTAGGAAGAGGGTGTGTGGAGGAAGCATAACCAGAGGTTATGCCAAAAAAAAGACAAGTGTGCCTGTTGTGAGATAAAATGGGAGAGTCAAATGTAGGTAAGTGATTCACGTTATTGTATTCTGAGGTACTTTTTAGGATCTGGGTAGTCATGGGGTTTTGTGGTTAGGATCTGAGGTTTAGGGCTAGTGTGGGGGATGGAACTTTAGGAATAGGGAGGGGTTTAAGGATGAAGATTAGGTCAGAGTTTTAGGGATGGGGAGGTTTGGATAATGGTTAGGGATGACGTTTTAGGGGTTAGATAGTAGGCTTATGAATAATTTTAGAGATGGAGTTTTAGGGTTAATGGTGGGTTTGGGTTTTTTGGATTAGGAAGGGAGTTGTAAGGTTAGGGAACTAGGTTGCAGGGATAGACATTAGTACATTTAAATAGTATTGGCTACGTCCAGCAAGAAGGCATAACCAAAGGTCACACTGGAGGAATTAAGATACACAAACGAGTCTCACCTACATTCTATATGTAACCATTGCTGATTTGCCTACTGGTGATTCTAAGTCACTTAATCAGGCAGTTTGTTCATGTCACCCTTGAAAAGAGACACGCATCTGTCAATGGTCTTACCTGATTAAAAAATGCAAATATAGTAAGAATTAAAATTATACAGCATAACACAATAAGTTTATATAGTCAAAAAATTAAAGGTAAGTGTGTATTGTTAAAATATTTTTACCATAAGCAACAGCACATCACACAGTAAGGCTGCCGTACACAAATATGGTAGCACCGCACATGCCCATCTCCATTGACATTAAGCCATATCTGAAGTATCAAGACTCCAGCTGCTCCTTAAAGGACTTTGTGTCCGAACTCGTTCCAGTTCCATACGACATGTGTTCTAATATCACCTGTCAAAATGCCAGTCCTTAAATCCAAATCAAATGAGTGACTCAGTTTTGAAATACCAGTCCTTAAACCCAAACAAATGAGTGACTCACTCAGTACTGAATAAACCCTTATTTACATATATACTAAGAAGCTGCAGACCCTAAATGGCAAACAAATAAAAGAAATAAAACCTGAAATCTACATTATGATGTAAACAGGAATTTCCTACATCTCCCATAGAGGGTATCAGGTGACCTACTGATACAGATCTATGTAGCTATCTATATAAACCAATAGGTGAGTTTATATATATATATATATATATATATATATATATATATACACACACACACACACACACACACACACACACACACACACACACACACACACACACACACACACACAACACACACACACATATATATTCTCAGTCTGAGTCACACAACTTCAGAGATAAGTGTGATGAATGTTTTTAGACAGAAACCAAGATATGCACTTGTCCTCAAACTCATTTGGCCTTGTAGTGAAGCTATATCAATGGGTACAATAAAGGCTAATCCTTTTATAAAACTCCTTCCTTATACATTTTTTAGTTTTAGTTTTTCTTTAATTCAACTTACTTAAATTTGCTGCAGTTCTAAGATTTTTCAGATTTTTTGCTTTGATTCACCACTACAGAAATGTGGCCATTAATATTCATAAGTTCGAAATTTGGTGATTTATCATTCAGTGTACGGACACTTTAACATTCGTGTCACATATGGTTACCAAATCTTAGTAGTCAAGGGTAATTTATGGACAGTGGAAACCCATCCAATAAAAGGAAAATCACCAGAAACTGTAGGACTAGAAATGCATAGTACAGCTATTAACTCACATTCAATATACTGAAGCCTACTTAACTGAAAACAGTTCACAGACACCACATTAATCAGCCCAAAAATCTGCATGAATGACGACTTCATGGACATTTGCTAAACCCTTTTCTTCAGAGGCAATAGTAACTTCAGAAACTGAGAATGTAGGTGCATGTCACCTATATGAGGCAGTGCAGGGGACTTTTCTGGCATGTTAAATCATTGTTTTGTGATTCACGTTCATTGGTCATTTGTTAAATTCAGACCGCAGTGGTGCAGCGGTTAGCATTGTCACCTCACAGCAAGAGGTTCTTCAGTTTGATTCTCAGCTGGAGTTCCTTCTGTGCAGAGTCTGCATCTCCTCCCTGTGGCTGAGTGAGCTTTAAAGACATGCAGGTAGGTGTGTGTGGGTGTGCCTTCCATGAAAGTCGGGTGTCGGGCTGGCAACTCGGCACCGTAAAAATCCACTGCAAATCAATCTTCTGACCGGTGATCCGCTGTGGCAATCCCTAACCGGGAAAAGCCGAAAGACAAAGACATTGGTTATTTGCTGAATTCATGTACTGATGAGGTGTGGCATCATTTTTTCATGAAATGATTATTAATTAACTGGTCACTAATGAGCAGTCATATATCCAAACACATAGACAAGCTGGGGTTGCCTGGGATGTTGGGGATGGTAACAGACAGAGACTATAAACAATATAAAATTTCAGTTTTAGCTGGAAATGGGTGAAAATTATATTTAATACCTTGTCTGATTCTACCAATTTGGACTGTTTCCCAGGTACTGCTGATATTAATGATAGATTCAGAACATTTTGTGTACTTTCAGAAGTCCATAAAAAAGTGTATTTAGTGTAAGTATCATGAAGCTGAAGGGTTTGTGGAGATACGATTGGTTTCTAGTCCTCTATTTGCCCAGCTATAGCATCTCAATGACTGTCATCAGAGCAAAATACAGTCATCTTGAACATGTTGGATACCTCCAATGATTATAATAAATTTGATTATGATATTATCTAGTTTATTTAGTTCATGTCACAGTTCAGGCTCGGTAGGCTTTTTGTACTTAATGTATCTTTACTTGATACATTTTGAGCATTTGTTTCTTAGTTTTCAGTAAGTATTGGAAGTTTTTAGGTTTTTCATTGTTTTCTATGTTTTCTTGGCTATATTTTTTATTTGTATTTCCTTTGTGAATCCTTTTGTGCCTTTTCTCCTGATTCTACCTTTCTTTAAAAGTATGTGGAGGTCAATTAAAGTCAGGAACTGGACAGTAAAATATTTATCAGTCTAATCAACTGATTTAATAGTAAAAGCAGGAGACCAGTTCACATTTCTAAATTGCCATTCAAGTTGTTAAACCAAAAAGTTTATTGTATCACTTGTCAATGCGTGCCATTTTTGGTTGTGGGAATTGTGCACACACTCACAATATTACTGAGTGATCACTGAGCATGCTGGCATGATTCCAGGAACTATTTTTTGGGGTGACTTCACTTGCACACAGCACAGGGTATTTGTGGAACCTCTTATGGCCTCACTGGTTCTTTAAGACATGGCAATTAATGGTATGACCCTAAAGAGCTGACTGGGCTCCAGCCAGGTTTTTAAGGTTTACATACCACAGATTAATAGTATCCATGCGACAATATTTTGATATCCATTTGACAGTGTTGTCCAGCATAGTGGCTAATAAAGAAAAGCTGAAGATATGCATAGCATTTCTATATTTTTTCCTTGACCCAGAAAGATTTTCTGCAAAACTTCCTTTCCTTTGCAGGAAAGAGTTACTTCTTGTCCTTAGTATGTCAGCTTGTTACTTGTGTTGATATCAATTCTGCCAGCCTTTTTCCAGTCTACTTTTATTTATTAGTTTATTAATATATGACATCATCAGTTAGTAGACTTTATATTACTTTTTTATATCAAACATAAGGATTTATATTGTTTTAATAGTGTTAAGATATTTTGGATGGTAAGTGAAGTGGTGAATCTCCAAATTACCTATAGGTACTGATCCCATGTCTGGTTGTCTGTGTGCATGTGTGCATGTGTGTGTGTGTATGTGTGTGTGTGTGTGTTTTCATGGGTTTACTATCATAAATTTGAAAATCAGAACAAAACGTGTCTGCATTTTTGAATTTATACATCGGAAATGAACATTTCCGAATTGTCCTAAAGTCGAAAACAGCTGTGTATTGTCGAAAATGTCGCTTGCGACATTTTCGGCAATACACAGCACTCCCACCCGTCCCGTAACTACCTACCTAACCAGCCCCCCATACCCCCCCAACTTAATATTCCAACTCCAAGATCGCACTACAGTGAGGAAAGGGATGTATTTCCCTAACCACACTGTACCGCGATCCCCTCACATGAGCGAACGTTAGAATTGCGAATGCACAGTCCATTCACAATGGTAACGTTCGCTCACATCACCTGCCGAAATATGAAGTATTCGAACATCTGTTGTTCGAATACTTCATAGCCATGCAAGTGCACGTCGGCATTGTGATAGTAAACCGTTTTCATGCACACTCACACCTGCATCCTGTACCAAACTGACATCCTAATCAGAGTTAGTGTCTTTGCCTTGTACCCATTAGGTGCCAGGATAGGCTCAGGCTCCACCACAACCCTAAACTGAATAAATCAGTTACTGGAGAAAGAAGTGATGATAGTGAAAAAAAAGCAAATGCTCATATGAGTGAACATTCTTTTAAATGTACTTCTTGCCAGCAGCCTTTTGTTTGTGATTTCGGCACAGTGGGTTAAGGGAATTTAATTAGCAGTGGGTGTAGGAGGTGCAGGGGGACTTTCCCTCTGCAAAAAAAAAATAATTATAGTTTTTTACATTTTTGGTTATGTAAGATTTGATCTAAAGTGATTGCTCTTTGAACGTTTGCTCTTGTGAACATCTGATATATATCATGAGACATTGATATATATTTTGAGATATAAGACTAAATTAGGTCAATATGTAGTTGATAATATGAGAACTTTTTAATTAAATCAAACAGGGTAGGAAAGGCCAGACTAGAAATGTCTGGATAAGTAGGGGAGATAACACAATTCTAAATTTGCATACTATTTTAGCATGCTTTGCAGACAATTTTTCAAAAATACTAGGTGATTATAATAGGAAAAGAATAAGTTATTAGAATAGGAACAATGAATTCCACTATTCAGTGGTAACAGATGATGTTGTATCTTTCGGCTTTTCCCGGTTAGGGGTCACCTCAGCGGAACTCCGGTCCCCTAATGATTGGCAGTAGATTTTTACGTACCGAGTTGCCGGCCCTGATGCACAACCTTCAATGAATGTACGCCCATTCACGCATGTCTCCACACAGAAGACGCTTTAGCTGAGAATCGAACAGGACAATGTCTTACTGTGAGGTGACAATGCTACTGCAGCACCACCATGATATGGTTATAAATGGTATGTCAAAGAAACAGGACCAGATAATATTAATTGGTTTGTTTTACTAAGCATTCATGTCTGATAGGACATTTGCCTTTTTTCTTTCAGCAATCCCTGAAATCAGGAGTTGTACCACCTCAGTGGAAATATGTAAATATAATTACTGCTCACAAGGGGTATCTTATAAGGTTGATAATTTCATAATAATTACTCTTACAGCCTTCAATGGAAAATACTTTAAAAGGATTTTGACCCGAGATATGGACCAGTCAGTTGCAAATAAGTATATTTATATATATATCATCATGGATTCACTCAAAGGAGATCAACTATAACTAAAGTTACATATTTTTGTTCTGATGTGGTTCAGGCCATAGATAACATTACAAACGATTTGGCATATCATGAAATTGCTATTACCGTTGATTGTGTTCATCATTAAGCCATGAAATAATGGAAATTTAATATGTATACCAGTCAATGCACTGCAAATTGAGTAAATCATAGGAAAGCAAGTTTCTACATACTCATAACTAAGTCAGGGGAATAGGATATTCAAAGAGGAGTACCTCACGGATCAATCTGAGGTCCTTTCCTATTTTATGTTGTCTTCTTTTTCAGTGATAGGAAGGTGAAATTTGCTGAAGATGTCAAAATATCTGAGTTGGACAACTCAATAAAGGAACAATGTTTTGACAATTTCTATTTATGAGCCCAATCAAATGGGGTAGCATTTAATAATTTAAAGTGCAAAATTTACCACTTGGGTAATGAGAATCCAAAATATGCATACAGTTTTAGTAACTCCAGTATTGAAGAATGTCAAGAATTTGAAGATCTCGGGATCCTAACTGAATGTGGTTAGAAACTGGTTGGGCATGTAGGAAAAGTTCTGAGAAAGTGTTATTCAATTATTAGAATGATACTAGGAGTTATAACATCAACGAATGAAAATATGACGATTCCAGTTAGGCAGAAATAACAGTAAGACCCGTTATGAAATATGGCATTGGTTTGTGTATGAGTAGTAAGCCTGACATATCTAAATGGGAAAAATAACAGGACTCCATCCATCCATCCATCCATCTACAACCATTTTTACTCATTTTTGCACGTGGAATCAGGGTGTCACTTCAACAGTGACAATATCTAGAACCAAGGTTTACACCACTGGGTGGCTTGCCCTGCAGCAGGGATAAGTTATAGGAATATTTCATTAGAAATCTTAAGGGCATGAAAGATTAAAAAAGATTCAATTATTTTCAATGTATTATTGACAAATTAGAGGTGACCTAATCTGGGTATATAATTGCTTAAGGAATACGGTTACCGAATGTACATTGTAAAATGCATTCTTAAGACATGATAAGAATGCAGGTAATAGCCAGGCATTGGATGACTTGAAAAGTATGATTAAGAAAGTAGGTAGAAATCACCTTTGGGTGAGGCTGGATATAAATACAGTGTTACCAGCAGGAGACAGGCATGCAGAAAACCTTTTGATCTTGAAGTACAATTTAGATTTGTGGTATGGCGACAGAGCCTTTTGGGCTCTTTTGATTTGGAAGTTGTTGAGAAATGATCTTGTTTGAGGTCCTAGTAGCTGAGCTCATTATTATCTTAACTCAGTGAGCAAAATGAAATAAACTGGACTATTCAATAACACCATCTTGCATAAGAAAATGTGCAATATGAAAGGAATTTCATATAGCTGGCTCGGCTGTAGTAATATTTATTTTCAAAAACTGAATAAACACAGAGTGGCAAACAAGAAATTTTAATTAACATGGTTTGTAAGCCTATATATTTTAATCAAGAGAAGAAAAAGCTTCTTTGCTTATGCAAGATGTTACTTTATTTCTGTATTTCTTGGCAACTGAATTGAGAGTGTTATGACAATGACATCTACAGACATGCACATTTTATTAAAAACATCTCAGTAAACTTTGTATGCACACTGAGATAATTAAGAAAGCGATTTTCAAATTTAAGTTCACCAACAACGTCTAGAAGTTCATAAAACATGAACATGTAAGTAGAAGGCAATTCTTTTAATGTAACTGCCAAGCAGTGCTAAACTTAATAATCTTTTCAAGCCTTACACCTACAAGGGTATGCTGGGAAATTTAAGTTCAAACAGGAGGTTGTATTAACATTTCATTATTAAAGGTTGAATGTAAGAAGCAGTGTGAATTAGGCAGCTTGAGCAAGCATGTTTTGAGAATGTATATATTGCAAACAATAAATGGACAGTTTCTTCCAAGATAACATGACCAACACACACAAACAAACGTGTTTCATTGAAGTTTTAGTATGATTTGTACATGCATTGAGAAAAAGGATAAGACTATACTGACTTTAAATATTGAAAATCAAGAGAAGTACTATTAATGTATTCTGTTGAAACTTGTTACTGTTTTAAAGCAAAATTCACAGTGGAAGATGGGCTCACATTATCATAAAATATCTAATGCATGCACTGAATTAATTGTGGAATTTATTTAAATACTGCACAAGTACAACAGACTGCTAATACCATTAGAATGGATTGTGGCAGTTGTAATCACTTGGGGTTCCAGGGTTATGTTTTTATGTCCTAACTTGAGGTCAGAAAGTTGCTGCAAGTTTAAGTGTAATTAAAGCTAAGCAATTCACTCACCTGTGATATGTAGGAATGGTGACGGGATGGGGGAGGGTGAGACTGTGAGCAAAGGGCAGGAATGTGACAAGGAGGCACAAAACGGGTACAATGCCCTAGCACTAAATTCCCTTACTCTGATTAAGTTTATGCCTTACCACCAATTCCATTAAAAGTTATCTTCTGGCTGTTAGTGGCCTTCCTAATTCTGCCTTCCATATGATATGAAACAAAGGAAGATAGTAAGAAGTATTCTGAAAATGAAGTCTAAGAAAGTACCAGAGGCACTTGGTTGTATGCTCTAAAGATATATGGGGATGGGGGGGCATCATTTTAAACCCCATAGTGCTAGATCACTGGTTGAAACTAGGAACTCCACTGCAGAAATACTAAATTGGTGTGAGCTAAACATGGAATGGGCAGGGTTCAAAAGGAATCTCAGAAAACATACTTTTAAAAATAGTAGTAGACAGCTGAAATACAGTTCTTCTCTTGTGAGTTGACATCCTAAAGGAGCCCGGAGAGCTTAAATGTGCACAAAACACCTAGCTATGGAATGAGTAAGGGAGACCATGTGAAAAAGAAACTCAGACAGTTGATAGTAATGATGTACAGTGGCAGAAAGCCACAGATGGGGTGCAAATCATGTTGTTGGGTGTAGCTGATAAATGTCACGTCTTCATTCGTTCTGCCACATATTTACATATACTGTAGGTTTATGAAATAATCAACACATTGCACTTGGTTTATATTCAGATACATGCATTTAGAAAAAATAAATAACAGTATGGGTCATGCTAGGAGTTTATTTTAAGTTTACAAATGATAAGAAAGAAAATTGGAATTTCTACATTCCTGTCCATTAAAATCTCTAAAAAACAGTGGCAGACTTTCAAGTTCATCCCTCTAAACAAACTTTGAGTCATTTTATCAGACTGATGACCCACATTAGGTCTTCATTGTTGTTGTTGTATCTTTCGGCTTTTCCCAGTTAGGGGTCGCCACAGCAGAACTCCGGTCCGCTAATGATCGGCAGTAGTTTTTACGTACCAACTTGCCAGGCCTGACGCACAACCTTCAACGAAGGTACGCCCATTCACGCATGTCTCCACACAGAAGACGCTTTAGCTGAGAATCGAACAGGACAATGTCTTACTGTGAGGCGACAACGCTACCGCAGCACCACCACCGCAGCATACACATTAGGTCTTCATTAATGGATTTTAAAGTGCATTTTATAATATTTAAACACTGAAGTACTGCCTCAGCATGACAAAGGAATATGAGGCAAAACTCTTCAATTTACACCTTATCATGGCTCAGTGATTAGAAATGGCTGCTGTAGAAACAAATTACTAAATGGTATTTTGAACGCACTGTGTCATTCCTCAGATACACTGCTGAAACTCAGTGGAGATTCCATGCCCGTTTCTTAGCTCACTTGCTGTTTTACTGCGATGGTTGTAAACAGATGTCCCACAGACATGATATTATTCATCTGCCCCTTGCATGTAATACAGTGGCTGCATACCACTGACCTCTGTTCCTGTCTACGACAGGCACTGTGAGATACGGTACCATGCTGCCTGCTGTATAGCATTCATCCATGGCTATTACATGTCTATTATGCAGAACTGGTTTTACAAAGGGCAATCACAGCAATATAGTCTGCTGTATAAACAACTATAGCAGGTAAAAGCAGTAAACCTAATATTCCATGTACAAAAATATTGCATTTATTGCAAGGAATGTGCACTAACACATATTTTACCAATGTTGCAATTAAATGCTGCGGTACGTTTTCTGAACTGTATCCATTTTGCTTACATCATTTATGATGCATACCTAAATATATTTTGAAAAGTTCACTTAGTAGCCCCAGAAGCATCATAGTTGGTATTTCTTCATGCATATTTTGGGATGGCAGATACATTCCCCTCTCAATACCTAGTCGACAATTCCCTGATCTACCTAATAATTATTACTCCCTTTGTCTGAGAGACACTTCTACAACTATCAGTTCATTTTCACTGCACACAGCTTGCTACAATTTAAAAGAAGAAATTATTTTTTGTATAAAACATGCAGGAGGAGGGTTGAGGCAGGGCACAGAAGTGGGACCTGAATTGCTGGGGTTGGTTAGGGGTGTCATACATCTGGTCTCCTGGTTGGTGTGTCGTTAGTAGGATTGACACTGTATTTTTTTTTTTTTTGGCTATTCAATGAAAGAGCTGGAAGGGGCATTGATGTAACTGTAATAAGCCAATCACTTCATTGTGATGATTGGCTTATTACAGTGAAGTGTTTTTTTTTTCTTTTTTGCTCTTCAGTGTAAGAGATTAGTGGAAGTGATGTGGGGACGTTGATCTAATTGTAATAAACCAATTGCTACAACAATGTAGCGATTGGTTAATTACATTGAAGTATTTTTTTTTTGTCTTTCACTTGAAGAACTTAGAGGGTAGGATACTGGTTCATGTTATTCGTACAGGGAGCTGGTTGAGCCAGCTATGCTTCTAGCTGTATCTACCAGAAGTAAGCCCAAAACAAACCCCAGAAACAAACCACACTGATGGAATACTAACCTTAACAGCGTACATAAAAAAGGGGAAAAAAAGTAATGGCCAAAATCAGAAAAAGCAAGTCCCCTAAAGACAAGACTTCACTAATTAAATACAAGTCCAATTATGAGGTCAAGATAGCCTCTCAGGCTAAAGACAACCACAAGGTTTTCTACAGCTATATCCAAAAGGTAATACACAACAGTGTGCTGAACTGGTGAATGGTACCACATTCACTGAGCAAAGTGGCATAGCAAATCTGCTGGCTGACAAATTCAGCTCTAACTTCATCTCCCCACTCTTCCCCTGCCACCCCCATGAAATCTCTAATAGTACCACCTCCCAAATTCTAGCAAGGGAGCAGGTCATTGCTGCCAAAAACATAGACTCAGTTGGCCAAGGCAGTATCTTGGGATGAATCTTAAATAGCTTGAAACATGACCTATCAGGACAACTTGAGTCACTTTTCAACTACAGTCTCAAAACTGGCTACATATCATGTGTATGGTGGACTGCAATAGTTATCCCTCTTCACAAAAGTGGATCATCAACCAACCCCAGTGTCTACAGACCCATTAGTCTGAGTAGTCCAATATGCAGAGCTACAGAATGAATTATCATGGAAATGATGAACAAAGACATTGGACACATCCCAGTTTGGTTTTGTCAAAAAAGGGCATGTCTACTTAAGCTGGTAGGCTTCCTTGAGTGGGTCAGCAAGGCAATGGAAGAGCAGAAAACAGTGCATACCACCTACCTTGACCTGGCTAAGATATCTGATACAATAAAAAACTCAGGTATTGTTGACAAACTCACCAAACTGGCTTAAATCTATACATAACAAACTGGATTGGCATCTGGTTCACAGATAAGACCCAAGAAGTCAGGATTGGTGAGACTACCTCCACCAAGATTCTGATCACCAGTGGAGTACCTCAAGGCTCAGTGCTGACCCCATTCCAGTATGGCATCTACTTCTCAGAGGTTAAGGTTAATGTCAAGAGTCTATATTAGAACACCAACAAGGCCATTAGTCAAATGGCCTTATCATCAAAAATGTAGGTGATAGAACTCAATTTTGTGGGGGGCTGCACCCCCCACACCCCCCTAATTAATTATACTAAGTCTGAGATTGCACTACAGTGAGGAATGGGTAAATTTTCTGATCTTCACTGTACCGCAATCTCACAAAACACACTTCTATCACCAGTATTTTTGAAATTAAGCCATTCGATTAATGGCTTTGTCAGTGTTCTAAGAATCAAAAGAAAAACGAGTTGAATGGTAGGAGAAAGCTGAAATAAGCAAATATGAGTAACGTAATGCTAAAGCAACTAAAAACTTTAATATGGTAAGCGCTTTCAGTGGTAATAATATTCCACCTTCTTCAGACCCAGAACAACATAACAATGATACTTATATAGCTTGTAGTTAATTGTCAATTAGTCATTCAATCAACCAATAAAAATAAAACCATATAAAAATACAATATTTTAAACAGTATAAAACCTGCTCTAAAAAGTTACAATGTTAAATACGTAATAGTCAATTTATAAATAACATTAAATATATATGTATAACATATATAAATATTATACTACAAAATAACATTTTAAAAGCTACTAGGGCTATTTTTATTGGTTGATTGAATGACTTATTTTTATTGGTTGATTTCTCCTACCATTCAACTCGTTTTTCTTTTGATTTTTAGTAGTGTTTTTGGTTTTCTTGGTTTTTTGTCAGTGTTCTAATATAGACCTTATTGTCAAGGGCCTCTGGCTCAACAAGTTTGCAGATGACTGCCAATTGGAAGCTATCATAGATTCTTCCCATGACACTAACATCGTGCAAAAGCCAAGAAGTGCATTATATTGCCTTTAGGGAAGAAGTCAAATGAGGTTAATTACTCTATCAATAACACACCCCTAAAAGTTTGTCCACTAGTAGTGATCTGAGAACATATGTTGACAGTAATCTGGCCTTTGACAAACACGTAGTCAGGGTAGTAAGAAAATCATTCTATGTTGCCCAGCTTATACATAAGGGTATAACATAAAGGTCCAAGGAAGTTTTAGCAACATTTTACCCAGCCCTTATCAGACCCATCATTGAGTACAATACCCCCTTCAGCATGTATCTGACTAGGCATATGCAATGGTTGGAATGCCCGCAGAGGTTCCACACCAAGATAATCCAGGGTATTAACACACACACACACACACATATATATATATATATATATATATATATATATATATATATATATACACATCACCTTAAATCTCTATCCCTATACTCAGTTTCCTACACATTAATAAAAGCTGATCTACACCTGATATGTAAGGTATCCTCAGATCCAGCTCTGATAGACCTTTTGCACATCTGCAAAACAAATAACACTAGATACATGGATTTAAACTTTGCTTGCAACACAAATAGAACATGCTGGCAAGACAGATATGTGTCTTAAAGGATCCCCATGCTCTGGAATAGGCTCCCTATCCATGTGAAGCAGACACCATCCCTAACCCTATTTAAATGTAACTTTCATCATATTCTAGCAAGCTATAAGTCACTATCTTTGCCCTGCTGGATGGGAAATTGAAAACTCAACCCCAGTTTAGCCCCCATGTCTCTGATAGACAGAGGCCAACAGTAAATATTCCCTAACATATGCCTCCACTATACCTTTAACAGCTTCCTAACTAACATACGCTTCTGAATAGATACCCATGGTGCATGGAGGCACAACTGAGATGGGTTGTGTGGCTAGGCTTATAAAGGTCCTAGTGGTCATTAGGCTAGTATATACGTATATATATATATCTCCTGATGTGACAGATGCTCCCTTCTTCCTAAGGCAATATATGCACAGTTTGTTTGAGAAAATGTTTTCACCATTATACCTTAAGTGGAATCTATCCCAAGCAAAAAAAGAATGGGGAAACTGGAATGTGTATCAAGCAAAAAGGTATGGTCAAACTGAGCATCTTTCCAATGAGTTATAAACTTAATGCTATTTTTCAGACCCAAATGGCACAACACATTATTAAAATAACTTATCTTACTAAAATGGTAATGATTAAGTTTTGTTGAAGGCATTATCTCATTAAAATGTATTACCTTGTGCTTTACATATTTGCAAATCTTTTCAAATGCCCTGGGTTATGTGTTTTAGTACTGCTTGAATACCAATATATTTACAGGCCCTATTTACAAAAAGCAACCTGCCCAAAAGTGAAGAATTATCAATAATCTTAAGACAGTTTAGACATCTTGCTGTGATTCTTTCTGTATTATTAAAGGTAAAGGGGTGTAATAGAAAGCTTGAATGTTGAGTTACCCAGAAATAATTCTTCCATATTATCCCAGTTATGATTAGATTGTATTTCACCTGTGGTACCAATCAGGACGTCAGGTGGAGTTATGTTCTGACGTAAGGCATTAAAATTTCATGAACTTAGATCCATGTTAAGCACCTCCTCTACCATCTGACTGCCCCCATTTGTGACTGATTAGTCTTTCTATGTTGGGATTAGCAGGGGTGACGCTGGCTACCCCAGCAGAGGGATGAACCAACATTATGTAGCAACTAGTTTGGAGCCTGATTAGAAAATAACGAATGTGTGGTAAACACACTCCTTAAAACCAATAGTCAATCATAAGGTGCATGCGGAGAACTTTGTGCAAAGCTTGAAACAGTCATATTGTCAAGAAATATAATACGTCTTCCTGACAAACACCATCAACATGAAAAGCAGTATGTGGCTTTTCATTCTGCTACAAGATATCAACCTTTCATACGGCATCTGTATTAGTAACCTTATTTTCCCATACCCTCCACCAGGATATGCTTGAGCTGAAATATGCTTTCCCAGGATGCTAGCAATAACAATATAAGATTTTTAACCGATTTAGTAAGACATATTTGACGAGAAAAAAATCTTTACATGTTATTACCTCAGGAGATAGTACATCCATTGGAGAAGTTTGTGCAAATGCTTTGTAAACTTAAACAGACATCTGCTCCTCACTAGTAAAGGAAGGAACTTCCTTTCCTAACTGTGTAAGCTGTGATTCAGTATCTTTAATGTAGCCACACTGGCTACATACAGTTAACTCTGAGTTGCTAGATTTATGACTATTACAATACATAACACATTTTGCCCAAGTGCATAGAGTCCCCTCCTCACTCAAACAATGTTGAGCAAACCTATCCATAATATGTCTTAGGTTAGTTATTATATGGCTACACCAACTTGATAGAGAAACAACATGCAAAATTTTTAATTGTGCATAGCCACATACTAGGAGAGCCTATTTATGGCACAAAGCTATCCAGACGTCCCATGGGAGCAGGACACATCTTGTATTACAAGGTGCAAGTGGTCTATTAAATTTGCATTAAGTTTCTGAGTAAATACTCCAAGTGGTAATATGAGGAGTCCTCAGGTTTTTATTCTCATATCAGATTTAAATTCAAAGTATGCTTGTTTTTTTATGCAAGCATGGGGCCATATTAGGGGGCTGTAAGTCAAGCGACAACTGTATTTTTGTCTGCATGTCAGCTCATGGCTTTTGCGTTGCTCTGCAGTGTATCTGCAGTATATCTATTAGAAATGTTTTGTGTTTGACGTTTTTTTTCTAGCCCTGGTTATATATGCTTACTGTCAAAGGCACGCCAGCTTGTATCTAAATGAACATACACACAAATTTAGTGTTTTAAGAAGACTGTGTAGTAAGAGAAAAGTTTATTTTATTTTATGATAGACTAAATAAAAGAGTTTTCAAAACTGTTTTTATTTCTAATATACTAAATACAAATGCATGAAGATACTTAAAGCTTTTTTTAGCATTAAGTATATGCAAAAATGTAATCCATCTTAAATTGTGGAGCTGAAACATGCACATACAATATAAATGATTCATTTACTTGAAAATGTATACCACTGACGACTGTGACAGCATTTTGCTGCAGAAAGGTCACTTTTAAATCCAGGGTGTAAATTACATTTAATACAAAGTAAGGTCACATACTTTCAGTGTACAGTAATATAAAATCCGTAGTGCTCTGCTCATTAGACTCTTGTCAAATCTGTCTGATTTGAGGCATGCACTGTTTTGCTTTGCTGGAGCAATAAATCTATGCTGGACTAACATATCAAATTATGCTTTAAAAATAAAGGGCTTTTTCTGCCTGTAAAAAAAACAGCATTAGACCCATATTTCCAACTGTTTTCTTGCCAGCCACAAGCTCATGTATGAATTAATGTCAGACTGAAAAATATTAGTGCACAGAGTCCCCAAAGAGCTAGCAAGCATTTCTTTCCCCTGTGGTGGTCTGGTATTAGCATTTACAGTACTTTTCAGGGGAGGGGGAGTTAATGACATAATGAGCAACTAAAGAATGCAGCCAGACAGAGTGGCCAGCATAGACTGCTTAAGGGAAAGTTTTTGTTTGCCAGGCCTTGTCACTGTAAGATCAACAGAAAATATTTTACTTTTCTCCCCAGCAACTTTTTAAACTACTTAATGTTTGATGACCCCATTCTCCACCTTTTCTGAGATTTACCTGGATCTTTAAATTTACCTCCCCCAAGATTTCCCTTAATGGTGAAGGAAGGCCAATGAATGTGCATCAAACCCCAGTGCAGAACATCTCTCACTACACTGCATGGGGCCTCACTGGGGCCAGAGGCTCACAAAGTATGCTGGGTTTACATTGTATATTTTCTCTCAAACATTTATAGCTTCTTGTTGTTTAATAAGCTTGTGATGCAATTAAAACAAAGCCTTCATACTACAAGGGAAAATCTGTCATGATATCTGGACAGCAGCAAACAAAAGTCTAATATGCGATCCATCCATCCACCTCCAAAAATTGCTTTCTGAAGTACAAGAACAAAGGGAGTCAGAATCTTGTCTTTGTAAGCAACAGATATAATGCAGGAACCAGTCCTGGATGAGTTGCCAGTCTATTACAGACAAACTCCACATAAGAAGGCACCACAGCAAGGAAATGACCTGGAGATCTAAGTACTGAGAAGTAGAAATGGTAAATTCTGCACCATGATGCAACCCACCTAAAATTAAATATTAGAGCATACTATTACATACCACTACAACCCTAGAAGAACTAATTAGGTAGTCCATCCTGTCCTACAGCCCCAAACAACTCAGGCCTGCAGCCCTACAGGTAGAATAAACAACTCAGGCCCGCATAGTCCTACAGGTAGGGTAAACACTGTATTACAGAGCAAACCCAGAACTGTGTTTGTTTATATACCCCCTCAATGTTTATTTATTAGATATACATTATCATCAACTAGCACTTGATCTTTTCTCCCATTATGGTGATCTAGTTTACCTTGCTTGATTCAAATATCTCTGTTGTAAGTCTCTATTCCACCCTTAGTCCCCATCGGTTCTGCATGGACTCCATTTGTTTCACACAGGGTCCTTGTAATTTCACGTACAATGGTCTTTATCTTATTATGCTATGATTTCCATGATACCTTCTTCTGCCACACGTCCAGGTCACCAGGAATGGCACTATATTGTGGGTAACCCATTTTATAGCTCAGGTTGCTCATGCTAGCCTACATTCAGGCTAAAATATTATTGTACCTTTATATATGCGTGTATGTGTGATGTGTTTAAATTAGACTAACATACTAGTCAAGTATACACTGCATGGGGTTTAAACTCACTGCTTTTAATATGATGATCCAAAACGCAGTGACTAGGCTTGACCTCAGAAATTCACTGCTGGTGTAATGTGTGTGTGTGTGTGTATATATACGCTGGCCCATATGTGTGCATCTGTTTCTATAGTTTGTGACCATGATATTAGTATATTTAAGTAAACAGGTGTTGAGGTTCGCCCCCTCCCCAACATGTGTGTATATTGGCTTACCCTCTGCAAAAAAATGCTTTTTTTTTTTTCATTGAAATGAGGTCCCAACGAATCAAAATCAGGGACATTCTTATCAAGCTGGGACATGAAAAAATGTAGGGGAACATTTAAATTATTCTGTTGCAAATGTTCCTTTATTGCATATACTTCAGTGGTTGATCCTTGGGAAATTCCTTGATTTAGAAAAAGTAAAACTGTAAGGTTTCTAATGAATTTTTTATGGTGGTACCTCCAAGTCATAGACTACGTGTTAATAAAACCAGTTTGACTTTATATCAAGCAATGTTTCACACTTGTTATTATTAAATATATTGTATGTTTTTATAATATACTTGGTGTTTTTGTAAATAAGTATATTTGTCTAAAATTACCATGTAAAATAAACTATTGAATGACTGACTAACCCTCTGTTTCCTAGTTTATCCCTCATTAACGCACAAACTCTCAGCAGACTCACCCCCTTCTGAAGGACATTTTCAGAATATGTGCCCAATACAGTCTTGTGCCTTCTTTGTCAGTTATTCTGTATGTGTAAGTACAAGGTCTTCTTTCTCTCCCTACAATGACTTTAGGTAGCTCACAATTAAACTTCAGCACTTCTTCTTTTGGCTTTTCCCGGTTAGGGGTCGCCACAGCGGAACTCCGGTCCGCTAATGATTGGCAGTAGATTTTTACATACCGAGTTGCCAGCCCTGACGCACAACCTTCAACGAAGGTACGCCCATTCACGCATGTCTCCACACAGAAGACGCTTTAGCTGAGAATCGAACAGGACAACGTCTTACTGTGAGGCGACAATGCTACCGCAGCACCACCACCGCAGTCACACAATGCCAAAATGATATAATACACAGTTAATTTTACCTGTTATATGGCACAGACACACAAGTAGCAAAAGCAAAAGACAACCCTTGTTGCACTTGGAATTTCAAGCTGCTATGCAATAAACATTTGCTCTGGTTACATGGGCTTGACAATCAGGACTCGCGTTAATACAAATCAGCTAAATAGTCTCATTACATTGTAAAGAATAAATTGATAATAAAAAAAAAAAAAAAAGACTGCGAAACAGTGTAAGAACCTACTAATATAATACTGTTGAATTAAAATCATTTAAGCAAGTTAGACATGCCTCTCAACCTTAGCACAAGAAATCTGGACAAAGCCAAAAAGAATGGGGGGACAAAGGCCCAAAACAGGGACAGATTTTAAATGTTAATTTTATATGCTTAGAACGTTGTTAGAATAAAAGATTTTGTCTTAGTGTACATTTACTGAAAGATATGAAGCCTGAAATTCAAATTGTCTGCCATTATTGCGTAGCTTCAGTCCTCAATGATTTGGTAGAAATCACAACTGTTATAAGGAACTGGATCAAAACATGAGTCGAAAATCTGGATATTCTGTGAAAATCCTGACAGTTGAGAAGTATGATTGGAGATGAAAATAAAATGCCTAAATCACAGTTAAAAAGTACATTAGTTTTCTCATGTAAATGAGCAAAAACAAGAATGCACTTTATTTTTTATATCTATTTATTATTTAATAACTTCAGCACTTCTTCTTTTGGCTTTTCCCGGTTAGGGGTCGCCACAGCGGAACTCCGGTCCGCTAATGATTGGCAGTAGATTTTTACATACCGAGTTGCCAGCCCGATGCCCAACCTTCAACAAAGGCATGCCCATTCACGCATGTCTTTCAAACGCCACTCAACCGCTGGGAGGACATGCAGACTCCACACAGAAGGCGCTCCAGCCAAAAATCAAACGGGAGAACCTCTTGCTGTGAGGCGACAATGCTACCACTGCACTACCGCAGCTTAAATATTGAAAAATAATCACTGGAAGTCACTTTCAGTGAACAGCATAGTAAGCTTTTTTTTTTTTTTATCCCATTGGCTAGAAGTAGATGAGTAGGAACATGGGGTAGGAACTGGGAGCAAGGGGCCACATATTTGATGGACCATCAAAAAATGAATGAATCTAGTTAGAAGCAGTTATTGGATATGTGAATCCAAGGTGTTCAAAATCAAACAATTTGCAAACTGATGGTAGAAACAGTTGGTCTCACAAAACCCATATTTAGGCCACAGATAAAGGGAGGGTCCCAATAGACAGGATAATTAAAATAAAGATCATACAGAATGTACAAGTCTGTGTTAGAACATCAAAGATAGTAACATAGAGGTTCATAACATTGCCCCTAAATGACACAATATTGAAGTTTCGTAACATCAAAGATCAAACATCGCACATGCACATTTTAGCAGAGGAGCAATCCCCACTGCAACACCTGCGACTTGTATATACCAACTCAAAAACGGTACTACAGCTGGGAATGCATAACACCCCAAACCCAACTCTGCTGTGATCTCAAACAATCACTCACTTGCATTGTGCAATCTTTTGATCCTTGATTTTATAGCACTTTGATATTGTGCCATTTTGATGTTTTAGGGGCAATGCTGAGCACGTCAATGTTATGAACATTTGATGTTCTAATACAAACCCATAGGACTATTGCAGTGCCCCCCTTTTACCTCATCTTCCTCCACCACATGTCTGACTATATCTATTTCTCTCATCACAACCTCCTCAATTACCTCTTCTCTTCTAAACCATCAACATCTTCCTCTTCTTTCTGATTCCCGTCCATCTCTTGCATTCTACAACTGAACCTTAGCTCTGACCTTCCAGGCTACTAGGTCATTTTTTTCTGATCCTTTGTAAACGTTGATTCCTATATCTCCCACTGTTGTCCCAGTCTTGGTGGCATCTGTGATAGGCTGATATGGTTGGTGTAGTCTAATGTTATATCAGAAACAAATACATTGTAAAGCACACTGAGCCTATGTTTGATCTCTGTAGCTACTGGTTACCTGTCTGGAACTTGAGTCTACCTACCCACTATTCTCTGCATTGTTAACCTTCAGGCACTCTTTTCTCATCTTAGCATTTTCTGCTTGGTATCCTGTCCCATTTATCTCATTTAGAAGCTTTTCTCTGGATTTGAGACAAAGGCTTTACTTATGCCCATGTATATTGCATCATCTGGTGATCCATGTCCAGGTTTTTGGTAAACCAAAAGTAAAATTGAATAAGAAATGTCTCTAGATTTAGTTTTTTTGTCTGCAAGCCAACAGTGGTTTTGAATCTTTCCATTCCTTTTCCTGCAGGAATATTACAAGCTTTTCTCTCCATATTTACTCCATCACTTGCCCAGCTGCTGAACCGAGGTTCACTGCTCTGTACTTTCCTGGGATTGTTGGCTTCTTTCAGTTTTGTGAAATATTTGTACTAGTCACTGGGCTACTAAGACTTTATTCAACAGTTTCACCAAGGCTGTATCCTGATCCTTAAGATATACTATCTGCTCCATGTGCCTTTTGTTTTTCTCAGAGTATTGTCAGCTCCTGTTCCAAATTCCAAAGGCCTGTGGCCCCATTCCACTCTCTCCCATTCCTTTTCACCCCCTCGTCCACGCATGCTTGTTTTCCCCATGTCAGTGCTCTTCCCTCTTGCTCACTCGTGAATTCACAGAAGACACTTATTTATATTATATTTATTTATTCCAGTTTGATGACTGGGGAGGTCCACTGGGCTTGGGGGGCCCAATTTCAGTGGAGGCCTGGGGAGAAAAGCTCCACAACACAAAGTTTATTTACATGAATAGTTTCAAAGACAGTTTGCATTACAATCAACAGGTTGCATTCAAAAAAGAAAAAAAACAAACAATTACAGATTTGTTCAGGAGAAAAAGACAGGCATATAGCATAATAGCTAGATTTTACTGTTTAGTTACATATACGATCTACATTTGAGAGCAAGGTTAGGAAGGTAAGAAGGTTAGCCTGGAGTGAAGGGGGAGGAGAGCTTGAGAGGTATGTGCTGAAGAGTGCAGTTGCATTTCCTGTTTAGATAGAGGTAGGAATGAAGTTGAGTTTTAAAGTTATTAAGGTTGTCACAGGTCCTCAGTGTGGAGGGCAGAGCATTCCATTTTTAGCTAGGGAAAAGGATAACAGAAGCTGACCAGCTGGGCGCTTGGGTTTTTGAACGGTAATCAGGTTTTGGTGGGTAGATCTAAGGGATCTGAGGGGGGGGTATATGGTTGTAGTATATTAGATAGTGCAGGGCAGTTAGTGGGTTGGAACAATAATTTGTGGGCTGTGGTGATTTGGAGAAAGTCAAGTTGATTGGGGAGTTCAAGCCAGTTTAATGAGTGAAGAGAGGTGCAGTGATGAGGGGAGGATTTGGCATTGGTAACGAATCTGGAGATTTTGTTGTAACATACTTCCAGTTTGGAAGTAACTGTGGAAGATAAATTAATGAGCAGAGGAGCCCCATACAATAGAGAGGGAAGGAGATAGGTTGTGGTGAGAGTTAGTCTGGTGGTAGGAGAGAGAAAGTGGTTGTTTCTGTAAAGTAGGCCAAGTTTTATGTGCGTTTTCTTGATGTTTAGCTGGATATGAGTGTTAAATTTTAGGTGATCATCAATGGTGACACCAAGAAGTTTGGCGGAGGGTACGATCTCGATAGTGGAGTTGTTAAGGCTGGTAATTTGAAGTGAGTTTTTATCAATAGGGGAGGATTTTGAGGGAGAGAATAGAAGAATCTTAGTTTTGTTGGCATTTAGTGAGAGGTGATTTTGGAGCATCCAGTTCTCAGTGGTTGAGAAGGCAGTTTGTATCAGAAATTGGAGCTCTGTTAGGTTAGTGGCGCAGCAGATCAAAGTGGAATCATCAGCGTATTGCACAATTTTGTTATTAGGTATGGCTTTGCGGAAGTCATTAATAAAGATATTGAATAGCAATGGGCCAAGTATGGAACCTTGGGGTACTCCAGTGGGGGTAGGAAGGAAATTGGAGGTGGTCTGGCCCCATTTCATGGCTTGGAACCTGTCAGAAAGACAGCTGGAGAACCATGAAAGAGTTTTTTGGGAGAGGTTGAGATTAGAGAGATGGTTTAGTAGGTGGGTATGGGAGATGGTATCAAAAGTTTTAGATACGTCCAGCAGAATAGAGGATACCATATTACCAGAGTCACGGGCTAAATTGACAGAATGTAAGAAGGAGAAAAGGGCGGAGTTGGTACTGTGTCCTGGGTGGAAGCCGTGTTCGGTAGGAGAGAGTAGCTGGTGTTTGGTAAGGAATGGCAAGAGCTGCAGGTGGATGCATTTTTCAAGAAGTTTGGAGATTGAGGAGAGCATGGCTATGGGGCAGAAATTGGAGACGTTACAGTTTTTGCCACCCTTGTGGAGTGGAAGAATAATTGCAGTACACCATAGTTTGGGTACATAGGATTCAAGTAGTGATCTATTGATCAGGATGCTGATAGGCAGAGCAATAATGTCTGAGGCTATTTTTAGGAAGGAGGAAGGAATGCTGTCAGGGACGTTGAAGCAAGGCTTTAGTTTAGAGAGAAGTTTCTTTATTAGGTTGGTGGAGACGGGTTTGAATTCGAAAGAAAGAGGGGGGAGGGAGGGGAAGATTGAGCAGGGAAGGGTGGAGGGTTATTGTTGGTAAAGGTCTTGGTCAGCTCAGTGATAGAAGAGGTGAAGAAGGTATTGAATAGTGAGGCAATTTCAAGGTCAGAATTGCTGGTGTCAGGACTGGGGTTGTTTTTTCTACCTGGCCTAAGGAGGGAATTAATAGACTTCCAGAATTGTTTGGGGTTTTTTGCATGATTTGCATGTAGTTTGATGTTATAAGACTTTTTATCTCTAATGACTTGTTTTTTGGATAGGTTTCTCAGCTGTTTATATTTAAGCAAGATTTGTGGCTGTTTGTATTGGAGGTAGGCTTTCCAGGTTTTATCCCTTTGTAGCATAATTTTTTTGGTATCTTTGGTGAGCCATGGGGTGGTCTTAGTTTTAACTCTTTTTGTTCTTATTGGAGCTAGAGAGTTGAGGACAGTTACAAATGTTGAATTGAAATAGTCAACGGCTGCGTCTAATGGTAGAGTTTTTAGGGGGTTCCAGTTAATTAGTTTAAGGGAGTCAGAGAAAGTAATAGGGTTAAAGTTAAATAGGTTACGAGTATGAATGTACTGGTGAGAGTGTGGGGAAGTGGGTGTAGCTCGAAGACTTTAGCCTAGTCTCTGACCTCCATGAATTCCTTCTTCTCCCATTGTTAGCTTTAACTGGATAGATTCCATTGAACCTATAACCCTTTACATGGGAGACAAAATACAAATTTTAATGACTAGTGGAAACAAGGCCAAGACATTAAAGATAATTGATCCTCTTTCTCTGCAATGTACTTTACTGTAGTGATGTCCTCTATAAACTGCATGGCATATAAAATGGAATACAAACATATATTACTTTATTTAAAAAGCAAAATGTCATTACCAGGGTGGTGCAGACGTTAGAATCGCTGCCTCACAAAACATGGTTCCCTACTTTGGTTTTTCATCCTTGTGTGAGGGGTCTGTATATCCTCCCTCCATCAGTGTCTATTTTGTGCCATGTGCTCCAGTTTTTTCTTTTCAGTTGCCCAGAGACATGCCATATCACCATTGGTATTCACTCATATTGCTTGTAGGCATGTGCTCTGTATGAGGGTGTGTCATTGTATGTGTCCTGTGATTGGCTGGCAGCCTATTTAGGATTAGTTCTTCTACCTTGCACCCAAGTGTCTGGTCTGATCCCATGTTAGCTTTGAACTGGATTAAGCAGTTAATCAAAAAATAAATGAATGAAAATGTCATTACCAGACTGTGCATGTACAGGCTCTGATACCTCTACTTAGGTTGAGGTCATGGCTGAAACAGGTTCATAAAGTTAGTCCATCTACCCAGTTAACAAACAATCAGATAAATAAACCTGAGATGTAGTTTCCCACATGGTCAGAAGCTTTATAAACTACAGTGGTATGCAGATATGGAACATATTTATATATGTGTATACAATCAGCTATATACTACTGTTCTTATATGCTTGTAAAAGAGAAAGATACATTGCTTGTGAGTTGTAGATTGTGAACAGTGTTTATTGAATGGTGCCATTGCAACACATGGGGGAGCAGATCATGTCCATGGTATACAATAAAACAGCAGACTTAGGGTTCCCCCATTGTCTCCCCTCCACCCACCTACTGGTCAGAAGCTGATAATTCAAAATCTGTCAGTTTTGCAGGATTGACTCTCCATTCTAGCTACATCAGCTTTTATAAATTGCCTTTGCTGCAAAATCTGTTGCCCTTTGTATTTGATTCCTAATTAAGACTTTTGCTCTGTAGTACTATCGAAAAATAATTGGATATAAAAACAGCACAGAGTTTACAGAACACTTGACATGTTATGCATAGCAAGTTTGCACAGTGTGTGGGAGATAAAAGCATCTACTACTGAGTTACTTTAAGGATTTCATACAAATAAAGAATATTTTTTAGTAAAGATATACTAAGAAAACTGGGAAGCCTAATATACCGCTGCAAAAAACTGGTATAAATGACTAGAAAATATAAATGTTTATAACCATAAATAGATAAAATAGTTGCCCTCTAAAAAATAGAAATCATATAAACTTCACTCTTCATAAATTATTACAATATACATGTATTGCACTTAGTTTTCTTTGTTTTTATACATTGTTTCTTTTTAAACTGGATTTCATAGCTCTAGAATATTTTTTTCCTGGCTACATCTGTTAGCTCAGGCCAAAGATGACAGATGGAAACTGCTCAGTTTGCTTGCTTAATTAAGTAACTACCTTCCAAAACTATTACAATGTGGTTTATCAAAAGTTAGTGGTTAATTAAAAATTTAAAGCAAACAAAATAGCAATGGAGGAGGGACTAAAGGGTGGTCTGGAATGCAAATCAGTCACATCAATCCAGCATAAATCAGGTCCGACATGGTTAAGCAGTTTACAAAATTTCAATTTAGCTTGAAAGGCTAGAAAAATAAACAGCGGTTTAGAACTCAGGTTTTAACTCATCAAGTGACTCCACAACCCCAAAATATTGCTTAGGGAGTAATTTCAGTGGCATTACAACAGAGCATACCAGCCACAGAGGAAGTTTGCTGTAACAGTACCATATAATTGTACATAATCGGAATTTTAGCAATGACAGCGAGCGTATATGTTGTTATATCATTATATAATTTCTTCTCCTAACTTGTCCTTCTCCTAAGTCTGACTGATATAACACACACACACACATATATATTGCATACATATATGCATATGGAACAAGTTCATAGGTTCATAGATTAGTACCAGTCTCACTGCCCTTCTGTTTTAAGCCTAGCCAGTTACCCCATGAGAGAATTAAACCCTGCACCTTTTATCTGTAAGGTAAATACCTTAACCATTATGCCAAACTCCCACCCCTGTTATAAGTTTGTGTCAGAATTTGCATTAGATATGCACATAACAAGGTAAGTCTGCCATGCCTGTGTGAAAGTAAATATTATCTTTTCCATTAACAGAAATCATATACAGCAGTAAATTCTTTTATATTGATATATTTCTTGTATGGTAATGAGAATGATCCCAGGAGACATAATGTTCCATTTTCACAGGTGGCTTGGTGCAGAATCACATTTAAATTTAAATAAACCAGAATCTTGAAACATAAAAGACAGTAAAAAAGTAATTCTAGCTACATTAGGTACAAACATTATATTATTGTCATATATACTAACACGATACCAATGCTAATATTTAATCAGTTTAGAAACATTATTTTTCAGCTGTGTACCAGAGTCAGAATATGCAACACTAAAGGTTTCATTCAATTCAAAACACTTATCCCTCAATATATATGTTAAGTTAGGATGTTTTGTTTGATAAGCTTATAAATTAAAAATATAAGTTTAAAATATATACATTATAAATGTATAGCTTAAAAATTAAGTCATGTTCAAATAAAAAGAATTGACCTAAATGAGATACCACCAAAATGTGATGAGGTGGGCTGCACTTAACCTCTCCTGGTATGCAAGGATGCTGATTCAGGAGCTGAATGACTATTTTCTACTTTCTACTGATGCCACCCAGAGAGTTAGTTTTGGATTACTTCAGCATGATGGGTGATGAGGACTCAGTGGCTCTTGTAAAATAATTCCTGTGCATTAAGAAGAAATTTGGATTTGCTCAGGTTGCTCAAGCTGCTTTCAAATGCATGCACTGGACTTGGAGCTTCAGCTCAGAGGTCTGATCCCTAATTGGGTTGTTGAACCAACCACATGAGATCACAGCTCAATCTGCTTTGTGGTTATTTTACCTCAGATGATGCCCACTGACTGGTTGTTTGCAGGAAACTGAGTGAGTCTTCCTCAGACTTACTAAGTACTATTTCACATCAGGAATTAGAGACATACTCTGATAGAGATGAAGATGAGGCAGTCAAAGCCTATAAAAAACCTTGACTGCCTCTCTTGATTGCTTTGCCTTAAGTGATTTACACTCTGTCCACCTCATGCTACACAAACCATGGTACAACCTTGAACTCCATAAATTAAAAAGGACAGGGTGAAGGTTAGAATAATGACAGCATTGCAATAGCCTGCATTAGAATAGACTTCTATTGAGCAAGTATGCTGTTGTTTATCAGGGCATCTTTGAGAAAAAAATCTTTCTTTTCATCTCAGCTGCTCAGAGTGGTTCAGTTTGAAGATTACCAACTTGGAGTAGATCTGAGTTTTTGTATTACCAATTATGACTTTTGTGTGTGTGTGTGTGTGTGTGTGTGTGTGTGTGTGTGTGTGTGTGTGTGTGTGTGTGTTTGCACTAGTTTCTGTAATATGCATTACAACTTATGAACCGAACCTCTGTCTGAAGGTGCTGAGTGCAGGTTTTTACCAGGTCACCATCTTCTCACTTATGGACATAGTTGTTCCATCAGCATAAAACATTAGCCTTCAGAAATTTCTGACTTTTTGTATTTATATTTTTTACTGGTTTATTCCTATTTATATCTTATTTATATATTGCTATAGAGTGGGTAAAATGTTTAGTTGTCTAAGTTCTTGAACCTCCCTCACTACAAATGATTCCATCAAAACACTAGCACGTGGAAACACATAATGATCACTACTATGTTAGATTTGTTTGATGACAGAAGGAGACATTAGCTATTTAGTCTAACATTTAAGTGCATTCAACATTTTATCTCTGTCCCATCCCTTTTCTACCTATCTTGTACCCTCTTAAATGCCTTGCCTTCACTGACCTCTTCACTACCTATTCCAGCAGTTCATTTCATTTCAAGGGTGCACAACCCTCTCCATAAAGAAGTACATTCACATGCCTGTGGAGTAGTTAGTCCATACAACCTACTGTACTCCTCCTTCTACTGCCTTTTCTGTTCGGGATAACCAGTGCGTACCCCCCAGACATGATATTGCACACCCAAATCATTTTCATACATCCTTTCTCTTCTCTCATGAGAAGAGCACTAGATCCTTCTGTCTCTGGTTATATATTTTCCCTATATTTCATGCACACTTCCAGTGCTTTTGCTCAACTCTTTCTAGTAGTTTCATGTCCCTCTTCTGATATCCCTCTTGTCTAGCCTCCTAAACAACACACAGTACTCAAGGTATGAGCTGGCCAAGACCTGGTAAAGCAGAAACATTACTGCTATGCTTCTGGGTCTGATGATACACTGTAGTACTCTGTTGGCTGATGTCACTAACCTCTCACTCTGTCACTGATTGTCCAGCAAATGTGTGATCATCACTCCCAGTTCTTTTTGTTACTCTTTTGCCATCCTTTCCACTCCTCCTCAGATGGTACTTCACAGCAGGGTTGTTGTGGTCCATGTACAGTACCTTGTATATCTCTGCCCTGAACCTCAGCTCACATCATTTTGTCTACTTGATCAGCTTTCCAAATCCTTTCCTACACTTTACCCATTCCCCACTACTGCCCCCAACTTGATGTCATCAAGGAGGAGAATGATCCAGTTATCCATTTCCTCAGATATGTTTGAAACAAACAACCTGAAGAATGCTGGACCCAGGATTGACCCCTGAGGTACTCAGTCAATTTCCTTATTCCTCAAAATGTCCTTTTCATCACAACTGTCTTTGTCTTACCAGTCAGTCATTCAGCGATCTAATTATTTGCCTTTTGCCTTCATCTTATCTTCATCCCCTCCAGCATTTCTAGTGCCCACATTTGTGGAACTGTTTCAAAGACTTTGGTGAAGTCTAAGCAGACCACATCCAATGGTACTCCCCTTTCAAGATCTTCTAGCTCTGATCCCACAGTGGCTGTTAACCTTGGAAGAAAGAATTGAACATTTCTCTTATAACTGTTTCCACAAACTTCCCTGCAACTATCTTTATGCTAACAGTCAAGTAGTTTCCTGCATTTGTTCTGCTGTTCCCTTATACAAGGTTACAATACTTGCCAACGTTTAGTCCTTGAACACTTCTGTCATGTCCAGTGGCCTACCTTAAACCTCCATCAGGGACTTGCACAGCACACTGGCTGGATTACTGAAACCTTTGTGAGGCAGTCCATTTTGTCTTTGTGCTTTGTCCTTGCTTATAAGAGCCAATTCCCTCTCAATCCTCTCCTCTGTTGTTATCATGGTATATGTATCCTGCTCATCCTTCTCTGCCCTGCATCCCCAGCAGGGCATCCACTTGCCTTCCTTTGTAAATAATAAAATGAAGTAGTTATTCAGTGTCTTTGTTATTTCCCATTCTTCTATGATCCTCCTCCTCCCATCCTTGCCTAGCATGGTTTGGCTTTCCTTTCCTTCTTTCTGCCATATACCCAATGATGCTTTTATTTATTTATTTATTTATTTATTTATTGACATTTGTTAACCAGGTTGGTCCAGCTGGGCCAAAGGCCTGTTTTCAGTGGAGACCCGATGAGAAAAGCTCCAGTTACATTCAGACTACAGTTTACAGTACGTAAAAAGACAAGGACACAAATTATCTATACAATATTGATTTGAAAAAGATTTGAAAAGAAAACCAAAAAATGCATGCATAAAGCAATTATACAGGTTGCCATTTTACAAAGACACATATCAACATATCAATATGTGATTTTAAAAATGTTCAGTTATATACATTGGTTAACTAGGTAAGCTACTATATGCTTTTTAGGTATCAGAGGTGAGAAAAACAAAAAGTGGGGATGGGGGCACTTAGGGTTATGACAAGGGCAGGTTTTGGTGTTAAGCAGATGAAGTTTGAGTTCCTTTTTAAAGTGTGATGGGTATATAATGGAATGTATGTCTAAGGGGAGTTTGTTCCAGGCTTGGGTTACAGAACATTTATATAGAAGTCTGCCCACATTTTTCTTAGGTTGGTCGACAACTAGAAGTTGCTGGTTAGAGGTACGGAGGGTCCGAGATGGGGAATAGGTAGAGACAAAAGAAGAGTCAGCTGGACAGGAAAATGGTCTGTATAGAATAGTGTGTATTATTTGAAATTGTGATAGCAGCAGTAGTTGTGGGAATTCAAGCCATTGCAGAGAGTTTAGGGCTAGACAGTGATGTGAGTTGTGAGGAGAGTTTGTAATGAATCTAGCAATTTTGTGAAAAGTTTACTGAAGTTTGTTCAAGGTAGTGGCCTGAATATTAGTTAGAACTGTGGCAGCATAAAGAAGTGAGGGGAGGAGGAATGCCTGTGCCAGGGAGAGTCTAGCATTAGAGATTAGGAATTTTTTGTTACGATAAAGCAAGCCTAGTTTCTGGTGTGTTTTTTTTTTTATACATTGGAGTAAGTGTAGGTTGAATTTGAGTTCATCATCTATAATGACACCTGGAAGTTTTGTGTGGGGTTCAGGTTTATTGATTGTGTTGTTGGAGGATGTGATAGCAAAAGTGGATTTATGGTGGGAAAGAGATCGGTGGGAGAAAGAGCAAGAGCTTGGTCTTTTTGGGGTTAAGGATTAGTAGATGATCAGACAGCCACTTTTCAGTGACTAGGAAGGAGAGTTGGGTAAGGGTATGCGATTCAGAGACATTGCTGGAGATGGAGATGAGTGTTGAGTCATCTGCGTATTGGATGAGGGATAATTGTATAAAAGATGTATATAGTTCATTTGTGAAAATGTTGAACAGTAGGGGACTCAAGATGGATCCTTGTGGAACTCTAGTTGGGACTGAAATATAGGGAGAGCAGGATGAGAGCCATCTAACTGATTGCTTCCTACTAGAGAGGTAGCTGGAGAACCAGGCAAGGGAGGTAAAAGATAGATTGAGGTTTGCAGGCTTAGTTAGTAGGATGGAGTGAGAGACGGTGTCAAAAGCTTTGGAAAGGTCAAGGAAGAGACATGATATGAGGTGGTTGTTGTGTTGAGCTTCAGTTATGGAATGAGTGAAAGATAGGAGGGCAGTAGATGTCCTATGGTTAGGCCGGAAACCATGTTGTGTGGGAGTGAGGAGGTTGTGCTGCAGAGAATAGTGGAAAAGCTGTGAGTGGATGCATTTCTTAGAGAGGGGGATAGGATAGCAAGGGGCGATAGAAGGGTCCATTGAGTTGTCTCCTTTATGGAAGGGAATAGTGAAGAAAGATTTTCAAATGTAAGGAACTGTGGCTTCTTGGATAGATCTTTTGATAAGAATAGATATGGGATAGGCTATAGATTCAGGAGCAAATTTGAGGAAGGTAGAAGGGAGATTGTCAGTTGAGGGAGAGCAGGGTTAAATTTCAGAAGAAGTGATTTAATGTATGAAGTGGACACTATTTGAAAGGAGAAGAGATTTTGGTTGTGAGGATTGGGAGAGGTTGGTGGAGTTGTAGAGTTAGTGTTGGAGGGTGTGAGATTTTGGATTGTGTCAATAAAGTGTTTGTTGAGGAGAGTAGCAGTTTCCAGAGATTTATTAGGGTATGGTGAGGGGTTAGAAGGGCAACCAGGGGAGAGGATTTTGTTAAGGTTGGCCCAATACTTGTGGGGGTTGGATTTGTTATCAAGTTGAGGAGAGTTATAGTAGGATTTTTTGCATTTACTGATTAGTTTCTTAACTAGATTCCATAGTTCTCTGTATTTATGTAATAGGGTAAGTTCCTTTGTTTTAAGCCATGCTTTCCAGGCGCTATCTCTTTTATGCATAAGGGATTGAGTATCCCTAGAGAGCCAGGGAGCTCATTGATTTTTTCTGCTAAATTACTTTCCACTTGTGCTTTACTGCCTTCACTGCCTTTAGAGCATTTTTGCCACCTCCATATTTCTACTCATTTCCTTATACCTCTTATATGCCCTGTCATTTGCTTTTATTGTTAGCCTCACCCACCTATGCAGTAACACTGCCTCCTCCTCCTCTTTTTCCATTTTTGCATCTTTTTCAAACCTTTTTCAAAAACCCTGAGTGCAACATCCCTGACTCATTCCTAAAGCATTGTTCTCCTAGATTTGTCCCCATTTTTCTAATGCAATTTTCACTTTATCAAAATTCACTCAGCTAAAATCTCATACCATCATCTTTGTCCTTATGCTGTTAACTTATTCAAAGATTCAAAGTAAACTTTATTGTCATTTAGGACTGCACATGTGTAAACCTCCAGAATTATAAACTTTCTGATACAGTCATGCATCATTTGGTTGAACCTTTCATGGTGAATGGCCTTGGTTATCCTCCACCCTACTCTAGAATTCAGAACTTTCCATTTCACTTCAAGCACATTCTGATTCCTGCATGATTACAACCCACTTCCTGCTAAACCACTTCACTTTTCTTTCCTCCCCTTCCTTATTGTCCTCCCTTGACATGTATAGGGACCAAAACACTGTACCAGTCCATGAATATACCTCTTCCTCTTTCTTAACTGTCAAACTGCTTATCCATTGTTATGTTCCCTACTTGAATTTGTGTTCCTTCTCTTCTCAGATCTCACATTTGTTGTCCTCCTTTATGTATAATGTGATGTAATTTCACTCCTCCCTTCATAGTCTTTCCTGAAGAACCTGTACCTAGGCACCTCCATGTCCTAACCCACCCTTCTTATTAATGGCTAGTTAGGAGTGGGATAGTAAATCAAACTACCTTTTCAACATATGTTGTGTTGAGAAATATTTGGGGTCACCATGTTTAGCTGTGAAGTCACAGGTACTTAAAATAATTTGCTTTCACTTGATACCTGCTTTTCCAGTGCTTAAAGTATTACACCTCTCCAAACTTTTAGTAAACTCTTGGTATAGTCACTGGTAATGATATCAATCATTTTACTTCATTTAAATGGTGAATTTAAAATGCAGGAAGTCATGCACACGTTTGTAACAGCAAAGATAGAAATACAGTTAAGAGAAGTAGTTAATGTTGATTAATATTCAATTGCCTAAGCATTTTTGCAGAAGTCAAACCTTCCCACAGCCCCAGTGTGTGGGCTTCACTCACTGCCACCCCATACTTATATATTCGTAATCCAATGTTGCAATTGTTTTGAAGAAGGTGTGATAACTGAATTCAAAATAAAATATGTTTTGCTGTTTCTCTGAAATGAAGCAATATTAAACTGAATAAAAAATATGTATTTCTTGCCCAGACAGACTGCCACAATGTATATGCCACAGAAAATTCACTGACCAAACATGGTCTCATGCAATCATAACCAACCAGCAAAAATCAAGCATTTCAGTATCATCCAATGAAAAATATAGAATATTACCTTATAAAGTTAAATAAAAAAGCAAAAAGGCCAATATAATTTATTTCAACTACAGATGCTCTGGTTTTGGCAATGTTCATGCAGATTATTCTTAAACTGAAGGGGAAACAATGCATACCTGACAAGTAATGGAAGTGAATTCCAAAACTATGAAGCCCAGAAGAAAAAAAGCTCTAATAAAGCAATCAAGGAAATACTAGGGTTGACTTAAGGTCAAATTATCAGGAAATTAATTACAAAGAACTGGAGTATAAGGTTCGACTCAATAGGGGTTTTAAGCTAGGGCAATGGCTCTACTGTAAAACTTTAAACATCAATGTGGCTGAAGATAAATTTGCACATTTTGTAATAGGAATCCTGTTTATAATGATGTTCCAGCATAGGAGAATGAACCATAACAAATGTTTATTTAGTGACACTTGTAAATGGTAGCATTTTGAGAAGGTTTCAGGTGAATTAAAAGTCAAACTACGTTGAGGCAGTATGGCACCTTTACCTCCAGTGCTTTTAGCCTCTGCCATTAACAGGTAAGAAACCTAACAGGTTCTTCACTGTTTAACCTTTGCTAGTCACTTAACTATGCAGGTCATGAAGGATAATTGGGGATGTAAGTAGAAGTCAAAATATTTATAGGCATGTTCTGTGGTAATATTAACCCTATTAAGCTGTCCTATAGGTGCTCGAGGTGAAATTGCTTGAGCATCAGTAACACAGAGAAGTAGAAAAAAGACAAAACACAAAATGCTAAATGTTGCTTTCCATAGAAAATTATTGCCAGTGCTGTTTGTGTGTGCCAGCAATGATTCAGTTGTTTTGGGAGCTTTCTCCCATCTTCGAGTTGGTTCAACTACAGAGTTCGTATATATCACTTTGGAGGTCCCCCCCCAACATGCTAGCAATTAAGGATAAATTAATGGCATGCTCAAATGGAAATCATATGTATAATGTGTGCTTCAATGATCTTAGGAGTTAAACTGTTTGATCCAGGTGGATAAAACACTGGAAGTTTTTTCAACCATCAAATGGTATATTGACTGCTAATAACAGAGAAGGAAAAAAGAAAGCACATAATCTATTAAGTATGCTTCATGGTGAACATCACTGAAGAACTGAGGATGAGCAATGGGAATACAAATTTATAAGTAAGGGAGATACAGGTCTGGGATAGCATTCAGATCAGTGATCATCTGATAATTACATCCAATAATAGTTTGCTTTGATGTATGAGTTATATACTGTACTGTACAACATGCTTACACCCCAAAACTAGTCAAATGATAAGTCAGTTTTTGGTGTCAGACAAGTGTATTAACAGTTACTCTGTGGTTTCATGCTGCACTACACACAACAGCCACCACAACAGGATAAGAGTTTTTGAAAGCTGCAGTACATTTCATGCTGCACTACACAGACAGAAAAGTATGCCAGAATGAACTGCCTTACTGTTTTGTTTATGTGTAAATGCTAAATATCTTACTACTGGTAGTACATTGGGACAAAAAATGTTACATGTATTACAGAGAATTATGATTCCTCTGATCACAGCCAGCTACTTATCTGTTCTTGGAATAGAAGCCAAAATGCTCCTACTAAATTTAGCTTTGTTGTGCTATCCTGGTAAATTTCTAAATGTCCATTTCTTAAATGCATAACAAGTTGGATATGACTGGAAACCCAGTCATAATCACCTAAGTTACAGACTTCATTTGTTTTCACTAGGACAATAGAGCAGACTTATTTATACAAAGGGGCTGTTACATTTCATGACATCAGTGAAGTGGTTCAGAATCAAACAGCATTTTGCAGCTGTGGAAGAAGAACAACTGATAGCCTTGAAGGAAGAGTTCATTACTTCTTAGAGAAAAAATCTGCTATTCTTCTATTCCCTTCTAGGATGTCTCTGAACTGGTTATGCATATTTCAGCAGGAGGTTTCTGCTTAATGAAAAACAAATAAACTAGTGTTCATAGATTCATAGGTGTGTACTAGGCTAATGGCCCTGTAGTCTTTACAAACCTAGCCCATAAGATTACCCTGGCATCATGCCACCCGACCTGTTATCTGTGTTATTATTCAAATGATGGGGACTGTTTTCTGGCCAAAAAGATGATGACTGCATGCTTTCTATTTATGTTTATGACTAGAATTTCAGCAGTTACCATATGGAATGTAATTTAAGAAGTCTGAATAAACTCTGCATACTCTTAAAGTAAGTGGTGCTGTACACTTGCTATTTAAGTATCTGCAGTGTATGCAGTATGACACATATTATATTACACTGTATGATATAGTGTGATGAAAAAAGGACACAGTTTGTTTGTCGGGTCTGTTCATTTGGGTGCATCTATTATGTTGTTGCTGCTTCCTTCCACCTGGATCTACCCACTCAGTTTTAGCTATCCCATTCCATTTTGAAGAGCCCTGTGGATTCCAAAACTCCATAACTCTCTGTGAAAAGAGAGCTTTCTTTCAGTTACAAGGTTAATTATTATCCAAATGCATTTTATAGCCCTTCTTCCCCCCTTTTCACATGTACCTGAGTTCCAGATCTTTCACTTTTCTCATAAAGTGTTGGTACCCACATCACATCCCATTTTTGTTCTTAAGTGTTTAACTTCTATGCGTTAGGCCATTTCAGACAACTGTTTAACTCCATCCCATCATCTCTTTACCTGTGATGACCTGCCCCTTCTTAATGTTTTCTGTTTCACCACCTTTTCTTTGTTTGGCCTCAAGAACTAAGTATAGTTGTTACTGTTGTATCTTCTGGCTTTTCCTGGTTAGGGGTCGCCACAGTGGAACTCTGGTCCGCTAATGATTGGCAGTAGATTTTTACGTACCGACTTGCCAGGCCTGATGCACAACCTTCAACGAAGGTACGCCCATTCACGCATGTCTCCACACAGAAGACGCTTTAGCTGAGGATCGAACAGGACAACGTCTTACTGTGAGGCAACAACGCTACCGCAGCACCACCACCGCAGCTAGTAATCTAGGCCATAACAGGATGTGAAACAGCTGGGGAACAACATTCCTTGGTCTAGAGATTATGCCTTGCATGTCCTGCCATCCATCACAGTGAGCCAGGCAGGGTGCAAACTGGGGCTGTTTGAAGAATGAGAGGTTGCTATTAGGTGAGGCTTACTGGGCCTGGTACACTAAAGGGGCTCATCAGAAGCAACTACTTTTACAAGTAAGAAGACCACAAAAAAGCCATGATTGCACTCCTTATCTATTTTAGGAGCTATGTGGAGGAATTATTTTAATTTTATTTAACTTAGACTGCGTTTTTATTTCCTTTTTTTGTTCCCAGGGGAAGACCCATTAGGATAGAATAACTGAACTGCTCATTTACTTATTAATCTATTCATTCATTCATTCATTTATTCATTCATTCATTTATTCATTCATTCATTCAGTTATCCATTTGTTGTACAATATACATTTTATGCATTACAGAGTCACAGAGGACCTGAATGCTATTGCAAAACTCAAAGGCATAAGGTAGATTATAATCCTGGATGGGACCCAGTCTATCATAGTTGCTAAGATTTATATGGTATAAAAAAAAATTTGAGAAGCAAACTCATTCCCTGCTGGCAGTTTCGGTGTAGAAAGCACCTTCCCAAATCATTTTCTTAATCTCTAGCAACAGTGACATGTTGCAGTAACTATATAAGTAGAAGAGGGAAAAGACGCCAC